>NC_051271.1:38710207-39020207 GCF_015220745.1 Sebastes umbrosus
TCCCAGAAGCCTCACGTTGCTGTGAGAACTTGCATATCAAAGTGCTACCAACCAGACACAAACCAACCAACAATAACAGCAACCCAAATCTGTTCTCATGACAAAATATGATAAAGGCTGAAATGTGAAATGCAAATAGATTGAAAATGACTATTTAACCATAAAGCAAGTGATATAGCCACACTGGAGTTGTGATTTTAGCTGCAATTCCGATTTATTTTTAGGGCTGTCAATTAAAATGGTTTAACATTTGATTTATCACATTTTTTATCTGTTCTAAATGTACCTTAAAGGGAGATTTTTCAAGTATTTAATACTCTTATCAACATGGGAGTGGGAAAATATGCTGCTTTATGCTAAATGTATGTATATATTTATTATTGTAAATCAATTAACAACACAAAACAATGACAGATATTGATCCAGAAACCCTCACAGGTACTGCATTTAGCATAAAACAATATGCTCAAATCATAACATGGCAAACTGCAGCCCAACAGGCAACAACAGCTGTCAGTGTGTCAGTGTGCTGACTTGACTATGACTTGCCCCAAACTGCATGTGATTATCATAAAGTGGGCATGTCTGTAAAGGGGAGACTCGTGGGTACCCATAGAACCCATTTACTCATTCACATATCTGGAGGTCAGAGGTCAAGGGACCCCTTTGAAAATGGCCATGTCACTTTTTAGCGTAAGTTCGAAACGATATTTAACCTCCTTTTACTTGAAGCCAGTATCTTCACTCTAGCTTTAAAACTGAGCCCGCTACAGCTTAAAAATTGCAAGTTGTGTTAGTAGGTTAAAGAAATTAGTGGTGTTGAAACAAATTTGCATCAACATGTTATTATCACGTTAACTTTGACAGCCCTCATTTCTTTGCATTTCAGATTCTACCTTCTATCATATTTAGTTGTGATAAAGGTTTTCGGTCGGTGGTATTGTTCACTAGTTTGCGATCATACATCTCTTTGCATTTCTTTAATTGAACAAAATCAAATCTATATGTTAACTACCAATAGGAATACAGATTTAACCACTAGTTCCATCTGTTTACTGTTTTTGATTTGTACAAATCTGGCCTTAGAAGTGAATGGAAATGATGTCGGTGCTTTAGCTCACGTCATGAAACTTGTTTTGTTTGCAATACTAAATGGAAATGAGGTGTTGATTAAAAAGGCTGATGTTAGGGTTGACTTTGCTATTTGATGCACTTTAAAATGTTCTCATCCTGCAAACAGAGCAGCATCTAAAGTTAAGCTCTCAAGTAGAACAAATAGATTTGGAAAAGGAGCTAAAAGCTGTAAATGTCAACTGTGAATTGTAGAACTGTCTGTGCAGGATCCACACACAAAAGCAGAAATAAATCTAACAAGCAAATATCAGTCAGTCTTCTTCCTCATTGTCAGTAATTAGCCTCTGAGCTCCTGTCTGTTGACTGAGTGTGACTCTCTGTCTCTTCCTTGTCAGAGAAAACCTGCCTAGTCGCTTTAAGTTCAAAGAGTACTGTCCCATGGTGTTCAGAAACCTGAGGGAGAGGTTCTGCATCGATGACCAGGACTACCAGGTGAGTCACTTCTGGTCAGAGGATACAAACAAACGTTGATGAATGAAATGAAAATGATTTTAAAGAGGTCTTAGGAAGTTTAAAATGTCTACTTCGATGTAGGAATAGAAATGGATGTCTCCTTTTTGCTTTTTTTTGGCAGAACTCTCTGACGAGGAGCGCCCCACTTAACAGCGACTCCCAAGGTCGTTTCGGCAACCGCTTCCTGTCCAGCTACGACCACCGCTTTGTAATTAAAACCGTGTCCAGTGAGGACATCGCCGAGATGCACAACATCCTAAAGAAATATCACCAGGTAGAAGGCCCTCGTAGCTCCACATGGGACATACAGAGACAGAATCAAATAGCCCAGCATTTCTGACTCAGTACTTCAATATGTGTAATACATGTTGGGTATGAGTATTGTTGCTTTCATACACTATCTAATCTAAATGTTCACTGTTGATATGGATGGATTGTAGGAAAGAAATTTAGGAAGCATCAGTCCGTGAAAATAACTTAAGATGTGCTTCCTTCATTTGAAACCTAGAGTCAGTGTCAGTGATGCATGTAAATGATGCAGAAATGATCCGACTGTAGAGCAGCGCCGTGTCCAGTTTTAATCAGTTTTCATACAGTATATTTGATTCCTTACTCCCACACTTTCCGTTCCACTCTCTGCTCTCCTCCCCTGATTGTCTCCAGTTTATAGTGGAGTGTCATGGCAACACGCTGCTCCCTCAGTTCCTGGGCATGTACAGGCTAACAGTGGACGGCGTGGAGACGTACATGGTGGTGACCCGGAATGTATTCAGCCATCGCCTCACGGTACACCGCAAGTACGACCTGAAGGTAAAAACACGTTGGTTTACAACACTACACCACGATCACACACACACACACACACACACACACACACATATCTTTCTTAGGATAAATCACGTACACACACACAACTGAATACTGAGCACAGACTTCAATCACACATTTGTGCAACACCGTCCATCTCTCTCATTAGACCAGTGGTTCTCAAACCTTTTTCAATAATGTACCCCATTTGAAATATATATTTATCAGCCAAATATCCCCTGACCAGCGCAAAACATTTTTGGTAGAAAAAGAAAGCCTATATAAAAACGTACGAATACAGCGCTGCGACATCAGCGTCTGATTTACCCAACAACAACCCTGTAACTGAAAAACACTTAAAGGTCCCACATTATGTTCATTTTCAGGATCATACTTGTATTTTGTGTTTCTACTAGAACATGTTTACATGCTGTAATGTTAAAAAAAACTTTATTTTCCTCATACTGTTGGCCTGAATATATACCTGTATTTACCCTCTGTCTTAAACGCTCTGTTTTAGTGCATTTCGACGGAATTGCGACCAAATTGCTACAGAATTGCGTTGCTAGGCAACAGCTTGAGTCCATGTGTACTTCCTGTCAGCTGATGACATTCACATACACTGCAACCAGGAATAAACTGGGACACATTTAGAATGTTTACGTTTAAATCTGTGTAAAGGGTCTAAATATTGTATATTTGTGACATCACAAATGGACAGACAGAGTTTCTGAATACGGGCTGTGTGTATTTCCCTGTGGATTGAGAGTTTCGATACTTTCACAGTATTTATATAGCAATGAAGCCTGCTTTATAATAAAAAACATGAAAATCTCACTTTTTTATAATATGGGACCTTTAAATGCTCCATTTCAAATGTTTAGTATCTATCACTCAATTCATGGCAACCCATTTTTTTGTCGTCATGCATTAACACCAAGACGGCATTGTAGTTGCATTGAACTGCATGTACAGTTCAGTGAGAAACAAAAGCTCGTGCTTCACTGAGGATCTTTGTCATTCTTCGGTGGCAGGGAGGCAGCTGCACTGATTACACTCTTTTCCAGGCACAGCCTGTTTTTTTGCCTTTGCTGTTGTATTGCTGCCTCGTTTCAACCACAAAGACATTCTCTTGATTTTTTGTCTGTCATTCAATATCGAAACTGGCTTCCCAGTCACACTGAACAGAGTTGACAGTTTATGGCAGTTAACGATTGCACTGGAAATAGGAATATTATATTATATAATAATATAACTTACATTTCCATTTTTTATTATATCTTATCATAGTATAATTATTTTAGGAATTATGCATGGCTGATATTTTTTAAATTAACAGTTTAAAGAAATCTCACGTACCCCCTGCAGTACTCCAAAGTATTGATTTCTGATGGACTGACCCCACTGTTAGATCAAAGTAAAACTTCAAATTCATTTTAACCATGTCATACTAGCTCATCGCGAAGGAGGTTAACTAACGCTCCAAAGTTACACTACATTTTGGCGAGGAAAAGCTGGCATGGCCATTTTCAAAGGGGTCCCTTGACCTCTGACCTCCAGATCAGTGAATGTAAATGGGTTCTATGGGTACCCACAAGTCTCCCCTTTACAGACATGCCCACTTTATGATAATCACATGCAGTTTGGGGCAAGTCATAGTCAAGTCAGCACACTGACACACTGACAGCTGTTGTTGCCTGTTGGGCTGCAGTTTGCCATGTTATGATTGGAGCATATTGTTTTATGCTAAATGCAGTACCTGTGAGGGTTTCTGGACAATATCTGACATTGTTTTGTGTTGTTAATTAATTTACAATAATAAATATACACATACATTTGCATAAAGCAGCATATTTGTCCACTCCCATGTTGATTAGACTATTAAATACTTGACAAATCTCCCTTTAAGGTTCATTTTGAACAGGTAAAAAAAATGTGCGATTAATTTGTGATTAATTGTGATTAACTAGGGACAATCATTAATCGCGATTAAATATTTGAATTGATTGACAGCCCTAGTAATAATAAAAAATACTTTAATAATTCAAATCATTCTGTGTATATTTTTACCACTTTTAATATCTGAGCAGTAGCTTAAGATAAATATATATCGTCCAGCAAAGTAACAATGAAGAAAATGGGCATGTCTATGAATTTAAATAGCGGATAGTTCATACTCTCCTGGTATCATTTGTAGGAGATTACAAATCCAGCTCATCAATAAAGAATTCTGGGTTTGTGTTGAATGTTACTGTGCAACCTAAAACAATCCTTCCTAGCACAAGCCTGTTCTCCTGCCAAACATTCTCTGAAGAAAACAACCTTACTGCTACAATATTGACAGTTAAAAGACGCTGTCTGAGTCAAAATGGGTAATATGCTAACAATGCCTCTGATGTATCTCGAGCTTCTTTCAGTGAATTCTATTTTTATTCTCATTCTTAGGGTTCTACAGTCTCAAGGGAAGCCAGCGACAAGGAGAAGGTACGTTTTATTTCTGTGCAGTGACGGCTGCTGACATGATGGGACCAAAATAAACGCCCTGAGCTCACCCCACGGGGAAACTTGTCAAGTGACAGCTAAATTAAGTACGTTTTAAGTAAACAGATGTATTGTAGTGGTGCGTTTTGCACTGGCCTCATGTGGTCAGTGTGTAATACTGTGTTGAACTTGTTTTGTTTGTTAGTATGTACTACTGACACTTTAATAGACAATCACTTTGAGTTGTTGGAATGGGACTTTCTCTGTCCCATGAAACCAGAAATCACGGAAAGACTATCGATTTTGACTTTATCTCTATGTATCAGGGCTGGGAAATATATCAATATTATATCGATATCGTGATATAAGACTAGATATTGTCTTAGATTTTGGATATCGTGACATCGTGATATTGCATAGTGTTGTTTTTTTCCTGGTTTTAAAGACTACATTACAATAAAGTGATGCAATTTTCTGAACTTACCAGATTGTTCTAGCTGTTTTATTATTTTTCTTTTACACTTAGTCATTATATCTACATTACTGAAGAATAGTTATAAAAAATAATCATCGAAAAATATGTAAATATTTTTTGATGTAATATGACATTTATGACAGTGTTAATTGTAACAGTTATCAGTATTATCTGTATGATGCAGGTGACTTCTAATCATCCTCATTACCAACATGTCTGCTACTGTTTGATACCAAAACACTTCCCCTCTCCTCAGGCTAAAGAACTACCCACGTTTAAAGACAACGACTTCCTGAATGAAGGCCAGAAGCTGCAAATAGGAGACGACAACAAGAAGTACTTTTTGGAGAAGCTAAAACGGGACGTAGAGGTAAGAAACACATCCGGGTTTTAGAATTGATCGGCTTTAAAAACCTAGTGCGGGGCCTTTGCTTTGTTTAGACTCTTCTGACTGTCCTTCGATGTTCACACAAAACAAGTGCTGTGATTGTGCTTTTTACCACAGTGGAATAATCCATATGAGCAACTCAGAATCAGTTTTTCACGTCACACCTCACCATCTTTGAATTGCTTTTACACAATTTAGATTTTAAGTCATTTTAATCTTGTTATTTTTGATCTATTATTTGATTAGTTTGGGTGTCAAACCTAAATACTTTTGTTTCGGTGGCATCGTGTACTTAAAATCGTCAAATACCAAAAGCTGGTATTGGTGTACTTCAATACTTGTTCTTTGATGAGAGTTTCTCATTTACAATATAACCTTATACTGTACTAACTAGACCAATTTTAATCTATTTCATTAGGGTATTTATATTCCTCCAAGTAAAGTATAAAAGGGTATAAGTATTGAAAGAGTTTGTATAAATGATAGTGTGGTTGTATTTCAGTGAAATCATGCTGAGGTTGTACTCTAGTGCACAGTTCTATTGTTCTATCGTAGTAAAAAGCTCAGTCTGACAATTCTGACAATAATGTGCTATCACACATTAAAGTGGTATGAATTGATTTCTTTGGGGACTATGATCCTATAAACACATTACGTATTATCACAGCTTTAAAGTTGTTTTGGCAAACAGTTGTCTATTTACACATCCAGCTAACGCAAAGCAACACTAACATTCATTTTGAGTCTTGTTTCTGGCCACCTGGCCAATGTAAGTCCAGTATTCTCTCTCCTTTTAAGCTCTGGTGTTGGTCTCCACCAACTCCTGAGGGAAATATCTGGCTCTTCTGCAGCTAAAAGCTCCTCTGTGTTCACCATTTAATCACCAACTCGTCTGTTGTTTGGTGATGGGCAGGTAGCGGGCAGTGGGTTTATCAGGGGAGACTAATACAAAACAATAAAGAGCTGAAAGAAAGTGAAATGAGAGATATGATACCCATCATTACAAGTGATTTGTTTCTTTAAAATTCACTTACTTTGAACACATATTGTATGGAATTTCAGTCTCATTTCATTTATTAATTAATTTGATTGGGACAGAGCACGTTAATGAACATCAGTGTAAAATACAGGATGTAAACATGTAGGAGTTCCAGGGATGTTAAGAGTTTCTTTTTCTTTCTTTTTTTTTTTTTTTACATTTGAAACTTCTATTGAGGTTTCCAAATGAAGCTTCGAATGTCAGTCATCTTACTTTATGACGCTATCACCCTAAAGGAATTGGAAAAACAAATAGATTTAGTGTTGTTGTGGTTATATAAATGTAATTTATGGTGCTGTTAGTTTGCTGCTAGACCGCCCCGTTAATACAGGCCATGCCTCCCTTTGTGTGCAGCGAGCCAGAGAGCAAACAGCTTTTTGACTGCAGTGAAAATGTTGTTTTTGAAAGGCTTAACACCGACAAATATGGATTGAGGCAGAATACTTCGTTATGTAAAAACATGTTGTGAAGTTTGGAAATGATTACATCTATCTTTTTTCAATAAATTCTGACTTTTGGACTATACAACTTATAGTTAGTTATTGGAAATGTTTGGATCACACATCTAATTCTAAAAATGGTATAATACGAATAATATTTAGTATTATAATATGAGTGTAGCCTAATCATTATCTGCAACTGTGCAGAAGTACCGGTTAGTGAGTGTGGACACTCAAAGGAGACTGGACAGGTTAGAGAGTGACCCGCAGTCAGATGGATGGGTTGAGGTTTTTTTAATGGTTGGTTTGGTTTTGACAACCGGGTTTAAACACAAGATATAGACATGCAAGAAAAAATTAAAGCTGCGCAGCATTCAAAAGTTGATTTAAAATTTGAACGTCAACGTTCTGAATGAAGCATGGAACTATTCGGTACAGCCCTACAGTATGTCAATCCTAAAAAAAGGTCCTTCTGACCCGTATGACTGAGAAACCCCTGAAGTGCAGATGTGACACCAAGGCATTACATTGAATGTTTTCTGTGTGTATTGTATGTGTGTGTCAGTTCCTGGCAACCCTAAAGATCATGGACTACAGTCTCCTGGTGGGAATCCATGATGTGGATCGGGCAGAGCAGGAGGAGATGGACGTGGAGGGCGTGGGAGAGGAGGAGGAGTACGAGAACGACGGGATGGGCGGAGGCGTGCTCACCGGCTCCTTCGGCACGCCTCCCGACAGCCCCGGGAACCCTCTCAACTGCGGAGGATTCTTCGGCCCCGGGGAGTTTGACCCCTCTGTGGACGTTTACGCAATCAAGAGCCACGACAGTGAGGGTCTTTGACATCCATCTGACTTACTGAACTTAGCTGTAGAACGGTCAAAGCTACAGTTCTCATGCAATAGTAGTAGAAATGTGTGTCCCACAGAGCCACAGCAGCCTTTATCACTTATCTTCAGTTGAAAGTAAAAACCTTGTGATGTGTTGTTCTTGTGCTAGGTGCTGTGAAGAAGGAAGTATACTTCATGGCTATCATCGACATCCTCACGCACTATGACGCTAAGAAAAAAGCTGCACATGCTGCCAAAACTGTGAAACACGGGGTGAGTGTCAAATACTCCATCATGATCCATCAGTCTATGGCTACACATTACAAAGGGCAGATTATATAGAATATTTAAAGGGACTGATGTAAGAATCAGAAATTGCTTGTTAACAGCGACACCTGTGGCCGTTAAGTCAACGAAAGTCAGCGTCCTCGCGCTTGTGCTCGCTCTACATAGACATAAACGAGCATCACTCAAAACAGTGAGGAGACACACGTCAGCTAAACCACAATATCACTCTATATTTCAGCTGCTTGGCAGTAATGTTAGCTGACCAGACGAAGGTCTCTCCATGAATCACTGCTTATCCTAGTGTTGGCTTTTCCTGCCTCAGCCCCCCGACCGCGGCCGGAGGGAACAGGGGAGACACCAGAGTTTTGGTCGGAGACGATAACGTTTCTCTCTGCGGAGCCCCGTCACTTCACAAGACACGGGAAACCTCTGTTGGTCTGGAGGAGCTGCAGCAGTTATTTCTGCACAAACGTCCACTGTACATTCACTAGATATTCTCAGAGCTAAACTAACTCTTCTGCAGTGTGGAGTGTGCACGCATGCACGTGAGAGTAGAGCAAAAGAGAGAGAAAGAGCACGGTGTGTGAGTGAAGGCAAGCAGGCAGAGGAGCAGAGTACAGCAGAGACTCCGGCCCTGGAGACCAAAGCTACGGTCTCCCCCGCGTCCTCCGACCGCGGCCAACACTGTTTAACAGACGGGCTTCACTAGATACAACCAAGAGGTTTTGGTGCTTCCGTGTAGTTTGTGTTGGAGTCTGAGTCTGAACTGTGTAGCCACACACGAGCGCGCATGGGACACCGACCCAAAATGTGATATCTCAGGAACGCCTGGAGGTAATCCACTTGGATGAGTCCTTACCCCAAGTGAAGGAGTTCAAGTACCTCGGGGTCTTGTTCGCGAGTGAGGGGACTATGGAACGTGAGATTGACCGGAGAATCGGAGCAGCGGGGGGGGCGGTATTGAATTCGCTTTACCGCACCGTTGTGACGAAAAGAGAGCTGAGCCGGAAGGCAAAGCTCTCGATCTACCGGTCAATCTTCGTTCCTACTCTCACCTATGGTCATGAGGGTCATCAGGACCGAAAGAACTGGATCGCGGGTACAAGCGGCCGAAATGGGTTTCCTCAGGAGGGTGGCTGGCGTCTCCCTTAGAGATAGGGTGAGAAGCTCAGTCATCCGTGAGGGACTCGGAGTAGAGCCGCTGCTCCTTTGCGTTGAAAGGAGCCAGCGGAGGTGGTTCGGGCATCTGGTAAGGATGCCCCCTGGACGCCTCCCTAGGGAGGTGTTCCAGGCACGACCAGCTGGGCGGAGGCCACGGGGAAGACCCAGGACTAGATGGAGAGATTATATCTCCCCACTGGCCTGGGAACGCCTCGGGATCCCCCAGTCAGAGCTGGTTAATGTGGCCCGTGAAAGGGAAGTTTGGGGTCCCCTGCTGGAGCTGTTGCCCCCCGCGACCTGACCCCGGATAAGAGGTTGAAGATGACATGACATGAGAGACATCCACTTAGACTCAAGGATGATTAGATTTTGGTGGTCAAAGGTCACTGCAACCTCACAAAACACATTTTTTGGCCATAACTCAATTCATATGCTGATTATGACAATTTCACACAAATGTCTAGCAGGTTAAAATGATGAAGTGTTGACGTTTTGGACAGTTGTGTTTAAATGTCTGTGGTTCCGGAGCTTGTTCAGAGAGACTGGGATTATGTGATTGGCTGACTAGTGAGACACAAATGAACATTTCCATAATGAAGTAAAAATAAATCACATCTCATAAGAATAAGTGTAGTTTTCACAATGATGAATTAATGCAGCAGTGGGTAGAAATGTATTAGTTATTTAAAGTTATTTTTATAAAAGGGTCACTATATCCTGACAGTAGTGCATGAGACAGGTAATCTGAAAAAAAAATCATGTTCCTCTGGTGTCCTCCGGTGCTCCCAACGGCATTTGCAAGATTTCACAGACCGGAGGAGAACAACCAATCAGAGCTGATTTGGAGTCTGCCGTCCAGCTGCAGTCTATGAGAGCCGGCTGTCAATCCCTCGCAAACTCCGATCAAACGGTCAAACTAGGCAGCGCTGATCAAATATGAATCATTATTCTGTTACTGTAATGACTATTTCTCTCCTCAAATGTTTTCAGAAACATCTTGTAGTGCACGGTTTAGCTGTAAAATGAGAAAGTTTGTGACCCGGCAGCCATGTTGAGATCTGCTGAGGAAATACCAGGCACCGCCCGCCAGCCGGAGCACAGCCAATAGGAACGCTCTCTCTCTCTCAAATGACCTGTGATTGGTCAAAGTCTCCCGTCACGGGCTAGATTTTCTAAAGCCTGAAAACAGAGTCATGAGGAGGAGCAGAAGTCTAGTTTTCTCTCAGAACACTTGAATTACAATATGCTGAAAGGTTATTATGGGATTTTTGCCCAATGATGCCAAAAATATACTGCCTACTGCAGCTTTAAGTTTTAATAATTTATTCTAATTATTATGAGGTCATAGGGCTTCTGGAAGTGCATTTTACTCCATGAAAAAAATAATGGAAATCGAAAGTATTAATGTTCTTATATTGCATTTGCGTTGCTACATCTATCTAATTTTCTGCCTTTTTTGTGTGTGTGTTTCTCAGGCCGGGGCCGAGATCTCGACAGTGAACCCAGAGCAGTACTCCAAACGATTCTACGAGTTCATGTCCAACATCTTATCATAGACTCATCTCCCAGTCCAGCCACTCACTTCCTGTCATAGATCTGTCAAATGCCACACACTTATTTCTCTTGTCCTTCACCCAGGTGTAGGTCCATCCCCCCTTCCCCCCGCCTCTCTACGACCATAAGAAAAAACCTACCAGTATCCTCCCACAGCCAGCAGCAGTCTGGCAGAAAGGATGCACCGAGCCTGTTACACTGTCCCACCCAAACACACACCACCACCACCTCCTCCTCCTCCTCCCCGGCTCCCTCATCCACTGCAAGGAAAACTCGTGAAACCGCTCACTGAATTCGGAACGACATCCCGATAATCTCCCTGTTCTTTTTTTAAATTTTCTGCCTCCCAGTCCTCCTCAGCCTCCTTGTTACTCCTCACGCCAGCACGGAAACTGTCTCACTAATGCCTTGAACGAGCGTGTCAGCTTCAGCAGTTACCAGTCCGTTAGTACAGTCTCTTTGGTTTCTGTTCACGTCGTTGTTGTTCTTATGATTTCTATTAGACACACACACACACACACACACACACATACACAGATGTAAACAACCTGCACAGATGCTGAATGGTCGGATTGCATGACAAACTCTTTGACAGTCGCCATCGGGCTTCTCTCTTAGCAACAACAAAAGAATTAAAAAGTACAGCTGACAAATTGGACCGAGGGGATAAACACGTTCATATATAATGGTGTATTAAGTAAATGAATGCAATATCAAAAAATGCATGGCTGATGTGTACATGAGACTCCACCAGTAAGTTGAAACATCAAACCACTGAACTTAGCATCTGAGTGTTATGACTAAAAACGAAAAAAAAAGAAAAAAAAAAGAAAATATTGGTGTTTGAATGTTCCGTTGCCATATTGTTTTTTTGAATATTTTTCAAATTTTAACCGTGAGCTTGGTGGAGGTTGGTCTAAGAAAAAAAATTTCACATAAAAAGGGGAATTCTGCAGCAAATACTTGTTTTATTACCATAAGGATCATTTTTATATCTTGTTTACATTAATGTAGCAATTTTGTGTTTGTATACAGTATTGTTTTGTTACCAACAGACATTAGAAAAAAAGGTTACTTGAAAATGATTCATTGCATATTAAAGGGAGTTTTATCTTGTTTTCGCTGTTTGGCTATGATTATTTCTTCAGTGACTGTCCCTCAAATGCTTGTCAAACTGTTGTTTAACAAAACATGTTTTTACAGTCGAGCTATCTCCATGGCAACTGACCAAACTCCATCTACGAAGGCAGTGAAGACTCAGATGCGGTTGAAAAATCAAGAAAAAGCTAGCAAGTGGACCCTGAGTTAGGATTTTTCCTTTTTGTTAAAACACCATAAAATATCTAATTAAGCTGTAATATTTCACTAAACAGATTTATGTTATTGTGGCAAGTTAAATTAAAGGGGAACTCAAGCAATTTTGTATCATACATCCATTGACTTTGGGGTCTTTTAAAAAGAAGGATCAAAATTGAAGCAGCAGAGGCCGCTTTTTGGGTCAAACTCCAAAAATGCCATATACTACACTTCCCATAATGCAACTTGTTAGCCTATTTTTGTTAGACCAAAGCATTTTCATCCTCTGCGCGGTCCGTGAGGGTTAAGAATTGACATCGGGACCGGCTCCTTTCACGCTTTTCTCTGACAAAATGTGAGATCATAGCGTGCATCGTTTTTAACCCTTTAATGTTGCGCTGGACTGTTTGGTACAGCTAGAGCACATTTTGAGTCACTATATCTTATTGAACAGTGTTGAACTCAACTCAACCTGATAGAGCCGTCTCTACCACTTGGTTTAGGTATGTTGCTAAAGAAGATCCACTAGATGTCGCTGTGTCTTTAAATAGCATGCCTTTTCAGTCTGCCTCTTTCCAGGAGGTTAGCAACAAAAACGTCCCACCAGACATGAGGACTCGATTTGGTCCAATTTTCAAAGGTAGGCATATTTTTCGACATAGTACTGAACAGGATTATGCAACTTGATACTAAAATAGAAAGTCTAATGAGGGTCAAATAATTTTCTGAAAACATGCTCTAACAAATAGTTCAATTGTCCTTTGATGGTAAAAGTAATAACGCTAATGATGTAATTAAAATAGACTCTGCTACGAAATAAACCTCTAATCATTCATCGTTAATAGGATACATTTAATGTTATTCCATTACATTTATGCTGAAATTAATAAGTATAATTTTTTACTTTCTAAAAACATGCTCTACCAAACAGTTGAATTTTCGTTTACTGGTAAAGTGGTGCTAAGATAATACATTTACAATTTTTATGAAATAAAAACGTGTGAAAATTCAGTTTATATATTCAAATGTTATCCCATTATATATTTGATGAAAAAGTTATCAATATGATTTTTTTTAACATTTCTGAGATGTTTTCAAAGTAGCTTACTGTAAATATGGTCAATATCTAGAATAAATACATGAAAATAACATTAGTACTTGTAATATTAATTCCATGGTAACAAATTGGCATGTGTTGGTATATTAACCAATAACAAGCATAATAACAGTACATGATTTGTATTTTTCTTTTACCATGATTATTATTGACCTAAGGACATTATGAAAGAGAAAATGTGTCCATTGCTTAGTGAGGACATTAAAGGGTTAAGACGAGTGTCTGGGAACATCTCTCTGCAGTGTGTCATTAGTCTGATGCTACCTGCAGTGTGACACGCTAAAAAACTGCAAACTGTTTGTGTAATCTCACTATGCTGAATTTATTTTTTTAAACTGGTGCATAGTCCAAGCTAGCGGTTATATGAGATATTTTCAGGTCAGCCGACCCTGCTCGCATCGTCTTCCTTTTATTTTGATTTCAGTTGCCAAGTATGTTGTGGTTTGGTGAAGAACCTGTGAATTTAGTTCACACAATATGCAACATGAAACAAAGAGATCTGAAAAGTAGTGTCACTGTAGAGGAAGTTCTTCCATCAATAACACCAGTCAAGTTCATTGTTTGAACCGATGTTCATTCATTTATTGAAGGAAGAAAAAAAGACAGTACAAGCATTGTTTATTATTTTTATACAAAACATCTGTTGGTGAAGTGTGAAGGGGGGGGGGACACAGAAGCTCTAGTCCATCCTGGCTTTCAAGGTTCGTGTGGTGACCTTGTCTTTCTCACTGCAACAGAAAAGAAAAGGCTGTCAATCACTGCAAACCTGTCATTCCACCTAACCCTGACCTGTTCATACTGTACTTCATCACTGTACTTACATGACATGTACGACGACTCCCATACCAGACACTGCATCTCTATCAACTGCATTCAGCATCGCTTGGGAGATGGTCTCAAACAGGTCCTCTGGTTCCTGTACGGTCCAACACATTTCTCAAATAAACACTTGTGAACTTTTAACTTAAGAATTCCTGTTGTGGCCAAAATGACTGAACCTTTGGTAGAAATCACATACCGTCGCTAAAAACTAGCCTCTATGCTACAAATGGCCTAAACAGACAACAGAAATCCCAGTTAGCAAAAGTGGCGGATTTATACTCCAAAAGTTGAACACTGTTGTAACGGTCAGTTGTGTAAAGAGACAGCTCAGTAACCAAACATTAACTGCATTTACATGCACAAAAATGCACACGCAAGTTTCCTCATTATCATGTAGGATCCTGCAAACATCATATACTTGCAAAATTAGGGAACTACTCGTTTGCACATAAGTAAACTGGTAGTAACTGTCTTTTAGCGTCCAGCAAGCAACCTACAGGCATAAGAGTGACTTCACACACTACTTACCATGTCTGGCTCCCACAAAGATTCACACATGCCGTACATCTGCTCTGAGCAGGTGCCGCTCACGACAAAGTCGTCTGTGACCATGGGGCAGCCAATCAGATCCAAGGAGCAGATGAATGGCTCTGAGGTTTTGGGATCTAGTCCGGCAATCACAGGCTCGATGTAGTATGGCCCAAACCTAATGAGATCATCACATATTAACCAGATAGTCTTTTACCTTCCATGCAAGTATTTATGCCTACAGTACACCGTCAGTCTGCAGCTTTTAAGTTGGACGTCGGTCTTGTTTATACTAAAAATGGGTCTGCATAGAAATATAAGTTCAGTGCACTCACCTCCTTTCATACAACAGGTTGGATACCATGCTCATGAAGGTCTTGGGCTTGATCTGGCGACCCTCCTTCAGCTCATACAGGTTCAGTCTGAATTTAAGCCTCTGGGATCTACACACAAGGCAAAGACATCCATCAAACCAGAGACATTTTACATGTGATGATACTTAAAACAAAAAATTCACAGAGAATGAAAATGTAACTTACATCCTAGCTGTGTCTAACAGCAATACCAATACCACAGTTCCCACTAAATAGTTAGAAATTAATAGTAAAAACAACTACAACACATGGTCGTTGTAAGGGATAAATATTGTAAATGTAGTATTGAACTTGAGACTGACTCCAGGCATTCTCTATATACCAAAACATAAGATCTGATAGTTGTCAAAGTCATATCATAGAGCTTCAAAGAAAACCTGTCATCATGCCCTGGTGTAGGTTAAACCCACTCACACTGTCTGAACGTCAGTGGCCAGCCCAGCCAGCCCGATGTACAGCTTCTCTCCCATGGGGAAGATCTTCTGGAAATCTGTGGTGACCATCTGAGCCTGAATGCCAAATCTGCGGTCTGCTGCTATCGCCACACAGTTCTTCCCCCGCATGGCCATGACGGCCCCTCCATTATAGGACATAATAGACTGGAAGAAGAATGAGAAAGGTAAGTCAGTCAGAGGTCAAACAATTAATAGATCAAGTGGTTAGTCTATTGACAGAAAATGCATCAGCAACCATTCCATTAATCAATTCATTGTTATGGTGATTTTAGGCAAAAAGACAAAACAAACTATTTAAATGTCAATTTCGGCTCTGAGACATTTTGATGAGCATTTTTCACTTGTGCTGATATTTTATTGACCAAACAATCAATTGTTTGATTGAGAAAATAATGGACAAATTCATTGACATTAAAAAAGTTATTGTAAGTTTACTCTTAAGCATAAAGAGGATTAACAATATGAGAATCAAAAGACAGAAATAAGAGGCTCAACCAAATGACTGGGATACATGTAGGAATACTGCACAGATGCAGGATGTGCAACATACAAATAATATGCGAAATATCTGTCTACAAAATAGATTATGACTGAAATCTGTTTCATCATATGTTAAAAAGTCCATTTAATTTAACACATGTGTGAACATGGAGCAGTCATTTCAAATAACTCTAACTGAGTTATTGTTATATTATTGTTATAGGACCAACAGTCGACCAATGTCGGAAATATCACAAGCGATACATTTATTGATATATATATATATATATATATATATATATATATATATATATATATATAGTTGTCACTGTTGTGACAGTAGCTTTAGCTTGGTAGCTAGCTACCGGTAGATTAGGTTGAAGCTTCCGCTAACCAAGCTGACAATGTCTCATCAAACGTTAGCTGACGCTGACAAAAACGGAGTTACAGCTGTTTACCTCAGTTACAGAATCAACATACCATTGAAGTGAATTCAGGTAACACTGAGGACAGTAAGTCACCGTCAACAATCCACAGCTAGCTCATGTAGCTCATGTAGCTCATGTGCAGCTAGTTGAGCTAGCTGTAGTTAGCTCTGGCTAACATGTCTCTCTCCGGATGCTATCACTGTTCTCTTCTCTATTGTTGGCTGAAACAATTACATTAAGTTATCTGAGGAAAGCAGCGTTGAATTCGTTTCCAGAGAATCTTGGCGTTCTGTTCTTAACGTTAATATGAGTGAGCAGGAGATGGAGCGTTATATGGGCTAGCTGTTAGCTGCCTATTAGCTAGCAACACTAGCTCAGCAGAGCTCTTGTAACTGTTAGTCTTATTAACGAGCTCATTCTGACATTTCACCTAAAACAACCATCCGCATATGATATGTGTGGTGCTCTTACCATCGTGAAGATGTTGCGGTGTTTTCCTAAAGACTAAATACTTGTTCTTCGCTCTGCTGAGACACTGTTGATGAGAGACTGTTGGTGAGTTTCTCAGAGTGACTACACGATTTAGAAACACAAAGGATCACACTACCTTGAATCTACTACGTCATCGCTTGCGCGGAAGTCATTGGCTGGATGAACGGGCCTCGGTGCAAAGCACCGCTGTGATTGGATAATATGGGTAAGGGGCGTGTACGGTACGTGCATAGTTTGTTCGAGGCGTGTTAAAGTGAAATGAAAACCGGGAGGTTTCTTTCAAAGTTTGACGAGATGCTGTTAAACCTGGACTGTCTCTGTCTCTGTCTCTGTCTCTGTCAAGTCCAGGTCTGAGGGGGACGACTGTTGTTGTTGTTGCTACTAAACTGAATGACAATGAGAACATTAGTAGAATAAGTCCAGAACTGTCTTCAAATAGTTTGACCAACAGATAAAAAACTCAACAGAGCCTAGTCAGTAAAGACTACCTGTCCCCATTAAGACCACCTGTGTCCACATTAAGACCACCTGTGACCCCATTAAGACCACCTGTGTGTCCACATTAAGACCATCTGTCCCCATTAAGACCACCTGTGTCCACATTAAGACCACCTGTGACCCCATTAAGACCACCTGTGTGTCCACATTAAGACCACCTGTGTGTCCACATTAAGACCACCTGTCCCCATTAAGACCACCTGTGTCCACATTAAGACCACCTGTGTGTCCACATTAAGACCACCTGTCCCCATTAAGACCACCTGTGTGTCCACATTAAGACTACCTGTCCCCATTAAGACCACCTGTGTGTCCACATTAAGACCACCTGTGACCCCATTAAGACCACCTGTGTGTCCACATTAAGACCATCTGTCCCCATTAAGACCACCTGTGTCCACATTAAGACCACCTGTGACCCCATTAAGACCACCTGTGTGTCCACATTAAGACCACCTGTGTGTCCACATTAAGACCACCTGTCCCCATTAAGACCACCTGTGTCCACATTAAGACCACCTGTGTGTCCACATTAAGACCACCTGTCCCCATTAAGACCACCTGTGTGTCCACATTAAGACTACCTGTCCCCATTAAGACCACCTGTGTGTCCACATTAAGACCACCTGTCCCCATTAAGACCACCTGTGTCCACATTAAGACCACCTGTGACCCCATTAAGACCACCTGTGTGTCCACATTAAGACCATCTGTCCCCATTAAGACCACCTGTGTCCACATTAAGACCACCTGTGACCCCATTAAGACCACCTGTGTGTCCACATTAAGACCACCTGTGTGTCCACATTAAGACCACCTGTCCCCATTAAGACCACCTGTGTCCACATTAAGACCACCTGTGTGTCCACATTAAGACCACCTGTCCCCATTAAGACCACCTGTGTGTCCACATTAAGACTACCTGTCCCCATTAAGACCACCTGTGTGTCCACATTAAGACCACCTGTGACCCCATTAAGACCACCTGTGTGTCCACATTAAGACCATCTGTCCCCATTAAGACCACCTGTGTCCACATTAAGACCACCTGTGACCCCATTAAGACCACCTGTGTGTCCACATTAAGACCACCTGTGTGTCCACATTAAGACCACCTGTCCCCATTAAGACCACCTGTGTCCACATTAAGACCACCTGTGTGTCCACATTAAGACCACCTGTCCCCATTAAGACCACCTGTGTGTCCACATTAAGACTACCTGTCCCCATTAAGACCACCTGTGTGTCCACATTAAGACCACCTGTCCCCATTAAGACCACCTGTGGGTCCACATTAAGACTACCTGTCCCCATTAAGACCACCTGTGTGTCCACATTAAGACCATCTGTCCCCATTAAGACCACCTGTGTCCACATTAAGACCACCTGTCCCCATTAAGACCACCTGTGTGTCCACATTAAGACCATCTGTCCCCATTAAGACCACCTGTGTGTCCACATTAAGACCATCTGTCCCCATTAAGACCACGTGTGTGTCCACATTAAGACCACCTGTCCCCATTAAGACCACCTGTGTGTCCACATTAAGACCACCTGTCCCCATTAAGACCACCTGTGTGTCCACATTAAGACCACCTGTCTCCATTAAGACCACCTGTGTGTCCACATTAAGACCACCTGTCCCCATTAAGACCACCTGTCCACATTAAGACCGCCTGTCCACATTAAGACTACCTGTCCACATTAAGACCGCCTGTCCACATTAAGACTACCTGTCCACATTAAGACTATCTGTCCACATTAAGACCGCCTGTCCACATTAAGACTACCTGTCCACATTAAGACTCTGTCCACATTAAGACAACCTGTCCACATTAAGACTATCTGTCCACATTAAGACCGCCTGTCCACATTAAGACTACCTGTCCACATTAAGACTATCTGTCCACATTAAGACAACCTGTCCACATTAAGACAACCTGTCCACATTAAGACTACCTGTCCACATTAAGACAACCTGTCCACATTAAGACTATCTGTCCACATTAAGACAACCTGTCCACATTAAGACTACCTGTCCACATTAAGACAACCTGTCCACATTAGCACTATCTGTCCACATTAAGACCACCTGTCCACATTAAGACTACCTGTCCACATTAGCACTATCTGTCCACATTAAGACTACCTGTCCAAATTAAGACAACCTGTCCACATTAGCACTATCTGTCCACATTAAGACTACCTGTCCACATTAAGACTATCTGTCCACATTAAAACCGCCTGTCCACATTAAGACTACCTGTCCACATTAAGACTATCTGTCCACATTAAGACCACCTGTCCACATTAAGACTACCTGTCCACATTAGCACTATCTGTCCAAATTAAGACTACCTGTCCACATTAAGACAACCTGTCCACATTAGCACTATCTGTCCACATTAAGACTACCTGTCCAAATTAAGACTACCTGTCCACATTAAGACTATCTGTCCACATTAAGACCACCTGTCCACATTAAGACAACCTGTCCACATTAGCACTATCTGTCCACATTAAGACTACCTGTCCAAATTAAGACAACCTGTCCACATTAGCACTATCTGTCCACATTAAGACTACCTGTCCAAATTAAGACTACCTGTCCACATTAAAACTATATGTCCACATTAAGACAACCTGTCCACATTAAGACTATCTGTCCACATTAAGACAACCTGTCCACATTAAGACTATCTGTCCACATTAAGACCGCCTGTCCACATTAAGACTACCTGTCCACATTAAGACTATCTGTCCACATTAAGACCACCTGTCCACATTAAGACTACCTGTCCACATTAAGACAACCTGTCCACATTAAGACTATCTGTCCACATTAAGACCGCCTGTCCACATTAAGACTACCTGTCCACATTAAGACCATCTGTCCCCATTAAGACCACCTGTGTCCACATTAAGACCACCTGTCCCCATTAAGACCACGTGTGTCCACATTAAGACCATCTGTCCCCATTAAGACCACCTGTGTGTCCACATTAAGACCATCTGTCCCCATTAAGACCACGTGTGTGTCCACATTAAGACCACCTGTCCCCATTAAGACCACCTGTGTGTCCACATTAAGACCACCTGTCCCCATTAAGACCACCTGTGTGTCCACATTAAGACCACCTGTCTCCATTAAGACCACCTGTGTGTCCACATTAAGACCACCTGTCCCCATTAAGACCACCTGTCCACATTAAGACCGCCTGTCCACATTAAGACTACCTGTCCACATTAAGACTATCTGTCCACATTAAGACCGCCTGTCCACATTAAGACTACCTGTCCACATTAAGACTATCTGTCCACATTAAGACCACCTGTCCACATTAAGACTACCTGTCCACATTAAGACAACCTGTCCACATTAAGACCACCTATCACCATTTACCTTCTGACCACTGAATGTCCTGTCAGTTGATGAAGGAATTCCCTAAATGAGTGTTGTATATATTCATAGCCAGTTGTTCCACTGGGAACAAATCAAGTTATTGATTGATTTATTAGCACCACAATGTTGAATGAGGTTTTGAGCAATATAAATCCTACTACTGAGGATTTTTACAAAGGTAAATTCAATTCACACTATACATCCTAATAAAGCAGGTGCTGTGCTCAAAATCAGGTGAGCTCTGTCGTTGGTTTAGGCTCAGACAATAAAACTGAGTTATTGTGCGTGACCAGGAACTGTTCCATTGATAAAGGAGGTGTTGATGTGATTATTAGGCCAGGTTTATGTTTGAAGGTGTGTTTTATCTAGCTGTATCTGAACAACACAGTATCTCCATCTACAACATCATTTTATTTTAAAAAGCAAAAACAAATAATGGAGCTCTGGAACTGTTTATTCCATTTGCCACTCACAGGAGTACACTGATGGGTAATAAACAAACATTTATTACAAAAACGTATTAGATAAAAACAGGATCTATTATACTGTAAAAACTACAACAATATACTGTACAAGTTCAGATCACATGAACATATTGGCTTTTAAAGAGTAACTAGAACAAATCAGCCACGATAGTCTGAAATATAAATGATGTTACCATTGTGGAAACATTTTTTCAAAATAAAAGCCATGTGGATTGGCATAGAGCCATGTGGAACTCATGACAGATTCCCACCACACCATCCATCCTCAATGCATTACTACATACACACCTGCTTCAATACATTAAAGAGACAGATAAAGGAGTGGGTGGCTTGTCAAGCCTTTTCAATCAGTTCGGTTCGTCTGTATGATAAATATGTTGGTGTCTTCATCTCTTCATGAAGTTGTCTAGGGAGGCTGCCGTCCTCTGAATGCAGTGGATGTTCCTCTTCACTCTGTCCTCTAAGGAAGAGCTGGCAGCGCTCTCCAGCTTCATGTTACTGCAAGAGGGAAAGGTGAGTGTTACTGGAGCTAAAACTTAAGCATGCAAGAAAAATGACGAGACATCAGGAAGACATTATCTGTGAATTTAAGACAAAATAATAATAAAAAAAGGGCTGTCAATCACACATTCTTTATCTGTTCAAAATGTACCTTAAAAGGGAGATTTGTCAAGTATTTAATTCTCTTATCAACATGGGAGTGGGTAAATATGCTTCTTTATGCAAATGTATGTATATATGTATTACTGCAAAATCAATTAACAACACAAAACAATGACAGATATCGTCCAGAAACCCTCACAGGTACTGCATTTAGCATAAAACAATATGCTCAAATCATAACATGGCAAACTGCAGCCCAACAGGCAACAACAGCTGTCAGTGTGTCAGTGTGCTGACTTGACTATGACTTGCCCCAAACTGCATGTGATTATCATAAAGTTGGCATGTCTGTAAAGGGGAGACTCGTGGGTACCCATAGAACCCATTTACATTCACTGATCTGGAGGTCAGAGGTCAAGGGACCCCTTTGAAAATGGCCATGCCAGCTTTTCCTCACCAAAATTTAGTGTAACTTTGGAGCGTTATTTAGCCTCCTTCACGATGTATGACATGGTTAAAACGAATTTGAAGTTTTACTTTGATCTAACAGTGGGGTCAGTCTATCAGAAATCAATCCAAATCAATTCTTTGGAGTACTGCATGGGGTACGTGAGATTTCTTTAAACTGTTAATTTAAAAAATATCAGCAATGCATAATTCCTAAAATAATTATACTATGATAAAATATAATAAAAAATGTAAATGTAAGTTCGATAAACCATGTGATTATCATAAAGTGGGCATGTCTGTAGAGGGGAGACTCATGGGTACCCACAGAACCCATTTATATTCACATATCTGGAGGTCAGAGGTCAAGGGACCCCTTTGAAAATGGACATGACAGTTAGTGATTTGTTATTTTTTAGGCTAAACAAAAAATAAATTCACTTGACTTTTTCCTCGCCAAAATTTAGCGTACATTTAGAGTGTTATTTAGCCTCCTATGTGGCAAGATAGTATGACATGGTTGGTACCAATGGATTCTGAATATTCATTCTAGCTTTAAAACTGAGTCTATTACAACCTCTGAAAGATCGATTGCGTTAATGCGTTAAAGAAATTGGTGCCGTTTAAACAAATTTGCGTAAACACGTTATTGTCGCGTTAAATTTGACATCCCTAATAATAATAATAATGTCACACCCTCTGATTATCTCCATGTCAGTGTTGCTCAGAAACTTACTGAATGAATCCAGCATGGCGGTCACGCTTGGTGTTTTGCTCCCGCAGCTTTTCCTGCTCGTCCTGCTTCCTGTATCTCTTCACATTATTCTCCCTGTCCTCCTCCCTCTGCTTGGCCTGGTCCATCATCTCACTCCTCTTGCGCTCCAGCTCTTCTGCAGAGAGCTTCCTACATCAGACAGAAAAAAAACATGACCAAAAATGAGTGGAATCCATTCAGCGTGGGACAGTGTTCTTCAGAGGAGAACAGATTATTATTTAAAAAAACACTTTCTGATTTCCTTAACCCAGAATTTTATTCTGCTTACTCTGACTAACCCATAGTTAGAGTAAGCATAGTCTAATTATAAGTGGAGTAAGAGACTGAAATGGTAAAGCTAGCCAACTGTTGTTTAGACGGAATAACAGAAAGTTTACGAGCAGGCCGTCATGTTATTTCCTGTTTGAAACGGCGAGCAGAAAACCAGTGACCAATCAGGTGCATTCAACGATAGGTTACGTCACCGCTTGAAACGGCCAGTTGAGTAGAGCAGCGTGTCCCCTTGTAGACATGACCACTGACCATTTGTGTAACAATTTAGCCACAAATTCACAGACTGACCGAACACGGTCCAGACATATACTCGGTTTGGACCGAGTCTTGTTGGATTTTTGATGTTCCGTACAGTTTTGATATAGCCGGCCCGAAAAATTTAGCTCAAGATGCGGTGGGCAGGGCTTATGTTCCAAAACATGTCATGTCTTCTGAACGCTTAGTGCTATTGAGACCACATTTGGTGGACATGTGTAGATATGATGTCTGAGTGACCATGACACATTTTGTGCCATTTGGCCAATAGGTTGCGCTGTAGCAGCATCATCTATCTATAAAGGAAGTATTCTCTGTCTGTCTGTCTGTGTATGTATGTATGTATGTATGTATGTATGTATGTATGTACAGTATGTACAGTATGTATGTATGACTGCATTCGTATATCTCGAAAACCGCTCATCCAATCAACTTCACACATGGCGGGTACAAGCAGCCATACTGAGGTTATGGACAATGTTGCAAACAGAACTTCTGGGGGCAATCAGCCCATTCCAGATGGGCATGCCATCCGAACGGGCACAGCACTGGTTGTAATCTAATGAAGAATGGCTGACTTCAGTCATTGTCAGCACAACATTGAAAGATGAATGGCATACTTCTATAAGCAAGCAGGTAATAAATCTTATAATCTAAATTGGAATAATGTCAGCATTTGGATTACAGCCATCCTTTACATCACTTTGTGGAGCCCTGTGAAGTCTTACTTGGACACAGGGTGCCTCTGTCTGTGGTTACGCTCTCTCTGTGGGCTGGAAGCTCTGGGCTCAACCTTCCTGTCGCTTCTGTGTGAGGAAGACGAGCTGGAGTGATTCTCCCTGTTGTTCCTAGGAGGCGATCGGGAGCGACTTCTGTCGCGCCGCCCCAAGTTATTGGAGGGAGCTGAGGACTGGTGATGTCTGCCAGCATGGAGCTGAGAGGGAAGAATTAGGTGTTAGGACTTCTTCTGGTTCTGGTCCAGAGCGAGATTAATAACTGAAGCTGATCAGAATACCAGTGGTATAAAACATACTGTTTTGCTGCTTACTGACCTGTAGACCATAGCCGGGAATATGATGGGAACGAGATTTGGTGTCTCCTGAAGATTCATTTCGTGAATGTGACCTAAAAACAGATCAAAGACAATGATGTAAACAGTTTGCACTAATTGATTAAATTGAAACAAGGTATTTTACTGTTTTTGCATTATACGTCATGTGCCTTGCTGGCTGAGCACACATAAATCACATGTATAGGAAGTTCCAATGATTTCTTAAACAATCTCCTTTACATACCTGTGTTTTTTCTCGTCTTCCTCATCTGAGCTCGATCTTGAACTCCTTCTCTTATGCTTCTTCTCCTTTCTTCTCTCCTTGTCTCCTTTCTTCTCCTTTTTTTCCTTCTTCCTCTTCTTCTTCTTCTTGTCTTTCTTGTCGAGATTCTGGCGCAGCTGTGAGAGAACCGACTAATGTTTTAGCAATAAATAAAAAATACTTCACAATCTCCCCCCTCCTGACCCGGTACCGCTGGTCTAACAGAACCGCAGTAGTCTTATCTTAATAAAGTTAGTGGAAACATCATTGAAAGGAAAATATGTGTAAATGTCAGACATGAGTGAGTTGGTTATTTACAGTCAAATAACCAAAATCTTAGTCAGTTAGCATGTTAGTCAAATGCCCAAACAACATCTTAAGAGGTGAATCCATTACAATGAAGACATTAAAACAGTTATTTTACCATTTCTTTGATTTTCTTCATCTTCACTGGATTACTCAAGACTTCCCTCTTCTTTTCTTCCTCACGTTTCCTTCAGAAAACAACAACAATAAATAACTTAAACAATTTACAACTTTTAGCATATTTTCAGAGCAAATTTCAAGAGATATAAGGGGCTTACTAACCTGATTTCAAACAGGGGATCTTCCCTGATCTTGGCAGCCAAATCGAGGTTGGAGGCAGGAGTGGTGGGGTTGAAAATGGACCCAGGCAGGAGGCCGGTCTCAGCCGACGGACCGCTCTCGGGCTCCTCGTACTGGTCGGTGATCTGCTTGTCAATGGAACGTCCCAGCAGATACTCATCTCTGGACACCTGACCAGCAGGGCCCTGGTACATCCAGTCCAGGCGATCATCCTTCTTTCTGTCATCATAAAAAGAGATATAAAATGACTCAGACACTACTTATTTGTCTTAAACCACAGAAAAGCTTTCATGATAATATCAGAGAACTAACTTGATGGAACCGGCTTCCTGTGCAAATCTTGTTATTTCTTCTCGGGCTCGTTCCTCTTTCAGTTCTTTCTGGAGCTCCTCAATCTTCTTGACTTCAGCCTCGTGTTTCTGTTCAGCTTTCCAAACACGCTCAATATTTTTCATAGTCTGGGGATGCCAGCTCTTTTTCAAGTTCTGGCAGAAAACAAGATTGACGGCATTTAGCAGCTGTAACTGTGAAAACTGACTTGAAAAGGTTTAACAGTATTACCCCGTCAACCAAAATGATCCACAAAGACAGAATGAGGAGAAAAATCTGACAGCAAACATACAAATACACACAATGAAAAATCATGATCTACCAGGAATAAATAACATCTTCAGGTATATTCGGCAAGTAAATAATTTATTGTGAAGAATATTTCAACAGAAATCTCAACTTTTACAGTGGACTCACTCTCTTACCTAACCTGCTTGCTTACCTCCTGTCTATACTTTTTTCAGAATGCACTACACACAAATCGTCTTTGAGTTCCTGAAAAGTGCTATGTAAGTTGAATTTATTATTATTATTATTAAATCCTCTCTTTGATTTATGTATATAGTGCAATATTTAATATATTTAATTGTATTTATTTATTTACTTGTTTGTTCTTTTTTTATTTATGTATCTCCCTCCTTTCTATTATGTCCAATAATTAATTCGTATTTCCCATACAATTGTGCAATACTGTAATACAAACTTGTCACTTACTTACACTCTTTATATATATATATATATGTACTTGTATACTGTATAGTTCTGTACCTTACTTATGTCATCCCATCTTATCTTAGCCTACATACAGTCGACCTTCAGCTAACGCAAACTAGCTTTTACGTTACTAGCTAGTTTATGAAAGTATGAGAATAAGATGAGACCAAAGTTAAAGTGAGTATTGCTGAACTGAACTGTGAGTCGTAACACTTCACAGTGAGTATTAGATCCTGTGTGAGCAGCTGTATAGACCCCAGTAAGCACAACAACATCTTTAATCACTCATATTCTGGATGGAGTTTGGTATCTACGGTCTGTTCTGGATCAGACAGCTCTCTATAGTTCATACTTACCAGATCTCCACCCCCCATCTTGAAAATGTGTCGTTTCGGTCCAACAAAATGAAATAAATCTGTCCTAACAACTATATAATGAACAACAACTAAAGTTCAACGCTAGCTAGAAAATGGAGCCACCAGGCTGGTGGCTTGTGATGCGCTTTGTTCATTTCCTGTTTTGTATGATTCCTTTTCCGGTTCCAACTCATGGTGCCTTCATGCACCCGTCGTAAGGTCCGGACATTACAGACCTGCCGTCGTAAACAAACAGTCAACAATATGGATATGACTCAATATGACTATCAAGTTTTGGTTGCAGTTAATACAAATTAACGTTGTGTCATTGTACGAGTTTCGGTGGTTGTTGATTATTTTCAATTTGGAATTCTAACAGCAACAGTTTAATAATAATAAGCAAAATATTGACTACTTTCACCTCTTCAAATTCCTTCAAAGGAAACTACAGAGAACAAACCAATCTGTGTTTAAATAACTTGTGTCCAAATGAATTTAAACCATTTTAGCATGAGGCTGCAACATGACAAGACGTGATAAAAGTGAAGCGGTCTTAATACTTTCTGAATGCAATATATAGTACAGCATTTATGTAAAAATAAAAATACATCGATATCTCGATTAAATTGAATATTTAATCAAAATTAATTTCATGATTGTCCATAGTTAATCGTGATAAATCGCAAATTAATCATACATTTTCTATCTGTTCTAAATGTACCTTAAAGGGAGATTTGTCAAGTATTTAATACTCTTATCAACATGTGAGTGGGCAAATGTGCTTGCTTTATGGAAATGTATGTATATATTTATTATTGGAAATTAATTAACAACACAAAACAATGATACATATTGTCCAGAAACCCTCACAGGTACTGCATTTAGCATAAAACAATATGCTCAAATCATAACATGGTAAACTGCAGCCTTTACAGGTGGATTTCTGTAAAAATAAATGTAGTACTTTTAAGGATCTGGAGTTTTGAATTTGGAGTTATAAGACAAATACACTGATCTTTCAGATGTGCATATAAACTTAAAATATTTTGCTGACTGCCCAAATGATCAACTTTACATTATTATTAGGGCTGTCTATCGATTAAAATATTTAATAGCGATTAATCACATGATTGTCCATAGTTAATTGCTATTAATCACACAGTATTTTTATCTGTTCAAAATGTCCCTTAAAGGGAGATTTGTCAAGTATTTAATTCTCTTATCAACATGGGAGTGGGCAAATATGCTGTTTTATACAAATGTATTTATATATCTATTATACAACACAAAGCAATGACAGATATTGTTCAGAAACCCTCACAGGTACTGCATTTAGCATAAAACAATATGCTCCAATCATAACATGGCAAACTGCAGCCCAACAGGCAACAACAGCTGTCAGTGTGTCAGTGTGCTGACTTGACTATGACTTGCCCCAAACTGCATGTGATGATCATAAAGTGTGCATGTCTGTAAAGGGGAGACTCGTGGGTACCCATAGAACCCATTTTCATTCACACATCTGGAGGTCAGAGGTCAAGGGACCCCTTTGAAAATGGCCATGCCACTTTTTCCTTGCCAAAATTTAGCCTAAGTTTGGAGCGTTATATAACCTCCTTCATGACGAGCTAGTATGACATGGTTGGTACAGATGGATTCATTAGGTTCTAGTTTCATATTACCCCAATATCTTCACTCTAGCTTTAAAACTGAGCCCGCTATAACCTCTGAAAGATCGATAGCGTTAATGCGTTAAAAAAATTGTGGCGTTAATACTGTATACTTATATATACTCTATTTTCTTAATAAATGCTGTAATATATATTGCATTCAGAAAGTATTCAGACGCCTTCACTTTATTCGTTTAAATTCATTTTTTACCTCATCAATCTACACTGATAAACTGATAAAAAATAATAGATTGAAACATCACATTGACATAAGTGTTCAGACCTCTTGCTATGACACTTGAAATTATACTGTAATATCTGATATATGATACAAACATTTACAGGCTCTAAAAACATCCAACTTGCTTCTTCTACTTCTGGTACTATTACTACTGCCAATACTACTACTACTACTACTACTACTACTAATTATAATAATAATAATAATAATAATAATAATAATAATAATAATAATAATAATAATAATAATAATTAATTTGTCTGCTGTTGTATTTCAGTGAAAATTAAACTGCACAGAATAATAAACAACTAAAACATCTTTGGTAAATAAAGGTTCAACATGGACACAGAATATAGTTTTTTATTTTAAGGACAATAATAGATTAAATACAAGTTATTACACCATGATACTTAACTTATCAAAAGTCTTAGAAATTATTTTATTACAGTCAACTAAACATTTACTACAGCAACCAAATAAACAGAAGTTGTCCATCTTGTTCTACTGACCAACATAAGAGAAGACTATCAAAAATATCATCAACAAAAAAATAATAATAGTCAATACACAATAATTGACTAATGTTTATGCACGGTCTTCCATTTCTTATCTTCTATAGATATACAGCAATCGTGAGCCTCCGATAATGCAAGCTCCCTAATATATCGAGATCTCAGCCTAATGTCTGTGATGGGTTACATACATCCTAAGAGTGTTTAAACTGTAAAGCTGCTCACACTGCTTCCTACAGAACTATTGATCACTTAATATTGATTATGAAAGTTAACTACTCCAAACAAGTTACCTAAACAAATTCTGACTGATTGATGATTAGTGTTGTTCAACTACATTTTATTTCATTAACTAGGCTGCTAACACAGTCTTTTCTCTGTGTGCTAATTCAGACTCAAAAAAGTGTTTTGTTAGATGAGTTGTCGTATTAGTGAACATGAAACCTGCCGACACACCAACAGCTCTTAATAAAATGTGTTGACAGATAAGCCCTTCACACATTCACACGTTGTTTGTTGATGATCGGGACTATAGCTTGATCCGACATGCAAATGGTTGGCTGATGATATTTGGAAGAACTGTATAAACCCATTAATGAGGTACACCTGGATAATATTGGAAGGACAACCTTCTGCTTCCACCACCGCCTGACCTTTTAATTCAAGGTACGTTCTTTAAAGTAGGGATGCACCGATTCCGATACTGGATCAGGTATTGGTGACAATGGGGCTGATCCATTCAATTCAATTCTATGTTTATATACCATATACTTTATACACTGGTTTTCTAATTCCTGTTTTGACCAATTTGTTGCTGCATTAAAAAGTTATACACCTGAATTGTAATTCCTGATAATATTGAAGATTTTTTACCAAGTTGCTATGTATTTATCTATGTATTTATTTGTCACATTTTAGGAAAGCAATGTTTTAGTCCAGCCTGATGTTGCCTTACACATAAAGAAACATAGCGTACTCAGTAGAGCTGCAGATCTGTAGTTATAATCCATTGTTAATATCAAAATATTGATTAGTGCAGCTTTAAATCTTGTGACTGCAGAGGATACTGTAGTAAACTATCCAACTTAGTTTTATTCAGCACCAGCAGCCTGTAGCGTTGACAGGATGGACCTGTGGAGTTGGGTTTATGCCAGATATGATCAGCTGTCATCAGCAAACAGATTAATTTGACCAGGCAGCATTTTCTCTCCATGTCCAGCGTTGGTGATCATGATGCTCAGCTCGATCTTCTTGTTCTTACCTGCCAGTAGTGCAGGGTGTTACATCGTGTCCTCAGCGGCTCTGACCACTTTTAATTTTTCAGGTTCAATTAGTTGTGATTTGTGAATTTAACTTTTTCACATCATTGCCACACTTAATGATGCGTTTGCATGGTTCCATCTGGTAACCTGAAACAGTGTTCACATTCTCCTACTGTGTCTCATTAAAGCTGAAGTAGGCGAGATTGGAGCAAATATGATTAAAAAAAGTTATTTCTATAAAACGGTCGCTATATCCTGACAGTAGTACATGAAACAGGTAACCTGAAATAAATCATGTTCCTCTGTGTCTTCCGGTGCTCCTAAGGGCATCTGCAAGATTTCACAGACCGGAGGAAAACAAGCAGTCAGAGCTGATCTGAGGTCTGCTGTCCATCTGCCGTCTATGAGAGCGGGCTTTCAATCACTCACAAACTCTGATCAAACGGTCAAACTAGGCAGCGCTGATCAAATATGAATCAATATTCTGTTACTGTAATGCCTATTTCTCTCCTCAAATGTTTTCAGAATCATCTTGTAGTGCACGGTTTAGCCGTAAAATGAGAAAGTTTGTGTCGCAGTAGCCATTGTGAATTTTCTTGAAGGAATGCCCAACTACTGGTCACATGACCGGTAGCTGCCACCGTTGAATGAACGGCCAATAGGAACGCTCTCTCTCTGAAATGACCTGTGATTGGTCAAAGTCTACCCTCACAGGCTAGATTTTCTAAAGCCTGAAAACAGAGCCATGATGAGGAACAGAAGTCTAGTTTTCTCTCAGAACACTTGAATTACAATATGCTGAAAGGTGATTATGGGATTTTTGCTTGATGATGCCAAAAATATACTGCCTACTGCCGCTGTAATAAGTGTTTTGCCATCATAACTACGCTGGCAACAGAAACACACAATTCTTTGGTAAATACGAGCCTTCGTAGTGCATGGAATTCCCATTTTTTATATTATGTTATATATTATATTATCAACATTTTAGAATGCTGCCACAGTACAGCATTATTGTCTGTTGTACTTTCATTTTGTTTATCCACTTTAATTACTTACATACCAACATTCACCCACACCTAGTTTGTGGCATGAACTTTCACCATCCAAATGGCTACTGACATTTTTAAAATGACAAAATGTTGTATTATATTCCAGTGTCTTATCACAACTTGAACAGTAGGCTACACACACATATAGTGACAGGCTGAGACCAAAACAAAGTATCGCTGTCTCTTTTCTCCGTTCAAAAGCATGCTGCCTTTGAAAGTGGTATATTAAAATGTGTTGTAGACAAATATTTCTCCAACACTTCCAGTAACACATTTGATTCATTTCATTGTAAACATGTTAACAAGCCACCTTCAGTTAATCTCATCCCAGTCTCTTGGTCTACTGCTGGTAGTAGCTCTAGCAGCAATGGAAGTCCAGCAACAAGCCGCGGCTTCAGCTTGGTCGCCTCCGTAGCCAACTTTCACTTCTAGTGAACAGAGGAAAGCTGCATCCACAGCTTCAGTATAATTCCTGTTTTGTGTGTTTTTTTTGCTGTGTGCTATAACATTTAGATTATCACTGAGTTAGCCCAGTTGATAAATTCACAGGACCACAGACACTTTCTGTTCCATCCAACTTTCATCAGTGAAAGTTTGTCCAAACCTTTTTTTCTATTCTCTATTCTATCGTAAAACTATGACACTTCAATGACAAAGAGGGGAACAAAACCTTTAACTGCAAAAAAAAATCTTGTGAAAGTGATGAAATTAGCCGGACTGCCCTGTCACGCTGGAGACCGAGGGGTCTGTCTCACATTTCAGCTTCAGCGGAGGCTCTGTGGTGTCAGACGCAGACACATTTGAGGAGGACTGAGGAGGTGTCGGTGTATCAAAGCCCTTATCCATCTTCCCGTCTCCGTTTACCCTCTCCTCCCCATGTCCTGGCGGGGATTCGTGTGTGCGCATGTGCTTGGCCAGGTGGTCATTGCGCATAAACACTCTAGGGCATAATGCACAGCTGAACTTCTTAGCACCGGTGTGCGTCTGAAGGTGGCGCTGCAGTTCATCAGAGCGCGTGAATCTCTTGCCGCAGAAGAGCCAGTTGCAGACGAACGGCCGGTCACCGCTGTGCCATCGTAGGTGAGCCTTCAGATGGGATGTCTTGGCGTAAGCTTTGCCACAGCCGGGGATGTGGCAGTTGTGCATGTGCTTCCTCCTGCTGTCGTCGGTGCTCTGGCCCATCTGTTCAGCGTGGACGCAGTTAGGGCAGCGACACGCGGCCTGGCCGGCGCCCCTGGAAGAGGAGCGACGCTGGGGCTTGGGGCGGGCTGACACAGCGTTCTCCTGTGGTTCCTCCAGGGAGAACGATTCTTGCTGCAGCATTTCAGGGGCCATTGGCTCCATCTTGAAGCCATCCTGGGGGAAGAGGTGAGATGAGTGTGAGCCCGGAGCGAGTTGAGCTGGAGGCAGGCTGCACAGCTGCGGGTCAGATCCGTAGGGCCCTAAAGAGTGCTGCAAACCCATGGAGCTCCCTGGATTCACTGAAGGCAAGCCGACTCCCTGCCCCGTCTGCAGGTCTATCCAGCTCCCTGGTTGGACGTCCCTGTGGAGGTCCCACCAGGAGGGGATGTTCATGTCTTCTGAGCTGCCACTTGATGGTGCTGTCCGTAACCAAGGCTCGTAAGGGTGGGCCATGAGAGAGGCTGGTGCAGGTGCAAGACTGTCGATGAGGTCGGCCGCTCAAAGTGTTGCTCACTATCTTTCGGGTAACTCTGAGAAGATTAGCACATGGTGGGATGGCGATGCATAAAAAAAAACCTGCAGAAAGAAAGAAAAGAAAAACTGTCATCTCTTCAAATCTTAGTCTTTCTCACTCAGTTGCATTTTCTCAATGACTTCACTGAACCGCATGCAATGACTTTGAAGCCTTGAGGTCATTCTTTTTGCTGTCTGAAAGGCTTTGAAATTACTCAGCTTGTGCTGATCTAACGTTTCTGAACTTCAGATTGCAGACATTCAGGCCTAAATCCTCCCGTCTACAACATTTAAACCCCGAGCACACCTCCTTCATCGCCATGGATACTGCAGTTCTCACGCTGCGTGGCCGAGGAGACAGAAGAGAGGGGGAGACAGACGTGTCCAGGCAGAAGCCTGCCACATGCATCCGCTGCCAGGTACTTCCCATGGAGGACAGTCAAAGACAAGCGCAAAGAAAACAACATCATTGGCCCTGTGCAGAGGCAAATGCAGGGGAGGGAGTGGGGGGGGATAAATGCTAGCGAGATGGGGGGAGGGACCAGAGTGAAGGGGAGTGTTGACAGGAGAGCAGTTTGGTAAAGGAAGAAGTTCCAGGGAGGTATGGCTGCAGGCCAAAGTCTATTTGTACGTCTCTGAGGTTTGTGGAGATGAAACCTGGCAGACAGGAGAACCTGTTTTATGAATCACACATGATTTACAACAACAGCCCTCCAGGCAAGTTACAAAAGGAGCCCCGTAAAACGGCCCGCCTCTTACACGCTGGCGGCAGAAAGCATCAACAGTTGCAGACTGACGGCATTCAGGAGCCTGAGAATGGAAGTCCAACAATGACACGGGAACAATTACTTTATGTGTATAATTACGGGCACACGCTCTAAAACAACAGCATCCTGTCCCCAACACACTCCAGTACCCTTCATCAGCGTCAGTCAGCGAGAGGAGGGGGCTTTGATTTACAAAGGTGACACAAAGCTTGTTAAAGTTGGACAAGTCTGTGGAAATCTATGACAAGAAGCGACCAGCCTGTAAGACCTGTGCTCGGCTCCAAACATGTCCTGGCCCCAAACAGTCTTGTTGACTTCCACCACACCCCCATCCTTGAACATCTACAATTATCTTTACAGCAGGAAACAGTAAAGAACGCTGAAGCTTTACAGGTTGGCGTCTTAGTCTCGAGATCACTTGTTGTGAAATCTGATATAGCAAACTGCACAAGGTTGTCAAGACACAAGAGGTCAAGCTCCAGTGGATGACATCCATCCTGTCTGATACTCGATGTAGATCCATCAGAGGCAGGTGGAGCGGTTCAGCACACAGCTGGTGTCACTCCGACTGACAGTGAAGGATCCCCTCAGTAGATCTCAATTTGTTGAGTCAATACGGCCTAACTAAGAGGATTACATGTCCCTCTCGAAGGTTCAGTCAAACCAACCCAGAGATGCTTTCTAGTTGCAATGAAATCGTAAAGCAATTAGTTTGGAATTCCCTAATGAAAGGTCTGGTGTTAAAGGTCAAGCTGATTTATTTCATGTCGGCCCGGAGCCAGAGCTACTGCTCTGTAATTTTTTGGGAATGCGACTCAGACGCACGGCGGAATGACCAGCTCCGCTCTTACTGACAGAACCGTAAACAAACGAAGACAGCAGCATCCTCCTCCATTCGCCAAAGTGCTGGGAGCGCTATGGGCTCCTGAGGGAAACAGCTGGCACCAGGGGGGCCCCCAGGGGGACGGCAGCCTGGGAGGAGGAGGAGGAGGAGGAGGAGGAGGATGGTATAGAGCAATGACAGAGCTGTGGTCATAAAACCTGCCCGACCAAGACCCAGCACAGCCCCCCGGTTTACGAGGCTGCCATCGGGAAGAGGCACAGAGAGGGAGCAAGCTTTTCTCTTTTAAAATGAAAACGCTGCAACGAGAGAACAATTTTCCCGACTTTTAACATGATCATTACGTTAACACTTTTACACTTTTGGTCTTGAATTGAGAGCCTAATGATGAGGCGATTCCAACATATGATGCCCTTTTTTTCAGACTGCTGAAACTGCTGTTTAAACTTTTGCATTAATACATTTTGCGGTCCATTTTCCAGAATAATTTACACAGGCCCGGTTTAATCCTCATTCTACCTGCCACAAGTCTCCCATCCATCCCAGACATAAAACAACACAATTAAAATGGTGAGGCCGACTGTCTGTGGACACTCCAAACAAACCAGTTTGGGTCAAATGGTATTTACAAGTAGTTTGTTTTAACCTGCTTGGAGGATGGAGAACAGATGTCAGGTCAGTTGTCAGAAGAGGGTACCACAATGAACTCCAAACACTTTTCTATTAAAATCCAAAGTTTCTGACCTTTGCGCAGTGCGCATGTGTGGGGAAAATGCTTGACATCTAGGGCTGCATGATTATGGCCAAAATGATAATCACGATTATTTTGATCAATATTGAGATCATTTATTAGTCATTGATTGTAGGGACAAAATCCTTTTATAGCATTTTATTGCATATATATAAGAGCGCTGCTTTCACTTCCATGTTGTGCTACGTTCCATCACCACAAAAACTTTAAACATAGCCTAATAAAACAAACGCAAAGTACCGGTGTAAAGTCTGACGCCACACCGGTAACAAATCTGGTGGGTGTAATAATAAGGACAATGAAACTGACTTTATATTAGAATTTATAAAATGCTATGACTGGATTTCAAATTAAAATGTCATTTGGAGACGCAAGTTAATGGTTGAGTTAACGAAGTACAGAGCTGGAGATGGAAAGCTGATCTCTGCTTGTCTGCACTTTAACTCTATGATTAAGTGCAGACTAGAGATAATCTAGATATGGATGACAGCTTTACATCCTCAGTGATTTAGGAGCGCGTGTGTGACACTTACTGTATTCATACACACTTGTGTAAAATGCATTTTATGCTACATATTTTACTGCAGTATATACTGCAGTTAGCTTTTATTAAGAGCGTTTTTCTTCCCGTCTCTCTCTTCTGAGTGGACAACCAGAAAAACTGTCTCACATCTGGTTTACAGATGTTCAACCCACTGTACATTGAGTGTATTTTATATAAAGTTTGACGCAAAAATTGTTTTCAAAAACAGTTTTGTTCCTCCAAAGCTGACAGTCACACACTATCCTGCAACAGGAATCTCTTTGAATATGATTTAATGTGCTTGTTTATGTTGTTTCAGTATGTACATGTTAATGCACACAGAGATTAAATACAGACAGGATTTTATTTAAAATGTGACACCTGTTCTGGTTTGCATAGAAGTTAAAATCTGATTTACTAATTGTCAAGGTAAGTATATATACGGTGGAGGAGAGTTACTAAGAAACATCTACTCAATACTACTGTGTTTAAGTAAACTTGAGTGCTTCCTTTTTAATACTACTTTATACGGTATAATATACTTCTCTTTTCTAGAGAACTTCTTTACTACAATTACAATTGTACATACAAAACAAATAATCAGTTCGTAAGAAGTCTGCATTGTTTTACAGTAAATTACCCAACATAATATAAAGTAGTTAAAATTAGCTTTGCCTCGACCAATTACTACATTAGTACCATACATATTAAATCATCAAAAATAATGATCCAATAATGTGATAATATAACACTGACATGGGCCATTCTGCATATTGGAACTGTATTTATTATTATTATTATTTATTTACTTTCATACTTTAAGTACTTTTTGTTGCTAATATTTTTTTTTGAATGCATGACTAGTATTTTACTTTGCGGTACTGCTATTTTACTGAAGTACATGACTTGAATACTTCTTCCACCACTGCATAATCTTAATTAAGTAAGACTTGCACTTGATCAAACACCACAGTAAAGTTATGTCATCTTTGAATAAAACCCTCTCTTTACAAAGACAATTAATTAAAACTCCAATCAGACAGATGAGCAAACACACTACATTAATTGATATTATTAAATCCCATCATGTGCACTTTTTAATAACTGTTTACTCTAAATAGTCCATCTTAATTCAAAATCTTTTCCCTCTGTTGCATTTACAAAATATTTGTCTTTTATTGTATATTCCAGGAAACCTTTCTTTATTCTCCAGTTTTAATCAGTTTCACAGGGTCCCTGTGGGAGTATTCCTATACATAGGGAATATGAAATATTATAGCAGTCTACTTTACAGGAAGGGAGCAATAATGACATTAGATCAGAATTTACAATAAACAGCAACGAGTGTTGGCAAATGTTCTCAACAGCATAAATGTACACATTTGATTCCTGTTTCATAAAAGAAATATACAGGTGTGATTCCCCATCATTTGTTAATGATTTGTTTGTGAAACATGACAGTTTATAAGACATTATTATTTGCATCTGAGTAAAGGATAGATTTGGCTACATGCCATTGAAAGGGACCCTCCACACCTACTGTACAGGTCAGGCTGGTGACCTTTTGCTGCAGAAAATTGTCAGTTAAATATCATCCATGTTGATGTTATTATACCTGAAAACCTGGACTTTATATTTTACACATATTAATATTTGATCTGCTAACATTGGACAGTCTTAACCAAATGCTTTAACTACATTCTCCCAAAATACAGCAAACAAAAACAAGAATTAAAACTTAACTTGTTCAAAAATATATATATTTTAGGTTTGATTGCAGCTCTAATGGTCTCTTTGTATGTATTTTTAATTTCTGTTTCCAAGTCAAATGAGTTTTAGTTCGTATGTTGTATCTATGTTCTTTGTGTTTTTTCTTTTATTTGCTTTCAATATGAAAAGACTTTGATTTTCCCTCATCCGTGCAGTTCCCTATAGATAACTATAGGCCGTGCCTTCAGTTTAATACATGATTAATATAGCAATTTCTGGTGATGTTTATGAAGATCAGTTCATTCATAATCCTCCGTAGTAAACAGATATAGTGTAGTAAAGCTTAATGTAGGTCGCAGTGAAATCCCGAGTTACCTGTTTGTCCTCGGAGCTGCTGCTGTTATTCTCTTTATGGAATAAATGCACTCAGGTTGGAGAAACTTTGTCTCAGATCAGCTCTGCTGCTTCTTCCCTTCGTCGAAAAACGTGCACAGAAAAATAATAATATCCTCATCATATTTCATCTGGTCTGCTCCATCGCGGACGGTCCGAGTGAGTCAATATGTGCGTTTTGGCGCACAGGTAAGCAGCTCTCAGTAGACACGAACTTTATGAGTCGCTCCAGGCTCCGCCCCCTGCTGGCGCGCTCTCTGCCCCTCTGAAGATGCGCCCTCCTTGGCTGGAGGTGAGCAGACGGCTCGCTGGAGAAAACACGAGGCTCGGTGGACAGGCTGCCAGAGCTGCCAGATGTCCAGTCGTTTTCTGAAGTGTGATCTGTGTTCCTATCTAAAGAGGTTTTCAATTTTAGGCTTCTATTATTAGTTTATTCTACTATTATACATAAAATATTACAAATGTACTCAAATACTAAAGTAGGCTACAGTTTTGGGGTACTCATTTCACTATATACCTCTACTCCAGGTTTGGAGAGATATTGTAGGCTATTTTTTATTTCACCTCATTTATTTAACAGCTGTAGTTACTTTTCAGATTAAGGTTAAGTTAAAACACATGATCAACTCAGAACATATCCTAGGTAATAACATTGTTATAGATTAAACTAACCAACAGTAGCCTATGACACATTTCAAATTAGATCCACCTTGACCAACTACACCAGGTAGTTAGTCTACACACTTAAATGTTACTTAAAGGTGCTGAATGCCAGATTGGAAGCATTTTTAGTTGCCTACGCAAGGCTCTCAACATGGTGACGGCTGAGCCGCCGGCTCGCAGCTAACGATGCTAACGGCACTAACCGTGAAAACAACGGCAACATTGCTGACAGAGTTAACATTGTTAACCTGAGGGGGGAACCGGAGAGTGGATGCTATGCTTCTGCAGCGGTGACATTGGTCAGGTGGACGGTATTATCAGCTGTAACCGCTGTATGAGAGCAGTGCAGAGCGGCGGCCGTGAGCTAGTTGGTGGGGCACGCTAACATCAGTGAAGGCAATACGGAAGTGCCTTAAACTTGCATTCTTTCTAACAGCCAGCAGGGGGCGACTCCTCTGGTTGCCATAAGAAGTCTGATTGTATGGAAGTCTATAAGAAAATGAGCCTACTTTTCACTTGATTTATTACCTCAGTTAACATCGTAAACATGAGTTTATAGTCTCGGTCGCTAGTTTCAAGTCTTCAATACAGCATGATGTTCATTTAGTAAATTATGGTCCCATTTAGAGTCAAATAGACCATAAAGCAGGGGATGCTTTATGGTTGCGATAATAATCGCAATTAATCACATGATTTTTTCTATAGTTAATCGCGATTAATAGCAAATTAATCGCACATTTTTTTTATTTGTTCAAACTGTACCTTAGAGGGAGTTGTCCAGTATTTAATACTCTTATCTACATGGGAGTGGACAAATATGCTGCTTTATGCAAATTTATGTATATATTTATTATTGGAAATCAATAACAACAAAAAACGATGACAAATATTGTCCAGAAACCCTCACAGGTACTGCATTTAGCATAAAACAATATGCTCAAATCATAACATGGCAAACTGCAGCCCAACAGGCAACAACAGCTGTCAGTGTGTCAGTGTGCTGACTTGACTATGACTTGCCCCAAACTGCATGTGATTATCATGAAGTGAGCATGTCTGTAAAGGGGAGACTCGTGGGTACCATGGATGTATTAAGAGAACTGGATACAGTGTTGGAGGCGGTGCCCCGTTCATTCCTATGAAAGTTGCTCAGTGGCGCATGAAGCCTAAATGGCTCGACTTCCGTCTGGAAAAGGACCCGGATCTTGGGCAAATGGACTATGGATGGGGCATGCGCAGTAGCGTCCGCTCGGTCACATGACTCGGTCACGGGGGTCCCAACGTCACGCTGTCGTCGCGGCTTGCGCTCCAGCCTCGGTCTAGGTCTCATTCACAGGAACGGAGTGCATTTTATAACTTTTAGGACCTAGTAATTTAAATAAGGGCTATTAGAGTGTTCGTACAGGGAGGTTGATTCACCCCCCAAAAGAAATTATCCGCTGAGTTACAGACGTCTTTTTCCAATATAAGTCTATGAGAAAAAGTATTTTTGGGCCCAATACATCAGGTGACTGACACGGAAGTTGCAGTACCGCCGTTTGGCCACTACGAAAGTCCGGATCGACGACCGGTGCTCTTCCTGGGGGCTTGGTGGGTACCCATAGAACCCATTTTCATCCACATATCTGGAGGTCAGAGGTCAAGACACCCCTTTGAAAATGGCCATGACAGTTTTTCCTCCCCAAATTTGGAGCGTTATTTAAACTCCTTCTCAACAAGCTAGTATGACATGGTTGATACTAATGGATCTTCCCTACTTCACTTCTAGCTTTAAACTGAACCCGCTACAACCTAAAAATCGCAAGTTGAGTTAATGCGTTAAAGAAATTAGTGGCATTAAAAAATTTGCTTTAACGCTTTATTATTGCTTTAACTTTGACAGCCTTATTTTGGTTACAACTAGTGCACTTACTAGCTTTTTCCAGTTAAATTACAATTGTTTTTGTCAAATTACAACTTTTGTTTTTACTAGTTATTCCTAGTCGACATGAGGAAATGAGATCTGGTCTAAGAAATTAATGACATAATCATAAGTATTTTACTTTATTTCTATAGCATTTCCTTTCAAAACTACAATTTATTTAATACCAAACATAAGTAAAGACAAACTTAAGAGATTTGGTACATCATCGTAATGTCTTACGTGATACTGTCATAGTTACAGTGATGTACCAGATCAAGATCAACCTTTACACACTGTACAGCAGTAGTGCAGTAACCTGGTCAGTGTAGTGAATGCAGCCTGTGAATCAGAGTTGAGACCTGGAAATCCTTTGATTGCGGACACTCCCGATTGGTGGTTTGGCTCGGGCCAAAACACAGGCGCAATACACAAATCCGGAGATCTTACTTTGCAGAAAACAGTGCACCAGTTGTGTTTATCGGACCACCTGAAGAAACAGCGTGCGTCTCACATTAGTATGAACTGTGTTAAATATGACGATTGAACGGCCTCAAAAGGCTTCTGGTACTTGCCAAATGTTGGATAATATGTCAGAGTTTAATTGGCTACAGTGACTTTGAATGTGCATCACACATTTAATAGTTTTTAACATCATCTTCCTTTGAGGGATTTTTTTTTTATTTTGTCTCCTCGCTGAGTTAATTCCTTTCCTGTCACAGCATGTTGGTGGAGCAGCTTCAAATCAACTGACAAACACAGACCACAGACAGGCCGGCGGGAAGTGACTTCCTACCCTCTCGGCTCCTCTTTCTCTGGAGCAGCGCTCTACAAGTGCCGAGTCTGAACTGATTACACGACAGTCATGTAATGGAACCACGGGGCGATCGGCAAATATTGACAAAGTCTTGATTCGGCACTCGCCGTGATAGATTTATACACACCTTCGAGCCATACAGAGTGAGCACACTAAACAGGAAATGTTGTTTCCATGAGCACGTTACCTGAGCCAGCGACAATAGGCAACCAGACCTCCGCTTAGATTTTAGCACATCAATGATCATTCTGATATAACTGCAGATATTCAGACATAGAAAATTTAAACATGATAAATTTGTTGCTGACATGTGTAAAACAACTTAGTCAAAATTAAATTGTCTTGGTATCTGATATCTTTCAGTACACATAGAGGAGATCAGGCCACCAAATAGAAGACCACACACCACGTCTAAATGGTGTTTACAGACATCTTTAAATAGTCAAGCATATTTCCTCATGAATACAATGCAGCACAATCAGAAAGAGACTGCCTAACATTTAATTACAGTGCAAATTCAAGTAGGGGCTTACAAATTCTCCTAATGATTTAGATATGTTTAGATAGCTTGTTTGACAGTTTTTTATATCTGTCACTGCTTACATATTTTTTTGTAAAAGAGATTTTGCTGTGTGTACATGAAAATGTTTGTGGTTCTTTAAACACTCTTGCAGGGAGGCTTTTCCTGATGTACTGACATTTACTCTTGTCATCAATCCAGCAAAAGCCCTGTGACTTTCAGTGTGGTGAAGTAACATCTATTTATATAACTGCAGCACCTTTGAACTGTACGTGTTAAGGCAGTTGTTGTTTTTAGGCCAAACCCTTCCACCTACACAGGTTTCATCTCGTTAATAGAAAGCACACACAATGTACTAATAAATCAATGTCAAAGTCAATGCTTGACACTCAGTGTAAAGACTTAAATGCTCGATACATTTTTGTACTAAGAATGAATAATACAGGGTGTGTACTTACAGATCTGGTTGCAGCTTTTGGAACAAATTCAATTATGAAAACATCATAAATGCCAGTGGAAATGTTTTTGCCAGGGATTTATTTATTACTTATGCTGCTCAAGTCTAACCTGACGCACCAGATGGTTTGTTTCACAGAACCATCTGAGAAGCCATGAAGCCTAAACAGCTCGACTTCCGTCTGGAAAAGTACCCGTATCTTGTGCACATGGAACCGGCGCAGTAGTGTCCGCTCGGTCACATGACTCAGTCATGGGGTCCCAACGTCTCGCCGTCGTCACGGCTTGCGCTCCAGCCTCGGTCTGGGTCTCACTCACATCAACAGAGGAAGGGAAATAACTCTGGATTCAGCTTTTAGTGCATTTTACAACTTTAAAAATTTTTTTTTTTTCAATAAGGGCTATTTAGGTGTTCAAACTGGGAAGTTGATTCACCTCAAAAACAATTATCTGCCGAGTTACAGACATCACTTTCCCAATGTAAGTCTATTGGAAAAAGTATTTTTGGGCCCAAGTGCATCACGCGACAGACACGGAAGTTGCAGTACCGCCGTTTGGCCACTACGAAAGCTGAGATCGACGACCGGCGCTCTTCCTGGGGCTTGAGCCATCCTGGGAAAATGTTTGGAAAAGGGCAAGCACTTTCAAAAAAATACTGCCAATCAAACTCTTGCCGAAGCCAGTAAGCGAAAACATCTTTGTTCTTTGCTCTTCTTTCAATGAAGAAAATACTCTCCAGCTGTGATATAACTTATGCTATTGCAGCATCTACGCTAACCTCTTTAGAGCCACCATTGTTGTTAAGAACAAACAGTCGCATCTCCGAAACATCCCTGTAGCTGCCAGTAGCTCCACACAGGACGCTGATAGGTCCGTGCTCCTGCTAGCCAGACTCAAACGCATTCCTTGAAGCCTGACAAGATTTTTGTGTGATATGTGAGCGAGAATGAAGCTGCCGTGTAAGGTAAGCTCAAGCCTCCATAAACCCCTTTTTTTGTTTTTCTTGCTGTAAGCAACTATTTTAATTCTGTGAGTTACACTGCGGGACAATTTATCAGTACCAGAGTCAAAAAATGCAAATACAGTATTAGTAGTAGTAACAGCAGATACAGCTTGACCCATCTGATTTAATAATTTAACTAGAGACCATCTTGTGATGGGATCACACCAGCTGCGACGCCAAATCCGGCCAGAGGCGTAAATTGACCCCTTCCCTACTTCCGTCGCTCTTCCTCGGACCACACCCATCTTCGAACCCTTCGTTTTTATCTCAACTATATACACCTGGCTCTAAAATTTCATGATGCCAAATTGGGCCAGGGGTGCAAAGTGTGGGCATTAAATGGGTAGGGGCCTTCTCCCTCTTGCTTGGACCACGCCCATCTTCGAACTCGACCTTCATTTTGATCTCAACTACACATCCTGCAAGTTTCGTGACTGCGTTTTGCATGGTTGCAACGCTATCATGTTCCCACAGACAGACAGAAAACAAAAACCTGGAAAACTTTAAAACTGCCTCTGTGCACATTTTGCCACAATGTCACACACACAGACTCACAAGGTGAGAACAAGCGGCATCCTCCGGTGCTGAGGTGAAGCCAATGTGGAAGTGCCAAAAACTGTAGTTCTTAAAATGGCTCCAAACGCGCGTCAGTCTCAATAGACCCTCATGTTAAACTGCCAAACTTTACAGCAGACATACACATGATTACAGCCTTTTGGTCTCTATAGCTTATATCTCCATTCATGACAACTGTACAGGGGGGGGGATTTTTAAATAACTCACCCGTTTAACTTATATTAAGGCTTAAAGTTAGGCATTATGAGGGCGTTGCCGCTTTGAGTGACAAGTGGGTGCCATACCAGGTCGCTAGTTGCTAGCTGTCTGCTCTGCTGCATCACTCGGGCCGGCCTCAGCTCCACCGACGATTAACCTCTTTGCCCATTTTTGGATTAGCCAGACCCGGGAGTTAGGCTGTGTTGTCACTGCCAAGATGGTGATGGTCAGTGCCTCCCACTTTGAGCTTCACAACGGTTGTGTCTACAAGGTAACCTGCAGAAAATTGCAAAAACTTACAAAGACTCTTGCAAGACTCGCTGCCCAATGACCTATCCTAACCTTAACCATTTAAGGTCAATGGCTAACCTTAACATTCAAAGTCAATAATTAACCTTAAACATTTCAGGTCAATGCCTAACCTTAATCATCTCGTGAGAGTTTTGCAATTTTCGTGTTGCCTTGTAGACACAACCCGTCACAATGTCTCTTCAGAAACCGATGGGTCACGTCACAGAAACTACATCCCTATTTTATACAGTCAATGGATGGAAACTATAGGGCACCAACATTGCTGTCACGGATGGTAATGACAACTAAACTATATCCACACAACTGAGCAAACTTCATCTGCTAAGGAAGACCATGAGATGTGGCTGAAAAGGCAAGTGAGGTTTTTTTCTGTCTCCTACTGTTTCCAAGGTCCTGAATTAACCTTTACACTCATTCATTAAAATCAATAGTTGAACATTTTGGGAATTATGCTTATTCACATTTCTGCTGAGAGTTCGAAGAGAAGATTGATCTCATGTTTGTCTGTTAAATATGACAAACCGTTAGCTAAGCTTAGCATGAAGACTGGAAACGGTGAATAGAGCTAGTCTGGTTCTGTCCAAAGGAAGCAAAATCTGCCAATTCATGTTGTATGTTGTTTGTTTAATTCATACAAAAAAAATTAAGTGTAAAAAAAGACAATTTGTGGTTTTACAGGGGTTAGTAGGAAGTCACTGCGACCAGCCAAAAAATAGTTAAGCATGTAACACAATGTGTCATTTTTACACTTTGTACAGATCAAAACAAGATATTATGTATTAATTAATGAGCTTTAGTACAGCAGGGAGCTTTCTGTTACCGTTGGACAGAGCCAGGCTAGCTTTTTCCCCTTTGTTTCCTGTCTTTTGGCTAAGCTAAGTTAACCGGCTGCCAGCGGTGGCTTCAGTTAACGTCAGCTACAGACATGAGAGTGGTATCAATCTTTTGGAGTCGTGTCTAGAAGGTAATTCATGAGTTGGGGAACTCTTATGAGATGGTTGAGGTTAGCCATTCACCCCGAATGGTTATGGTAAGGATAGGTCATCAGACAGCGAGTATTGTGAGAGTTTTTGCCAGATTATGCAATTTGTGGGTTCTTCTAGACATGACCATCTTTTGGCAAGAAAGCACATAAATGTCTTTCCAGAAATGTAAAACTATTCATTTATTTTGTATGACTAGCTATTGAAGGAATAGTTCAACACAGTTCAAAAAAATGTGCTCATGTCTTACACACCCTAAACACATTGTATCGTGTATCTATTGTGTTTTTAATGACAGTAATTAGTCGGGACATCAGTCTGTATGCTCCAGCTCACAGTTTGTGTGTGATTGTATTTCCGTGTGTACAACTTGGGACTTTCCTTAAAGGACGTGTGTTTTGTATACAACATTCCCACCATATAAAGTTGGTTCTGATTCTGATTCACTGGCCTTTGGCTGGTTTGACTTGTCTCTAGTCCCACGGGAACCACACGGCTGTCCCAGACAAATCCTTCTGCCAACACGCCAGCCTCCAGAGAGCTAGGCCGGCTAAAGCCTCACTTCCCCTCCAGAGGCAGAAAAAAATCCAACAAAGTAAACAGTAAGCACCTAGTAGTCAACTTCCTTATCCTTGTTAATTATTCAAAATCCCGGAGGAGAGACCGGCCCACAGTTGTCTTCTGAGTCACTTTTTTTTCTTTTTTCTTTTTTTCACATACAGGCACTCACTCACCACAACGTCCCCCCCTCTCCTCCTGCCTCCCCTTTCAACTTCAAACCCAGTCATTTCTGCAAGCTGCGCTTTTGATTGTACCAAACACCTGTATTTTTCGAGGAGAGAGACTTCCTTGCGAGCCCCCGCCTCCCATCTTTGATTGTTAAACAGCAGTGGCGCCGTCATTACTGTCTGTGCGACTGATGCTGCCCCGCTTCCCCTCCCATCTTCCACCTCTGCCTTTCAACCGGAACTTTAATTGCTCAGAGAAAATTTGAATTGCTTTATTTTATCTAATTTTCAAAAACCCCTTCTTGTGTGTGAAGGGTTGTAAAACTTGAAATGCGCCTCGCTGGATTTATCGGATGAACTTGAGATGATCACAGATTTCCTAACAGCTACAAACAGAGAACCCAGAATGTCCTTTTTAAGTTCAGAGCTTAAAGTCTGGTAGTAGCCAGATGGACACAGACTCCCTACATTTTTTTCTAGCTCGCCAGTAATCCTCCAGGAAGACAGACAGACTGACACTTACACACACACACACACACCTTTGCAGCAATAATACCATGCTTTATTAGACGGCCTCTCCTGCCATCCTGTCTCCCCCCTCAGATTAATATCCTCTGGGCTTCTCACCAGCTGTTTCCGTCCCATAACACCCCTCATCTTCCTCCGGCCGGCCCTCCGCTTCACATGGCAGGGCTTACAAACTGGGCCAGCGTGGCTCTAGGAGAGGTCTTTGGCTTAGCACTGTGTGTGTGTGTGTGTATGTGTGTGTTTGTGTGTGTGTGCGTGGATATGTGAGTTCACCAAGCGAGCTGAATGCCGGATCTCTTGTCCACGCAACTGAAAACAGCCTCTTAAAGAAGGACAAACACAGAAGACTTAATTCTAGAAGGTAGATGGTACATCCACTTCTCCACACTGGAACTGACTCTAAATGTCAAAAAATATAAGGATTTTACAGGACAAGCAAAGACCAAAAAAAATACAAAGCCAATCTTACTCTGGCTTTAATTGATTGAGTCTGTGTTCTAAATCATTTTTTAAGTTCATCATTCAACACAACTGTTTGTTGTCACCGTGATTTGATGCATTGGTGCATTTACAAGCTCTTTTTCACTAGTCTGTTTAGTTTCTCTCTGTCTGTGCATGTTTCTGTGCCCGAGCGTGTGTGTGTGTGTGTGTGTGTGCGCGAACTGTATATGTGTGCAAAGTCTCGCTTGGGTGTGTCTGCCTTTGGCTCAGGTGGGTGTTTACTTCTCATGGTGTTTTTACTGTTTGTGTGCAAGGGCAGACAGGATGTGCGGTGCTTGTCAGCATTCTCCAGGAGATGAAAGGCCGGAGAGGGTGTGGAAGTAGCCGAGTGCCGTTCAGGTAACAGGTTGTCTTCTTGGAAATCTCTCAAGAATTCAGTCCTGTTGCCTTCAGCATTCCTAGTGAGCCACGAGTGAGCACCACTCACCACCGGGCTGCTTCAAAAAAGAACTCAACACCTCCTACAAATCTGGCCATAACTGAACGCCAATAAGGGTCCAGGTGCTCGATCTCAAAACACAACCATTAGTGGAGCTGCTCGGTCGGCGCTCCTTGTTTCCTATGCGTTCAGGTGTGCGTGTTAGCTGTTATTACACTACTGCCATAAAACTGATTGCATCACCAAAAGACACAACATGAGTCAGTTTTAAGAATGGGGCCTACCGGCATGCATATTGATGAGCAACAGCTACTGACACGACAGCAGTCTGGTTTGGACGTTGACTTAATGTAGTCAGTCACTGCAATGCAGTCGGGCAGGTTTACGTTATTAGAGTTATAACTTACAGCAACCACATCCTTGACATTCTCTATTGTCTCATTTCTTGTTAGCACAGGAGAAGTCATTAGTGTGACTCCATGTTGTCTGTTTACTGTTCACTCAATGGAACTACTGTGAACAACAGCCAACAACAACCAACAACAACCTTCCATGTGAAAATTGGGTTGACCCAATTTACCATAAACCATATTATTTATTACCGGTAGTGATATCTTGCCATGCACCTCCACCCCAATACAGTGAAAGTGAATGGAATATTAACCTAATAATCAGAATTATTTCAGTCATTATTCAGTGTGTCATCATGTTCATGTTAATGCCTATTTCTGTTTGGGTAGGGGTTTTTACCCGAACCAATCAGTACCAGTGCTAGCCGCGAGCTTATGCTACTTTCACACTACGGTACGCTTCCATTGAAATGACTTGTAAAATGATGCAGTGTTGCTCGTAGCGTGAACACAGCTTCAGCTGCCGCCATGTTGATAGCCATGTGGAGGCAAGATATACTCAGAGTTGGAATTTAGCACCTTTAATATATGAATATTGATTAGTGCAGCTTTAACTTGTGTCACACTATTTCTTTAACTGACTTACAACAAGCAGTATAGCTACATCAATCTTGTTGCATTTTTCTATTTTCTGTTTTGACAGAAATCTCGAGACAGATATCTCCTAACCTGGACAATTTAAACCAAAAGTATCTGCATTGCTAAATACCACCAGAGGTAAACTAGAAAATATTTCTGCTCATTATTTGAGTGATCTGACCCTTTAAAATCACCGAAGGATGAAGTGGAGTTTAGATTTGATCGACGCAAAGAGCAGGTGGAACGTGTCTGAGCCCACAGACAGGAAGTGTCAGCGACATCATTCAATGAAATACCGCAGGTGGGAGACACCCACTCAATAAAGCCACTGACATACAGGAATTCACCCAACTTTAATTACACTGATTAGCCAACATGTGATCCAGAGTGGTGGTAATAAGCAGTAGTGTGTGGTTTTCACCGTGCACCAAACTGAATCCTCAGAAAAGACAAGACTCTTTAGACATGCAAGAGAAATATATTTTGCAGTCCGAGTTTGCTTGCTGCAAACTAGCAGGCACATAGCTGGGGGAAAGTTTCATTTATTGAAGATGACAAGTTTAAGTATTAATAAATATCTGGCCATTTTGCAGAATTCTGCTTGGTTCAGTCAACAAACTGATGGAGTGAAATTTGCAGATACATGGTTTTCTTTGGACATTGATAAAGTACATTAAGCTTTACTTTTTCTCTCAGTCTGTGTTACAGTATCAGACTCCTTGATCAGTAGTTGTTATATAAATACATTTACTGTACTATTTTGAGGTGCTTTACTTGAGTATTTCTATTTTATGACATTTTATACTTCCACTATACTACATTTCATAGCAAAGTATTGTGCTTTTCACTCTACACTATATTATTTGACAGCTATAGTAACATTTTTCATCCATAACATATAATCAGTTTACAAATATGATGCATTGTCATAGATTAGAGACAGTATAAAAATTAGGCTAGTTAATTTAACCCCACCACTACCAAATACAACACTAAATGTTGCTTACTTGTTAAAGCAACAGTAATAGTAAGAATCCAATAATATAACATATCGACCTTATTCCTAGCCCCCATGATGCCTTGCGTGAATTATGGGCGCAACTGTCGTGTCGTGTCACTGAATCGTATTCCATGGTAACAGTACGCTATTCGTCTCTCCTAGAGCAATTGTATTAGTAAATCTAGTAAAACATGTGTGAACACCACCTATTACAGCTCAAACAGGATAATGTGATCATAGCTCTGCCTTCTACTGTGGAGGGATGGAGGACGACCTGAAGAAGCGGCCTCAGATAACCTACACTAACAGATTTAGCTACATTATTGACTCTGTTGCTACAGACGGTGAAGCTCTGAGGCAGATCAGGACTTCCACTGTAACAAGGTTTAGTTTTTTTCTACACAGATAACCGTACTTAAACTATTTGTAGTCTAATGCTGCCCTGCACTCCGTGCCATAAACTGCCTTACAATTTAAACTGTACAGAAAATAGTCAAAGTAACTGGCTGTCATTAAACCAACGCTACAATGCTGAGTCCTCCCTACACATGAACTCATACCTGATGTTCTCCTGGCTCTGCTGTCGGTCCTTTTAGGGACCCGACGTTTCTTCTCCGCTGCTGACACTACACTAACTATATTCGATGTTCCGTACAGATGACATTTTCCTGCCGATCGCTGAATAAATACTTCTATATATCGTGCGTGTCATCCCCAGTTCCCCCTCTTTCATTCCTGACCAATCAGAGACCTCCACCATTTGTTCCTGTGAGATTTCAGTCAGTTTGTGAGGTGCGCAACGTGCGCCCACAGCGGCTTAATTTATGCTTCTCACAGTACTGTAGTCTGTATGAAATTAATATTATGCTATCACAAGTTGTTAAATATATTACCCTTTGTTGAATAAATGCTTTAAATGGGCATTTTTAACATCAATGGTGCGCACTGACTGCTTGGCACTGCAGCAGCAACTCTTTCAACACAGACGCTGTTTGCACGTAATTCTGCGCCCAATATTGATGTTACAGCAGTGTTATTTAATAAAAGGTCAATAAAGTTAACGTTTATTATTCAATTGAATATTTTGACATTTAATATTGTCATTAATCGCCGGTGAAATCATGTTCTGCGCTCTGTACTGAACACCGTTAAGCTTAATGATCTTCCGTACACAGGCGGAAGCGTTTCTTTTTTACCACTTTTCTCAAAAACTGTTGGTCCAAAAGACCTCAGTCAAAGTGTAGACGGTCTAATAGATATTCCCCCGGAGAATGAGCACACAAACAAGCTTGTCTGGCTCTCAACAACAGAGGAGTGCTGCCTGGCGTGGTGCTGAAGGGCAAAAAGTGTACAGAACACCGTACCACAGCTCCGCAAGGACATTTTAGAAAATGCTAATTTTAAAGTTAGTTAAATATCTGTTTAAAATAAAGCAGGATTTTGTCAAATTGAAGGTGAATTACTTTTCAAAAGAAGCACCGCTGGTGGTTAGCCGCTATGGTTAGCCTATGGGACTAACTAGCTTACTGCTACTTCCGCCGCCTCACCGGAAGTTAGTCCCACGATCATTTCTATGGTAACACCCCCGAGAATAAGGTGGATAGGAACCACTTTAAGTTTAAAAGTTGTAACGAGGCAAACATTGGTGACATTTTTTTTACTAATGCTTTGTTGATCACTTAAAAACCATTAATAAGAAAAACTTTTGGTTGCCAGGTTATGAAAAATCCTGTTTATCCTCCTCCAGACACAGACCACAAGCTTTGTCTTTTTATTTAGCTCTTTATTTCATCAGGGTAAAGGATTATATACTAATACTTATAATAAGGTATAACGAAAAGTATAAATGAATTGAGTGAGTATAGAGAGACTGTACAAAATGTTATTGAGTAACATAGAAGAAAAAAAAGTACAAACAAAAATACAAAAAATTAACATACCTTAAATACTCTGAGATAGATACTTACATATACATCAATAGATAAACCTAAACACTCATCTCTGACCTGTAACCTAGCCTGATGGAAAAGAGGAGACGTTAAAGGAATTAACATAAATGGAATATGATATTCAGAACTATGTTTTCATCAGTGTATTATCACCTGAAACTAAGAATCGTTGTGTTTTCGTTAGCTTAGAATGAGTCTTTTATGTCAGTGAGCGGGTCCTCTTCACAGAGTCCTCCGTGTTGCTCTGCCATGTTTCTACAGCAACCCTGAACGGACAGACCAAACACTGACTCTAGAAAGACTTTCACGTTTTAACGTTACCTGAAGGCCACCGTAGTTCTCTGACACCTCGAAAGGGAGGGGTGAGCAGAGGGGTGTTACAGTTGGTTGCAATCTGCAACCACACCACTAGATGCCACTAAATCCTCCTCACTGGAACTTTAAAGGGCCGCTCCAGCGATTTAGTAATGTACTACCTGTTAGGGGACTCCCAAGAGACAGATTTGAAAAGGAATGGTCAAAATCTAAGCTTTTAGTCTCTAGTATTGGACAAGCTCCTAAAACACTGGATCCTACATTTCCCATAAAGCAACTCCATACAATCATAATCCTGATGACATCATGATGGGTTATTTTCCCTCCAGATCTACAAAAGACATTTTACAACAGTTTTTCCAGGCTGAGTGGCAGCTACTCTGTCTATGTGACTAGTAAACTGAACTTCATGTATAAAATCACTGCAGTGCCCCTTCAGCTCTGGCAGTTAGTGTTTCTCGTGAAAATGTGAGGTAAGACATTTGTCCAGCTCATCATTTTGAGTCACACAGACATGATAATCAGCCATTGATTATATTGTTGTCTTATACATTCTTATTAGGGCTGTCAAAGTTAACGCAATAATAACGCGTTAAGCAAAATTGTTTTAATGCAACTCATTTTTTAACACATTGAACACGGTACCAACCATGTCATCCTTGTCATGAAGGTGCCTCAATAACGCTCCAATGTTACGATAATTTTGGCGAGGAAAAACTGTCATGGCCAATTTCAAAGGGGTCCCACAATAAAAAATATATACATACATTTGCATAAAGCAGCATATTTGTCCACTCCCGTGTTGATAAGAGTATTAAATACTAGACAAATCTCCCTTTAAGGTACATTTTGAACAGATAAAAAAATTGTGATTAATTTGCGATTAATCGTGATTAAATATTTTAATTGATTGACAGCCCTAATTTTTTATTATTATCTTGTTTTATATAATTTATAATGAATGTGGTTAAAAACTTCTAGGCAGTACCTCAGATCATAAAGTCTTGCAGGCTGTATCATGGAGGGTTTCTCATGAACTTTGGGGTTTGCAGTCTGAGGAGGCAGACTCCTGATGAAGAGCTCCCTCATCAGTCAGGAGGCTTTTCGCGGGTGTAGACCGGACTGTGTGCGTGTGAGACGGTGAGCTGTGCGTGTGAGACGGTGAGCTGTGCTTGTGGTCAGACGAGACGAGACCTTTAAGTACATACCTTTTGGATTTGTCGGTCACGTGACTCGGTATCTCCAACCTGCCTTCTCCGAGCCGGCCGCGCGCTCTCTCTCCAGTGGAAACCAAGGTAAACATTTCCTCTAGCAGCATTCACACACTGCCTCTAGTTTACACACTATTACACCCTGATCTCAACCTGATCTCAACCCTGCACCCCCACAAGAACAGGCGGAATGACACGAAGCGACAGAGGCGTCGCTGCTCCGGAGAGAGCCGCGCAGTGAGCGGCGGACAGTGCATGGTGTCGGTGCTCAGCTCTGCTCTGCTCAGCTCAGACCAGACCAGACAGGCCTTATTAAAAACACTGATCACCACCGAGCTCCGACACAAGCTACAGCTGCGATCGGCGCACTTTTTTGACGACATTATTTCCGGATTGTAAACGATTCGTGGTCGCAAAAGCGAGACGAGAGCGATAATAGAGCAACGAGGCGGCGGATTTGTGAAGATTATAGTCAACAAAGTGCTCTGCACAAGACTGCCTCCTAATCCCTGTGTGTGTGTGTGTGAGAGTGTGAGTGCGCCGGCTCTATCTGGCTATCTGCAGGAAGCTGGGTGGGGAACATGTTCCTCTTGACTCCACACATACACATTATGGTCAAAAGGCTGTCACACTATTGTGATTAGTTTACATGAGGTAGCTGCTTGGTTCTCATCACTTTTGATTCTTCCCTCAGGGCCCAGCCGGACTTCTAACAGCTTTCCTCCCAACTGACTGGATGATTTGTTGTTGTGCTGTTTCTTTATTGCAGGATGGCAGAGGCTCCCAGGTCATGTGATTGTTTTGTGTCCTTGCCCCCTGGCTCTCTCGATGACCATGTGATTTTTGGGAAGAACTCAGACCGTCCCCGGGATGAGGTGCAGGAGGTGGCCCACTATCCTGAAGCATGTCACCCTCCAGGCTCCATGCTGGAGGTAAAGCAGCTCTGGACTCCTACAGTCCCACACCAACACCACCACCACTGCTGCTGGTACAGCTGACTGGCAGCAGGCATCATGAAATACACATGTTGGCTGATATACTGCATATGCCCACAGTCTGGTGCATTTGCAGAAAGTGAATTAAGAATAAAAAAAGATTCATGTCCTATATTTGCTCATAGTATTAAAGGTCCCATATCGTGCTCATTTCCAGGTTCATACTTGTATTTTCTGTTTCTACTAGAACATGTTTACATTTTGTAATTTTCAAAAAAAACTTTATTTTCCTCATACTGCTTGAATATACCTGTATTTACCCTCTGTCTTAAACGCTCCGTTTCAGTGCATTTCAACGGAATTGTGTTGCTAGGCAACAGTTTGGGTCCATGTTTACTTCCTGTCAGCTGATGTTATTTCTATACACTGCAACAGGAAATAAACTGGGACACATTTAGTATGTTTATGTTTAAAACTGTATAGTGATCTATATAATTGTATATTTGTGACATCACAAATGGACAGAAATCCTGATGGCTTGTTTCAAACGCACAATTTCTGAATACGGACTGTGTGTATTTCTCCGTATATTGAGTATTTTCATAGTTTAACAGTATTATATAGCACTTAAACCTGTTTTATAATGTAAAATACCTGAAAATCTCACTTTTTACAATATGGGACCTTTAATGCATATTCACAATAACCCCGATGAGACCGGTAAAATATTTAACAGGAGACTTGATGTAGAAACTTTCTTTCCTGTTAATGTTTAACAGAATAGGACTGAAAGTTTGAAGCCACTCATTAAATCCTTTCTGCCTTCCACCTCAACTTTGTGTCACACTGTTAGTGGAGGAATACTGGCTGATACAGGATCAGGCCAGACTTGATAATGCTATTACAGCAATGATATATAGGATCATGTTCTGTCCAGATGTGTTAATTGACTTCTGTTTTTTTATTTATTACTTTCATCTTGGAACGCAGTGGCACTAATGATATGAAGAGTTACCATCCCTAGTGGTATCTAGTCGTGAAGTTTGGGTTTTATTTGTCCAGGTTTTGACAGATCTGTCTCTGACATTTGCGCCTCCACCTCATTACAGTGGAGGTGAACGTTATTGTTGAGTAAACTTAAGGGTAAAAGGATAACCTTGAAGCCTGTTGCCACAACTAAAAAAACGGATGGTATTATCTAAAAATCAGATCCCAAATAATTAGTGCTGTCAATCGATTAAGATATTCAATCGTGATTACTCGCATGATTGTCCATAGTTAATGAAGATTAATGGCAAATTAATCACACTGTTTTTTTATCTGTTCAAAATGTACCTAAAAGGGAGATTTGTCAAGTTTTAATACTCTTATCAACATGGGAGTGGGCAAATCTGCTTGCTTTATGCAAATGTATGTATATATTTATTATTGGAAATCAATTAACAACACAAAACAATGACAGATATTGTCCAGAAACCCTCACAGGTACTGCATTTAGCATAAAAAATATGCTCAAATCATAACATGGCAAACTGCAGCCCAACAGGCAACAACAGCTGTCAGTGTGTCAGTGTGCTGACTTGACTATGACTTGCCCCAAACTGCATGTGATTATCATAAAGTGGGCATGTCTGTAAAGGGGAGACTCGTGGGTACCCATAGAACCCATTTACATTCACATATCTGGAGGTCAGAGGTCAAGGGACCCCTTTGAAAATGGCCATGACAGTTTTTCCTCGCCAAAATTTAGCATAAGTTAGGAGCGGTATTTAACCTCTTTCATGACAAGCTAGCATGACATGGTTGGTACCAATGGATTCTTTAGGTTTTTTCTAGTTTCATATGATACCAGTATCTTGACTCTAGCTTCAAAACTGGACCCGCTATAAATCGCAAGTTGCGTTAAAGAAATTAATGCCGTTAAAACAAATTTGCTTTTACACGTTATCGCAGGGACTTTGACAGCCCTACAAATGACACATCTAAAACCACCAGAGGTAAGTGAGAAGAAAGTATGTTTTTTTTGTAATTTGGATGAACCAACCCTTTAAATGTCATATAATCAGGGGAATTAATTCAATTTGTATTAATTTGTGATGCAAAATTTTGCATTCTGCACACCGTCACCAGCTGAATATATCTGTTCTTAAAATGCAATATGACTTCAAAATCATGATCAAAACATTCTTCTCCCTCTCATTACCATTAATTCTGAATGGAACTAATGGATGCATTAATAATACTAATGATAGTAGTAGAAAAGGCCATATTTATCTGATGGTACTGCTGCAAAGATGTATTAAAATGAATAATACAGATGTCTCAAGCAGGGGCTGATAGGAGACATTCATGCACGGCAAGAGGAAGTAATTTTGCTCTTTGAGTTTGTCCAGTTCAAGTGTGCCAGCTTTATATACCATACGAGGTCAAATTGTTGGTGCAGTGCAACGGGACCTTAATTTAAACAACAGCATTGTTTTCTCTCATTCTCAGTCCATGTCTGTCTGTCTCTCAACTCGCTCTCTTTTTGTCTGCAGTGCACATACATCCAGATCCCTCAGGTGGAGCAGACCCGCGCTGTTATCCTCAGCAAACCTGCCTGGATGTGGGGCGCTGAAATGGGAGCCAACGACCAGGGAGTCTGTATTGGGAATGAGGCTGTCTGGACCCGAGAGCCCGTCAGCCCCGGAGAGGCTCTGCTTGGCATGGACCTCGTCAGGTTGAGCACCGGAAATCTTTTTGTATTCCTTAAAAAAAAAAACTACATGGATTATAAACAGCTTATCCAATGATTTATTTACAATGATAAAAAGAATCTTCAGAGCTAATGGGAGCAACTATTGACTACATCCTAATGAAATACAGAAAGGATATTGTATATTCAGTAGAAGTATTAACTTAATCCTCTTTGGCTTTGATCGGAAGGGTGTGTAGATTGTCACGAGCATGTTGTGACAGGTGTAGTAAGTACTGTTGAAGCGTAGCACAGTAGCGCTTATCTATTCATCTCTGTGTATAAAAATACTCAACTATTATGGAGAGTCGCCAAGTGACTCTGAAATAAAGTAGCATTTCCTCCAAAACACATGGCAGAGGAGCGTGTAAGCATCGCCAACAAGCTCATCTGGTCCCCATGGTTAGTTAAAATGTCAACGGATAAACAATAAATACATAAATAGATAAAAGTAGGTAAAAACATGAAAATGAAAGAATCATTAACATTAATTAGAATGGCACTTGGAGAGCACAGACCTCCGCCCCCCCACTCTGTGCAGTGTATATTTAATTATGTCGAGATCAGCTGTACGCAGCGGAGCCTTGTAAAACACTTCATTCAAACTGAACAGAAACAAAGTAAAACTCACCTAAACCGTCGTCGTTACTCTTTCCAACAATCACCAAGTGTGCTTTGGTCCAACTCAACTGTAATTGAGTTTTATGTGAAAAAACGCAGAATCTACAGTTTCCCCCCCCACCCCTCCACCACCAGCTCTCTCTCTCTGTCTCTCTCTCTGAAGGAATGAGGCGGGGTCATGCGTCATCAACACGTCATCAGTTACACTGCGCATGTGTTATATCCAGAGGTCTTAATGTTCTGGCTGATCGGAATCCTTAAAAAAAATTCCTGAATCCGAACCATGATCCTGATCGCCACCAAAATCTAATGGATTGTTCATTGTGCCACAACCCACCCCTCCAAAAAACTTCATTCAAATCCATCACGGACTTTTGGAGTAATCCTGCTAATAGACAGACAAACAAACAAACAAACAAACAAACAAACAAACCAATGCCGGTGAAAACATAACCTCCTTCCTAGGCCTTCGGCCTTGGCGGAAGTAACAAATAACTTACTAACATTTATAACTACTGTAGGAGCTATGAACCACTTCAGAAAGGAGTAACGTTTGTAGTAATGTTAATTAGGTTTGTGATGGTTTATATGTTTTGGTATTCGTTAGTGTTTGGGATATGCCATTTTATTATTGTGTCATTTATCATGAAGTAATCGCGATGATTTGGGAGATTTGGGTCACATGGATATTGACGGCACTCATAGTTAATAAAATCAGCTGTTGGTCACAGGGAAGAGAGGGTGAGTGAGTCGCCGTATTTTTTGTTGACCGCTATCTTGCTGTTTTCTTGCTGTTGATTAACCTGATTTTGTGCACGTTATACGTCAACATATTTTTTGATTGAATCTCAGTGCAACCTTTTGGTAATGTGTCGGACAAAGCAAACCGGGCCGACCTCAGCCTTTCAACAGCCTTTAGCTTGTTTCCTGAAGTCGCTTCAACTACGTAACTGATGTTGTAAAGAAGTTGAAGTAACCCAGCCGTGACCTGTGATCATCAGACTGGGGTTGGAGCGCGGTGACAGTGCCTGGGCGGCGCTGACAGTGATCACCAGCCTCCTGGAGCAGCACGGCCAGGGGGGGCAGTGCAGGGAGGACCCTGAGCCCTTCAGCTACCACAACACCTTCCTCCTGGTGGACCGCACCGAGGCCTGGGTCCTGGAAACGGCTGGAAGGCTGTGGGTGGCGCAGAAGGTTACAGGTGAGGACGGAGGGTTAGAAATTGATGGTGCAGACAGAATAAAGGGGGCATGTGTGACAGAGGTCGGACGAAGTTATTGTTTTGCAAGTCACAAGTAAGTCTCAAGTCTTTGTTCTCAAGTCCCAAGTCAAGACAGGCAGTTCTTGAGTCAAGTCCCAAGTCCCAAAACAGGCAAGTCCCGAGTCAAGTCCCAAGGCAGGCAAGTCCAGAGTCAAGTCACAAGTCCCAAGATCCAGAGTCAAGTCCCAAGACAGGCAAGTCCAGAGTCAAGACCCAAGTCCAAAGACAGGCAAGTCCCAAGTCAAGTCCCAAGACAGGCAAGTCCAGAGTCAAATTCCAAGTCCCAAGACAGGCAAGTCCAGAGTCAAGTCCCAAGACAGGCAAGTGCAGAGTCAAGTCCCAAGTCCCAAACTCGGAGTTTCGAGTCCGAAAGAAGTCATAATGCGCTCTTCACCAAATGTAATGTCATTTGCGTATATAGATATATGATATAGATGTTTGTCCACCCTAACATTGGTTTTAGTTTAACACGTTAGCCTGGGGACATTGGCACCACGTCCTGCTATCACAGTCTTTGGGGGTGTGGGCTGGGAGGACCCTTGCTTTCAACAATCCTTGAAGAACTCTTTCTTCCAAAAGGGTTATTTAGAGGAATATAGTTCTTAAGGGAACCGTCACGTCTTACAAAGAAACCTTGAAGAAGCCCTTTTCTTCAAGGTTCTTCAAGGTTTCTTCAGAAGCAAATGGTTCTGGGTAGAAACACAACCCTTCAGGAAGGACCCTTTTGGAACCCTTATTTCTAAGAATGTATCACCGCGTAGGAGAAAGCATGCATCTACTCATGGACGAGAGGCTCGTGTTCATAGTTTATAGCTAACCGATACTGCTAGCTCACCTAGCACCACAGAGCTAGCTAATGTTACAGCTCATCTGAGGAGGACGCCATCAATGTTCACATCTCACGCTGTCACAATCATGAGCCTGTTAAATAGCACTGCAGGTGAGAGGAAAAACATGTATTTTTGATTTTGGGGTGAAATGTCCCTTTAATCTGCCTTAAAGGGGAACTACGGCCATTTTTAAAATTCATACATGTTATTGCTATGGTCTAAGACAGTCAGAAATATTAGTAAACATGAACAACTCTCTCCCAAATCCAAAAACTAGAGTGCTAAAACTCAAACTTGTGATGTCATCTAGTATAAAGGGTGGAACTGCTCCATAGACGATGAATTGGGTGAGATGTTCTCGATGACACTGAGAGCACCCAGGGGAACGTTCTGAGTATATTGGTACATTTTCTGTTTCACAACTGAGAACACAACAAATAGAAAACAAATATTCTGTGGGTCTCTCATTCATTGTCTATGGAGCAGCTCCATACTTTATACCTGGTGACATCACAAGTTTGAGATGTACTGCTCTGGTTTCTGGCTTTGAGAGAGAGGAGCTCATGTTCACTAATATTGATGGCCATGGAAATAACATATTGGAATTGAAATACACCACACAAGAGTGTTGAAAATCCATACAACATATTCTAATACAGATCTCTTTGATCATTCTTCAACATTAAACTACAGCTTATAGAGATGTGTTATATAATTCAGAGAATCCTGAAACTGTGGTGATAAGAAGGACCCTCATTCATCAGGGTTGGATCACTCAAAAAACACATTGCACCCGTAAGCAGGAGACTTGCATCTTCACATGCTAACAGGCACTTGCTCTTCTCAGAGGGTGTGAAGAACATCTCCAACCAGCTGACCATCGGTGCCGAGGTCTCCGCAGAGCACCCGGAACTGCGGAGCGTGGCCCAGGCTCAGGGCTGGTGGGACGGTGAGGGGGAGTTCAACTTCTCTCAGGCGTTCACCCCCGAGAACCCGCCTGCCAGGATGGAGCTGGCCAAACAGCGCTATAAGGGAGGCACAGAGCTACTCCAGCAACATGACGGTGAGGGTGGTCAAGTCCTACATTTCCCAGAATGCCTGTGGACATCGCCCTTAGAACATGCCAGTGATAGTTACAGCGAAGGATTTCTCCTTTTTAAATGTCAATCTTCTGTAACATTCATCCACCCTGTGTCTCCTCCGCGTGGTCTCAGGCTCAGTGACGGCAGCGGTGATGATGTCCATTCTGAGGGACAAGCCCAGCGGCATCTGCGCGGACTCTGGAGGTATCCGCACCACAGGCAGCATGGTGTCTGTCCTGCCCAGAGACAGCAGCCAGCCCTGCATCCACTTCTTCACTGCCACCCCAGACCCCTCCAGGTATGTCACTAACCAAACTAGGAGTTCCTCTAGATTATAAAAATCGGTTATAATAACCCATTTATACCACAGCATATTCATATATGAAGCGATAATTTGACACACTCTGTAGCCACCTGACGAAAACATAATACTGCAGTAATCCCTTTACATGAAAGATTTTAAATGTGCTGCTCTAAGTAACTCTGTCTTATGCAGCAGTGCCATAATGAAGGAAAGACCCTGTATCACAAACAATGGCAAACTGAACTCCTGTTGCAAGGCTTTAGCACAGATTCATCCTATACAGTATGTGTGTGTGTGTGTGCTCCTTTAGAAATTCTCAGAAATCAGGGAAACAAAGGGTTTAAATATATGTGTAACGCTATATTTTACGTGTCCATAAATTCTTAATAAATTCCATGGTTATTTCTCTACTTGAAAGAAGCCTGTAAGTTGGTACTAATTATAGGGAAAATAGAGGGTGATCAGGTGATATACTTGTCACTTGTCACTGGTGTGTGGTAGGTTCATGTCTGGGGACAAAAACTGCAGTGGAAATGATGTGTTTTACCTTTATGACATCAGAAACAAAATTGTTAGCGTAAGCAGCAATAGCTACATTGAATATACAGTGAAAGGTCAAGAAAAAAAATGGTTTATACACTGATTGATCAGTTGTAGCAAAATTAAACATTATTGAAATGTCATTTCAATTTAAATGCATTTATTATGAAGGTGTTGGGACACAAATATTCTTTCCCTCCCCATCTTTGCTTTTCCACTTCGGGTCAATGGGAGTTTCTGAGTCTGCCTTTCTCTCTTTCCTGTCCCCCTCCCTGTCAACCCACCCTACCCTCACCCTGGTAGGTCTATATTCAAGCCTTTTATCTTCTCGGACTTTTCCACCCCAGTGCCGAGGGTGGTCTCCCCACAGTTCGGCCCAGACGACCCCGTCAGGAAGCAGCCTCGCTTTCAGAGCCAGGTGGACCGCAGACATGACCTGTATAAGGCCCACCAGGTGGCGCTCAACACCATGGAGACCAACCCGGTGGGCACTGATGGACGACCTAGGTCAATGATAGTCCTGTGCAGATCCTGGCAGAGCTGGAAGCTCTCATTCATATATATCATATATACATCCAAAGCAGAATCAGTTTTACTGAGAGTTGATCCCGATCAGTTTAATTACGAGCGAGTCGCACAGTGCAGGACTGACACTCCCAGTGCAGAGCAAAACATAACAGGACCTCACAGTTAGTGCAGACAAGACACACGGCATGAGTGTAGACTAAACATAAACACACTACAAGTACACATTCAGCGCCAAAGAGCAGGGTTTCAATCACTGTGCAGCCAACGACCGGCAGGAGATTGCTGGGAGGGATTAGTACTTCAAAACAAAGCCACATTTTTCATTCAAGCTGTTGAGCTGACTATCCTGTCTGAGATGACTCTTGGGGTTTTTTGTTGAATCAATGTCAAATATTATAATTCCCAATTTCATAATACATACTGATTTGAAGCAGTTTTTTTTTTTGAGTACGTTGTGCATTCAAAAGTGAAAAATTTAAGTATACTCAAAAATGTGTGCAAGTATGCATAGTAAAGATGCTTTTCTTCCTGAGTGTTCTCTCGATCTACACTACTCTTCCACAGTAAAAAAGAAATTGATATATTCTAGGGCTGCACAGTTTATCAAAATTTTATCGAAATCGATAATCATTTGAATGTGTCTCTCAATGAAAATGAAAATAATGATGTAAATATGATTGTGCCCTCTAATATCGCAAACCTAAAGTTAGCTAACATTAGCCACCGTAAGCTTCTCGTCGTACCAGAACAAGTAAGACTGATGCAGCAAAATCGATTGTATTAATTCAAGCAACGGTGTGTTTGATTACTTATGACATCAACTTTTTATTTGCAAGAGAAAGAATGTGTTATTTTTTATTTCAAAAGTGACTTAAATAATTGCTGCTAATGGTGAAACATCATGAGAAAGAGCTTGGAAAATGTTAGAAAAAAGAACATACAAAGGTCATTCTTGATATTGGAAATTGTAGTTTGAAAAAGCAGTCTCAATTCAAAGTCAATTTACTAGCTTGTTACTAGGGCTTTCAACTTTATCACACAGTATTCATCATTGAAGGACTGTCCTTGACATGCAAACTCAGTAGCTGTTCTGATTTCAACCACTTAATGGCTTAAAAGTTAGCATAAAAGTTCATTACTTAGCTTGGAAACAGTAGTCTGAGAAAACAATCCCAAATCAAGGTCCACTTACTAGCTTTTTTGGAGCTTTCTTTCGCATCACGTGTATTTTGAATGGAACCCCTGAGAGGCAAGTGAGAAAACAAAGATTCTGGTGATCTATTTTCTAATTCTGATCTCAATTTTTTTCTCTCCTGTGTTCATGACTGTAGAACAGGTGAAAAAAGGTTTGTCAGGATAATATTTCTAAGTTCCTTACATTCTTTTTTTTTTAATTTGTGAAACAGGTGGAAAACATGTTTTGCCAGGTGTTTGTTGTTGTAATACTCATTTTGGCCACAAGAGGCTGAAGTGCACCACCACCCCATGTTTTAAATAAGTAGGACTAAAAGCAGTCATGTTTCCCCTAATGGCAGGAAAGCGTAGATTAAAATACATTTCTAGCCAAAAGAAAGACATAAAAGTAATGTTTCATAACTTGCTAACACAATATACAGTATACAGTATGTACAGTGTGTTTAGAGTGCATGGAGAAATTAAAACTAACCTGGAAGAAAACATGAATGCTTTTAGTCCTATTTAGAACGTGGGGTAGTTCTTAAGTCATAAACACAGGGGAGAAAAATAATTTAGACAGACTTAGAAAATGGGTCACCGGAATTTTTGATTTTGGCTGTGACATTTCAACGTTTGGTTGATGTATTTTGATGCATGTATTTCATTATTTCTTGTTTGTACAAAGCACTTAAGTGCATAGATTTTTTTGGTAAACTAACTGCAAAAACAGTATACTCTGGCGTCTGCGTCGGTTGAATTACACTCAGGACTTTCAAAAGACCAAGAGTGAGATCTGGATTCTTGTCATTCTTGGCCATAGCTGAGGATATAGTGAAATGACTCTACTGCTTAAGCAGGTTTAAACGTACAATATGCAAATACTGTTTGACCCAGATGTTACTGTTGTTTTGACATCTCTCTGTCTTTTTCTCTTTGTGTGTGTGTCAGGACGAGGGGTTAGCAGTCTATGAGATTCTGAGGGACCTGGAGTCGCAGTGTCTGAGTGAGATTTCAGCCATGCTGAGTGGAGAGATCCCAGGAGAAGAACTGGGGGACTTGTTTTTTGATTCCGTGGACACAGAGATAAAGTTCTACCAGTGAGGAGGTGGGAGGCTTCAGGAGCTCTATTCGGTGTTGTGTTGTGCATGAATGTGTTCCTGTTGTTAAGGGAAAACTTTTGACTGCTTCTTGGGAGCCGAGAAACTCAAACCCTTAAGAGAGGATTACAGTAATAATATGCATGACTATGATATACAATGACTCTATGATGAGCACTACAGGTTATAGAACATATTGTCAGAATAGGGCCAGGTCATAAACCAGTAGAAAATGGTTTAAACCAGTGGTTCCCACCCTATTTTCCTTGAAGCCCCCCCCCTGCTTGTATCGAATATAACTCATCAGTTTCGTCAACATAAATAAAGTGATGACGTCTTGATGGATTCGCCAAGCAAATGCAGATACATAATATGACCTCTTTTTGTAATGATTTAATTAATTCATCTTGTCTAATTAATTAATGTAATTAATATTTAGTTGCCATCGCAACCAAGCTAGTATGACATGGTTGGTACCAATGGATTCTTCAGGTTTTCTAGTTTCATATGATACCAGTATCTTCACTTTAAAACTAAGCCTGCTACAACCTGAAAATTGCAAGTTGCGTTAATGACTTAAAGAAATGGCGTTAAAAACAAATTTGCATTAACGCGTTATTATCGCGTTAACTTTGACAGCCCTATTAAGTAAGGGATAATGTACAGCGAGCAGGTCATTGTTGTGAAAGAATCCCCTTCAGGGTGATTCTTTCACAACAATGACCCGCTCGCTGTACATTATCCCGCTTATTACACGGCTACTTACTGAAGAAATAAATATTTTTACACAAAAACGGTCCGCCAGAGTCCGACATCAGAGCTGCACCCGTAGCAACGGTCTGTTATACATAGCAACGATCTGTTATACATAGCATCGGTCTGCTATAAAGAAATTACAGACTGCAGAACGCTGTGATCGACCAATCAGAATTGAGTATTCAACACAGCCGTGTAATAATTAAGTATAATAGTGTTAGAGACAATTTTTTTGTTGTCGTGGTTAAATAAATTGTGATTTATGGTGCTGTTAGATTGCTGCTAGACCGCCCCGTTAATACAGGTGCGGGCCTCCCTTTGCGTGCGGCAAGCCGGACCGCGAACAGGTTTTTGACTGCAGTAACTTTACGACGCACTGTTAGAGGAGTTATTGGAAAATGTTTGTATCACACGAGTCTGAAACAATTGTACACATCCACCACTGGAATCTAATTCTACTAATAGTATAATACTAATAATTACTGCAGGTGTGCACAAATACCGGGTTCAAACTGTGGCCTACTAAGTAGCAAAAAATATATTCTTTTTAAAAAAATATTATAGACAGTTTTTTTGTTTTTGTTTTTATAATTCAGTAAGTGTGTTATTATGATTTTAGTTATACAGTCCATGTGCAGATCTAATTTAGACAGCCTCAGAGCAGACAAATCCTGGCGCACACCCTGTGATCGTTGGCGTCCACCAAGGGTGCCCCGACCCAGGTTGGAAACCACTGGTGTAAAAGGAAGAAGAGGTGGGCTAAAGTGAGTCATTCCTATGTTAACTTATGTAGATTGCGGGTACCTGCATAACTTAAGAACACACTAACCCAATTTAATAATGATTTTCCAGATCATGTAGAGTCTGCATTCGTCTGTGAAAAAAGGAACAGACTATGCAGGTACAGAGGATTTAAACACGCTGCCTCCTAACTGAGTGTGAGACCAGTCAGACTCATCACAATGAATTTTACTGCTGAAATCTGGACAGACCTGACCATGATCCTGCAGTTTTAGCTGGTTTAAGGCAAGAAATCTGAAAATAGACAATTGTAATTTGCAAAATGGGATTGTGAAATGGGATCATAATGGTCATCTAGTGTGTTTTTGGCCAGCAATCCTTTGATAATGTTCTTGAAGAGTAAAGCACGGAAAACAAACATAAGATAGTGACAACCTCTATACAGCCAGGCAGTAAGCTCAAAAGGTGGAAGCCATTATGAGAACTTGAAAGTTGTGATTCTAACAACAAGTTTCTGACGCCTCAGTGTGTTTCTGCTGCTCCAGCACTTCTGCCTTCACTCGTTCTTTGCATGCAAATCTAGAAATGTGTGGAAGTGTGACTGTGACTGTGTCCCCAGCAAAGCTCATTAAGTGCTTAACGTGTGCTGTGTTTAACTGTCCTCTGTTACAGCGCCCTCAGGTGGACATCCGTAAGGCTCGCAGAGTTGCAGGAGAAGGCCCCCAGGACTGTTAAAAACTCTGTTCCTCGTCTGATCGGCCTCTGCCTCGCTCACACAGCACACGTCCGTCATTAACACAGACTAAATGTCTAAACTGCACTGATTGGAGCAAATGTATCATCTGTATCACCCAGGGAGCAATGAGTGCACCTCATTAGTGAGTATCATGATGTAGACTACACAAGCGCCTATGTAGAGCTGTGTGAAGTTGCACAAATACTGTGAGTGTGGTATTTGTGTAACATGTTGTTTGTTGTTGCAAAGGAATGGGTTGTCATTTGATGGCTACCTGTAGGGAAAAGATTGAATAAAGAATGTGCATAGTCTGTCTTGCACGTAGTGTGTGTTGGGAGCTTTCTGGCCCCCCAGGTGGTGTGGCTGTAGGTATTGGTAATGATAAGCCCTGTTTCCACCGCAGGAACTTTCCCCAGGAACTAAGAACCTTTTGAGGAACTCGTTGCATTTCGACTGCAGGGACCAGGGTCTAAATGAAGTTAGAGGGACATTTTATGGGGCCATTTTACCCCACAAAAAGTCCTTGGTTCTACAGCACAATAAATAAAATAACCACCAAAACACTCAACAGATGAGTTACTGTGGAGCCAGACGCTCTTAGTTTCATTTTCCTCCTCTGCATTTCATTCATTACATCCAAAGTGCATCAGGAAGTATAGGCAGCAGTGAATATCGTCGCAGTGAGACAAAACCGTTTTTTTCCGGCATGTTTTTTAGATGTAACAGGCGGACACGCTGAACTACAGGCTGTAGAGTGTGTTTACTGCCGTGACCACCAGCAGCCCTCGTCTCATTTCATGTTGCTTTTTCATACGTCGGCGGACTAATTTGCCTAATCTTCGCAGTTCTTTAGACCGCGGTGGAAACGCAGACAACAGTGGGCTGAAGGAACCTTTTAGGACTAAAAGTCCTGGGAACTTTTGGTGGAAACCCGGCTTTAGAGTGCGTCCACATTAAGCCTGTTCATACAATTTGTAAACATATTTTTCTCTCAGTTTTAGCCCTCTGTTCAGACTTAAACAGTGTTTTTCTTACCCCCAAAACGGCCTCCAGAGTGTGTAAATGTTAAAACGCCAGCTTGGTGTTTAAGTGTAAATTGAGCTTCTCCAACACTGATATAAGCCAGTCCAGTGAGAGTCAGTTAAGAAGACAACGGTTTCCAACTTTCTCTGTGATTTGAAATGTTAATATAGCTGCGTAGTACCGTATTCAGCTATATTGGCTCGTCATTCCATGGGGCTGGATATCCTGTGGAATTTTGGCTTTGTAATTTCAGATATACTGATATTGACCTCTCTTCCTGGTCTTTTAAAGATACATTACCGTTAAGTCATACAACTTTCTGAACTTATCTTTTTATTCAAGAGTGAAAGTTAACCCTTGTGTCTACTGTGTGATTACATCCACATGATTCAGTGATTGCTGACCAACACTTTTGTGTGTAAATATCCCCTGAATGCACCAAGGGTCATCCCAAAAATACTGTCACATTATTAATACTGGGCCATTTGGTCTAAGATGTTGTGATATTGGATTTTACCAGTAATGCGCAACCTCAATATTATCAACTTCTGTCTCCATCCTCAAATTTATTTTCATCATCACTCTGCCTTGCTTGGATATGAATAGAAAAGAAGTGGAGTATACGTTATTTGGGGTTTTTGTGTTACAAAAAAATATATTGATGATAAGAATCACTTCTACCTCCTTGACATTAGCTGCAAAGTAATATATAGTGTTACTGTATTATTTAGAAAAATGAGTCCAACTGCTGGCTAGAAGGTGATACTACTGTATGTTGAATGTTGGGAGAGTTTACCCTGAAACAGAATAGGCCTTTTTTATTTTTTTTTTTTACAGTAGACAGTGTGGCTTGCCATAGTAGGAAAAGAACAGGTGTTACTAATAACATTAACAATCGCTCAGTTATATTCAAGTGTACCATTCAAGCCATGACAGTGTGACAGTGTGACAGTGTGACAGTGTGATAGTGAGCCACCATCTGGAAGGACCCTGAACCTGAAGCAGCTAATTGGCATTGGGTCATTATTCATTTCATTATTTACACCTGTGCTTTTCCTACTGTGACAAGTCAAGGTACATAAAACAGGCCTACAGAAAGTTACACATTACTGCTATAATAATGTACTCTGTTATAATTTGGTTCACCTCCTTGAACCAGAGAGCAGGGAAAAAGCCTGGAACAATTAACAGCAGCCGTAGGGGCCATTTGTTTGTGATTCTGTAAAACTGACAGTCAGAGTCAACTCATTTAGATAGACAGATTGACCATATCAATGTGTTTTTTTTTATTCAACTTGCAGATTAAAAATCTTTATTTACTATATATGTAATCTATATGTACACCGATCAGCTATAACATTATGACCAGCTGCCTAATATTGAGTAGGTTGCCCTTTTTGCCGCCTAAACAGCCCTGACCCGTGGAGGCATGGACTCCACTAGACCTCTGAAGGTCTGCTGTGGTATCTGGCACCAAGCCGTCAGTAGCAGATCCTTTAAGTCCTGTATAAGTTGCGAGGTGGGGCCTCCGTGGATCGGACTTGTTTGTCCAGCACATCCCACAGATGCTCCATTGGATCGAGATCTGGAGAATTTGGAGGCCGAGTCAACACCTCCAACTCGTTGCCCTCCACATGATGTAAAAGAAAACGTGATTCATCAGACCGGGCCACCTTCTTCCATCGCTCCGTGGTCCAGTTCTGATGCTCACGTGCCCGTTGTGGGCGCTTTTGGTGGTGGACACGGGTCAGCACAGGGCACCCTGACCGGTCTGACACCTTTCTATCAGAACCAGCATTAACTTTTCCAGCAGTTTAAGCTCCAGTAGCTCTTCTATTGGATCAGACAACACGGGCCAGCCTTCGCTCCCCACGTGCATCAATGAGCCTCGGGTCTGACCCTGTCGCTGGTTCACCTTCCTTGGACCACTTTTGGTAGGGAACATCCCACAAGAGCTGCAGTTCTGGAGATGCTCTGACCCAGTCGTGTAGCCAGCACTATTTGGCCCTTGTCAAAGTCGCTCACATCCTTACGCTGGCCCATTTTTTCTGCTTCCAACACAAAGTTCAAAGTTCAAAATGTTCACTTGCTGTCTAATATATCCCCCCCACTGCCAGGTGCCATGGTAACGAGATAATCCATGTTATTCACTTCCCCTGTCAGTGGTCTGAATGTTATGGCTGATCAGTGTATATCTACACAGAAGAAGAACACAATGCATGTCCCTCATATATTGTAGTGGCTAGAAGGGAGCCCGCAAACTGGGGAAACTCTCTCGCGAGACTGTAAAGGTTAGGTATTGATCTCGAATAGTTAGGGTTAGGCATAGGAATAGTTAAGGGTAGGACAGCTCGTCGGGTAGCTCGTCTCACGGGAGTTTTTTTTTACAGATTTCTGATCAGGTTTCGCTATTTACGGGCTACCTTTTAGACACGACCACAAATCGGGCAGAATATACGCATGCGCAGAGCGGACCGGGCAGCTGGGACGGATCCTGCAGGGGGAGAGGCGCACCGAGCTAATATAAATGTGAGCTAACTGCTGAACAGTTAGTTGTTGTCAGGACTTTAACACACTGTTAAGCTCAGCCTGGTTTCAGCATCTTCCCATCTCATCCATGATGTCATCCCCTTAAAGGCAGTGGAGTCACACGGAGAAGGTAATGTACCGCGAGGTTGATTGCTGCTGACGACGTTAACAGGGTAACACAAAACTGTCCCCCGCACGTTAGCCTCCACTATCAGCTAGCCGAGGCGGTTAGATTCGCGCACATGTCTCGCTTTTAGCTGGAAATAATCGAAAGACACTTTTGATGATAATAAATTGTGCGTTTGGTGTTTTTGTACTAGCTAAAGCTAACACTCGTTAGCCAGATGCTTTGCAGCAGACAGCCGGTAGAGCTAGCCTGCTAAGCTAATGTTAGCATTAGAGCTAGCCTGCTAAGCTAATGTTAGCATTAGCTAGATTAGGGTCTCCTGAGGCCACCACCAACTAAACCTCTCCATCAGAGCTCGGTGCTAACTGGTTGGTGCTGTGTTTAAACGCCATCCAGCAGCTGATTTGACTGAGTTATGAGTGTGTGGTTGAAGACTGTCGTTGTTTCTGTAATCTGGAGGTAAAATGTGCACATCTGTAGCAGGTCCATGATTAGGTGTGAGACTCCTGCTGTCGATGTAGCTTCTGTTTTTCTACATGAATTTACATGAATCTTTCTTAACATCTCAACACATATTTGAAGAGAAACTCTCCTTTGGTCTCTTCTAAGAATCGCGTCATAGTTATATGTGCTTAATTATGTTCTATGATTATTTTACGACACCTTTATGTGCACAAGTGACTGGAGGATTTCAGTCTGACCAGTGACCAGAGCAAGTGAAGGTGTGCACAACTATGTGATCACATCCACCTACTTTTAGTATGATAGAATGGTTAGTGTGGCTCCTCATTGGCCTGTTTTTAGAATACGTCTCTGTGATATAAGTGATTGTTAAATATCTGTGCTTTAGGTTATAGGCGTATCTGTCTTTCTGAACTCTTTACCTCACGATTTTAAAGCAAATTTGTCCCCTTTTTTTGCTGCAGGCTTTGACATCCACTCCGCTGCTGGAGTTGCTGTGAGATGATGCAGTCAAACAGGTCTGAGTACAGTCACAGGCGGCAGTATAGTGACAGAAGTTCAAGACAGTGGGACGACTATGATCACAAATGGGAAGATAGGCGTGAACCTCACAGAGATATACCGCAGGATTCCTATCAGAAATATGGTGGCGATGGACATAGTAGTGCAGAGAGGACAAGCAGAAGTAGAGAGTACAGTGACTCACCTAAGATGGTGCACAACAACGACTCCTTGAACAGAGACTGGAGCAGAAAGAGCTCAGCGAGGAGACACATGCCTTCACCTGATTGGGGTACTTCTGAAAAGAAAAGGCAAAGGTTTACAGATGATGATAAAGATGGTTACAGATACAGGCGTGAGCCTGAGGATAAAACAAACAGGCAGTCACCAGACAGTTTTTCACGTATACATGTAACCAAGGATTTTAAACATACACTACCAAAGGAAGAGGATTTCAAATACAGGAAAACACCTCAAGACTCCAGACACAGATATCGGCATGAGGAGGTCACCTATAGGCAACAACATGATGACGGCAGACAATCGTCTGGATATTACAAAGATCGACATGGCCATGAAAGGAATCGAGACTGCTCACAAGAGAAGACTCGATCACGAGAGCGCTCTACCAAGGTTAGTCAAAACAAACATTGTGTGTTGGCATCAGTGTAAGGATTGTGACAGTTGATTTTTAATGTAGTTTAATCACATTTTCCTCCATATCAAACAGAGTTATGCCAAACCCAGAGAGAGGAATGACAGCCCCTCGACAGATCACGATGATTATCGTCAAAATAGATCAAGGTTTCCATTGAATGGATCTAATAGACAGGTGGGTTTATTACGCATGTGGCAACTGGGACTACCTTTATCATCAGTGAGAGGTGGGTAGATTTGCCCGGTGAACAAAAAAACAACAAAGGTTGTTTTTTTAAGGAAGGAAGTTTTATTTATTTGATTTAACCTTTATTTAATCAGGGAAGTCTCATTGAGATTAGAAAATCTCTTTTTCAAGAGAGCCCTGGTAAAGACAGCAGCAATGGGGCGTTTCAGATAACATACACACAAACATTTAAAACACATAAAATAAACATGCAGTATCAAGTCACAGTACACAACATACACGTAAACGTTAAAAACACATCAAACAGAACATCCAGTAATCACTACAAAGTCATGTGCCCAGGAAGACGGACAAGAAGAAATATATCTAGCTATGGAGGCAATTACAAACTCCAATTGAATTGGCCTCCAGACTCTTCATTACATTTTTAAAAGCTCTAATTGGTATCAACCTATCCAGCTGCAAATCTGTCTGCAAACGGTTCCAGGCTGCAGCAGCAGAGAACATTAAGGACTGTTTGCCCATTTAAGTGCAAACTTTAAGGCCCAGACACACCAAGCTGACATCAAAGAACTAGCGGCAATGAAGGCCGACTGTTGCGTCGCCTCACATCGCCTTTGTCTTGGCCAACAAGTTGCATTTGAACACATTGCAAAGACTACAGCAGGCGGCCAGTTAGCACGTATATGTTCTACTCTTGCGTGAGATGAAATAACTCTCCACACCAGCAGGCGGCGGTAGTCTGTATTCATCATTCGAAAAGGGAAACTGGAAGACCGAGGACGGCAGATATACAAGCCATTGTTATGATACGTACAGTAAGCAAAGCAGCATTTGTCGACAATTTTCACACCACTCTCACTCACCACTTGGCTTCATTCCAGATGTTCATGTCGCTGTGAAAATATCCGTGTGTTGGAATGATCAGATGAGATAAGGATGAAAAATGAGAAGAGCTTTCTGTTTATTTCCTCTTGACTTTACTCGTTGGCTTGCTTTACCCACTTCCGTTTCTCTTCTCGTGCACTGATTCGTTTAAGCTGAATCGCCATTCAGAGTGATTTCTCTCACCGACGAGCTCCACCGCAGATTCAACACGCTGAATCAGCCGAAAAAACCTCCAACACAGGCAGCACTAGAGCCAACGGTGCGGGACACACCGCAAAATCTAGGCTGTCAGACAGTTACCGACCGCCCGAAACTGTCCAACGACCGATGGTCGGCTTGGTGTGTCAGGGCCTTAAGGGACAGCGAGTAACAGGGTGTCATTTGAGTGCAAACAATAATTACTAGTTTTAGTGGAGATATGCCCACAAAGATGGGAAGGGAGCAGACCAAGGATGGACTTATAAATAAATATGGGCCAATGAGTGAGTCTGCACAAGGCCAATGAAGGCCACTGAACTCTGGCATAAAGGATGCATTGGTGGGTAAGAGCTTTGCAGGAGCAAACATTCTCATTTTACTGCTAAACAGTGCACTAGAATGTGTTTCTGAAAACATTTGAGGAGATGAATAGGCATTACAGTAACAGAATCCTGATTCATATTCGATCAGTGCTGCCTAGTTTGATCGGAATTCAAGAGCAGTGATTGCTTAGAGACTCCTCGGATCTGATTGGTTGTTCTTCTTCGGGTGCAGAATCTTGCGAATGTCATTATGAACTCTAAGGGGACACAGAGGAACCCGATTTTTTTCACAGAGTCTCTGTCAGGATATAGTGACTGTTTGAGTAAATATGATTTACTCAAAGATTTAGAAGAAAGAAAGAATTTTTATTAAAGTTACCAACTACGGCTTTAATGACAGGAAGCAACAATTGCAGTGAGAAAGATTTCTTCAACTTCCGTGTTGTCCTAACCATCAACTGTGTGTCCTGGGAGCACAAGCAGCACCTCAAAGAGACAGATCAGTTATTGTGGTGTCCATGTGGTTTCTCCGTAGCCCCCAACACTGTTTGTCATTCTTTTGATTTGGTCTAATTACTAAAAAGCTAGGAGCTAGCTTCTCCTCATCTGCTTGAAAGGGAACCAATCATCTGGCCAGTAAAGAATAGGGCTCAAGCGATTAATCGCACGATTGTCCATCGTTAATCGCGATTAATCTAACATTTTTTCTCTGTTTTAAAATGTACCTTAAAGGGAGATTTGTCAAGTATTTAATATTCTTATCAACATGGGAGTGGGCAAATATGCTGCTTTTTGCCAATGTATGAATATATTTATTATTGGAAATCAATTAACAACACAAAACAATGACAGATATTGTCCAGAAACCCTCACAGGTACTGTATTTAGCATAAAACAATATGCTCAAATCACAACATGGCAAACTGCAGCCCAACAGGCAACAACAGCTGTCAGTGTGCTGACTTGACTATGACTTGCCCCAAACTGCATGTGATTATCATAAAGTGGGCATGTCTGTAAAGGGGAGACTCGTGGGTACCCATAGAACCGATTTACATTCACTGATCTGGAGGTCAGAGGTCAACGGACCCCTTTGAAAATGACCATGCCAGTTTTTCCTCGCCAAAATTTAGCGCGAGTTTGGAGCGTTATTTGGCCTCCTTTATGTGATACCAGTATCTTCATTCAAGCTTTAAAACTGAGCCCGCTACAACCTCCGAAAGATTGAATATCGGTTGGGCCCCACTGGGGCCTGTCGGATTTTTAAGAGGTTAATTAAAAATTACAAGTTGCGCTAATGTGTTGAAGAAATTAGTGGTGTTAAAACGAATTTGCGTCAATGTGTTATCACTTTAACTTAAACAGCCCTAATAAAAACCCAGTATGCTTCTAAAGGAAGCTTCTTTTAATCAAATAAAATAAGAGAGAGGCCCAATTCACTGTCAGAAAGTGCTGTTTAATTTTTACGATCATAGAATTAAAACTTTAGAGAGATGTTTAATGGCTTAGGTAGTTCCTCATTCTACAAATGTATTTGTCAAGCAAAGACTGCAGATAATGGTTCCATAAACTGTAGTTGCTTCTGTGTGTTTCCCATCAGTCTTTTGAGAGTGATGTCACCAAACAAAGCGCTGCTGTTCCTGAGCAGAAGAATTCCGCCAAGGGTTTCCAGCGGTTCCTCGATGTGCTCAACAAGGGTGTGAATGTCGCCACGCTCACTAAGATAGTGACTCAGACCCCCACAGAAGTGGATGTTCGACCACATTCTCCAACTTCTTTCATGAACACCGATCGTCCTTGGTCTCCCAGTTATGCTGGGAGGCAACAGGGAAGCCACCAAAATACCAGCCACTGGACTGAGAGCGAAGGATCCCAGAGACCGGCTTCTCCACAGCCTTGTCACAGGTCCTTCAGCCCAAAGCGGCGCTCTCTGTCTGATGAAAAGTGTCTGCAAAGGGGTGACGGAGAACAAAGCTACCTCAGCTCCAAAAGTAGATCCAGGTCTCCCTCCTTGGTGGAAAAGGTAACAGTGACACCTGAAGATGAGCACAAGCACAGGCAAATGCTGGATGTTTTGCAGGCCATTGGCATGAATTTAGGATCCGAGGAACTGGGCCAAATGTCACATCGGATCCAGGAGCGGTTATATGGAAAGAAGGATAGTGACCGCCATCGTAGAGGAAGCAGGGAAAGGGACGCAAGGCGAGCAATTTCACCAAGACCGCAAAGTAGATCGTCGTCATCAAGCAGATCTAGTTTTAGCCCAATAAATCAGGAGTATTACAAGAAAAAAGACTCATGTAGTACTCAGAGGGATGTAACAGAGATACACCAAGTACAGGTACTTGAAGCTGTTGAATATGGCCAGAATAGCAACAATAGCAGTGAGACATTTGAAGCCTATTCCCAGGAAAACACTGCTGACTGTCAAGCATTTTCTCAAAATTCTGCATACACTCTATCAAAGCCATCTCCCACACCTGCTATACCGATGTACTCTCCAGTAAACTGTGCACCGCTGCCATACCCAGCTCTGTCTCCAGCTCTTCCTCCAGCTCTGTCTCCTAACTTGCCCCACCTAGGACCCAGGCTTTTCTTGCCTAGCCTGCCTCCCTTCTTCCCTTACCCCCGTGTCCCACCTGTGAACCTCCTTCCAGCAGTACTCGCTCAAACGAGACACCTACTCCCACAGCAAATTAGTAATCCACCCTTTTTTAACCTGCCAGGTATTAATCCAATTCCGACTCTGATCACCGCACAAAAACCCAAACCACTGTCAAGGCCCCGCTGTTTGCAGGTCATTGAGACCGAACAACCTGGATGAAGACGGTTGCATAGGTTGATAATCTGACTGACTGATATAGTTGAAACATTTTCATTTTTGCCTCGGGAGAATGGTAAAAGATCTTCATAAAATAAACAGCTGGGCCTTCATGGAGTTCCGTTTTAACCACCAATGCCATTTGAACATCACCTTCGAGAAAATGAACAATAAACATTAGCGAGCAACCTGTCCAGCAGCAACAAAAAGCAAGGCAAAAAAACAACACAGACAATGAGATTAATGCCTAGTTCACACTACACAACTTCAGCCCTGTTTTTACGCTCCCCAACAGTTTTTGGAGCTCCCAGACAAAAGCTCCAGATCCGAGGCAAAACAGCGTTGCCTCGCTGCTCGCACATCGGCACTCGAACGTCATTCGTGAATTGCTCGCTCGCTCGATGCGTTGCAGACACATTCCAGATATCTAGCATGCTAAATATCTCGACCTGTTGGAAACTCCGGCCACGAGCTACAGCCAATGAGAGTGCGAGACACGGGTTGAGGGGGAACCTAAGGGAGGAGAGGTCGCCTGTAACAACAGGAACTTACTGCATGTGTTGTATTTCTTACACAGAGAAAAGTTATCGTCGTACCTAGAGGAATAAATAATGAAAGAGTGTGGAAACAGGCTATTTTATGAGCACGTGCCAACAACAATATCAGCAATGTGTCTCATTTACCGTATTTCTCGCATGTGTTTTTGTGACAAAACGTAGTTTGGAGACCTCATCAGGGATTCCTCCCAGTGAAAGTTCTTGTAGTGTGTGACCTCCTGTCTCCGGTCAGTCATGTAGTGTGAAAAACCACGACGATTTCAACACTCGCGATTAGGGATGCTCATTTTGAAAAAAATTCTTAACCGATAACCGACCCTTGTTAACCGATTATTAGCCGGTAACCAACAAGATTTGTGCCTCGCGCCAGCTGCAGTGTACGAGCACAACAGACAGCCCAGTTCACCGTCCGGGAGCGTTAACTTAGAAGCTACGATGCTTCGTGTAGTGTCGCGGACATGCAGCCACGTTCCCAGTAAAAGTCTCCACTGCACAATTAATTATAAATATTTCTTTTAACCGATAGCGTTAATTGGTTAAAATGCTTAATGTCGGTTATCGGTTAAACGGTTAATTATGAACATCCCTACTCACAAGACAGCAAGTTGTGTAGTGTGAACAGTACTGTGATCTTAGCTTAACAGAGTTAAGACAAGTTAATTGACCAACCTATAGGAGGTGTTGGAGCTCTGTCCATTGCCCAGCCTGTTCTTATACTCGTAGCACAATGTCATGCTAAAGAAAAACACAGTGTGAAGAAAGTGTTTATTGATTCTGACAACTTTGTTTTTTTGATTTTGTTAAAACACCATGATTTGATATGTTATAATCTTTGTTGAAATTATATTTATCCATAGAGGTCTTACTTTAGGATACAGGCCGTTATCCTGATTAAACAGTACCGTAGTCCAGTGTTTGGTCTTCAGAGGGTTTTGACGACTACAAAAATGTGCTCTACTCGTAGTTAAGCTTCTCTGTTTGTCAAGTTGATATGTTTTCTCTTTGTGTACACATGCAGAAAATGATTCTGTAAATATTTGAATAGCATAATATTAAACGCAATAATTCTAAGTAAATTGCCCAGAGCCGTTTAATTTACTTTTTTTTTTTATTTTATTTTTTTTTTACTATGTTGTGAAGAAAAAAAAACATTTCACAGAAGAAGAAAACATTGGATGGGATTGTCGTGCACAAAAGTTGAAATGCCACATGAAATGATCCCCCTTGGCCGGCTGCACGGTAAATTCAGTTATTGAGCCGGTACATAGTACAGAGAACTACAACATCAGAATGTTGGAAAACACCACAGCGTGGTTTGGGAAATGGTTAGCAGTTGGTGTGTTTCATCTCATTTATCCATTCCTATGCCCAGCAGGTTCATCACACATTATTATCTGCAAATACAGTATAGTTTGTATGGATACCATTCTTTGAAAAATGGGCCCGGGATTGTTTCACTTCATCTAACATCTGTGCAGCTTAAGTGCCCTCGAGTAAGACACAGTATTCTTGCTAACTGCCAGGGTGTGTATGTAATACTGTGTGTTTGCTCCTGCACCCTTGTTACCGGTGTAAGGGGGAAAGTGGATTTCACATTCGGATTAATGATTTCTGATGTTACTGATTAATCTAGCGTTTTTTGATTAATCATTTAGTCTGTAAAATGACAGATGAAAGTCAGAAGTTTTTTTGCCTTCAGTCTGTAACCAATGACCAAAAGTTTACAATTACTGACATAAATTATATGTACAGTATTTTTAGAGGCCGGGCCCTCTTGGTGCTTTTCTTCTTCTGTTCCTCTTCCTCCTCTTGGCAGGAATGAAGTCCATCCCTCTGTTTCGCAAAAACTGTAAACTTATTAAACCTATCTCCTCCCACATTTTTTTGCTCAATTGACACCAAACTTGCTGCATCTTTAGACTTTTTTAGTGTAAACAGTACTGTACAGAGCTACTGCAAAGTCTCACTAAATAAAGCTCCAAATTTCATGAAAATAAATGAGACAATGTTGAGGCCATGGTAGACGTAGGGTGGTCAATTTCAGAATTTTATCTGAAAAACTGTTTTTTTGACAGTATTTTGAATTCTATCCTTGTGAACCATTCAAGTATTTTCAAACATCAGTTTGTCACTTATGGAGCATTCAATCTTTATGAAAATAAATTACAAACATCTCTATGTTGTCTAGACGAAGTACGCAAATTCTCAGATTAATTTCCCCCGGGCAGTAAACTCACCGGGCTAGTGACTTGTCCTTGGTGACTGAGGTTGTGAATTCAAGACCCAGTCGAAGCCGAACGAACTTGCTAATGTCTTAAAGGATTAATGATGATGGACCGCCCTGTACTTCTCATTTGTCTTCCTCTTCTTCCTTTTTTCATCTTCATCCTCTTCTTCCTCTTCCCACAGCTACACAGCAGCTATAATTATTTGACAAATTTTGGAATTGATCAAATCCATTTCAGATCTGTCATACCTTCAGACAAGCTCGGAGAGGTGAATGCAGAGCTCCTGAAAAATTCCTATAAACTAAAATTTTAAGAAGTCACATGACACTACTGTGCACCAAGAGAAGGTCGATCAATACTTGTACCACTCTTCAGAAGCTAGAAACTGAAGAACTAACAGATAAAGATGTGATCTTTCCTAAATCTGGTACTGCTGCAGAAACAATGAATAAATAACTATTCTATTGACCTTTAAGATTTTGTTAAATTAAAAAAAAAAAATCTAATCACCATTTTAATTTGCAGGCAATAAAAATCTTGGGGTCAGCAAAGACAGCATGCCATTCACTGACAAGTCTGATTTAACCTCCCAGTGACATCACACAGGTTGCTGTTATTAGGAGAGAGTAGTACACATTCTATAACACTGACTAAACTGTCCATGTGCAAATGAGTAGGATATGTTATTGTATATCATTCATATTTGTCAAAGGTGAGTGGAACATGAGAACAAGTCAACACCTTGATCCTCTGAGACCCACAATAGACCCGTTTTTGACTTTTTTTAGGGGTCTTTAGGGGGAGATAGCAGGTCAACAGTAGATGTCACATAGAAGTGGTGTACATCATCTGAAAGCTGGGAAAGTGTGTCAAGTTGTTCTAGTCATCAATCAGAAATAAACATGAATTAATTAAGGGTTTAGGACATTGTGATAGAAGTATAGATGGTCATTCCCATGCTCACTTATGTCTCAAGAGTTATTGCAGCAATTTTTGGGTTGATACCATTTGTTACACAGATTTGGTGCTAAATTTAAAAAAATTTTACCAATCAAGAATTGATAAAAAAATTATCAATAATCCTTCTAAAATAGCACATTAAGACACCAAGACCTTGAAGAACACATAGAAAAAGCCCTGCTGTTATTTTTGGATCAAAAACTTTTGACATTTGGAGATTTCTGCAAGAATTTCATTTTTTGGCGATTGGATGGCGAGCACTCAGAAACCCCCTTATTATCAATCTACTTTAGCTAGGAAAGCCATCCATCCTCTGAATGCTCTAGGTCTCTAGTCTGATCCATCCATCCTCTGAATGCTCTAGGTCTCTAGTTTGTCCATCCATCCTCTGAATGCTCTAGGTCTTTAGTTTGTGGCTGTAAAGTTTCATGGGGCTGTAGAGGTCACAACAGCTAATTTTATACAGTGAAGTCAAGTAAAAAAAAAAATGGTCTCATTACAATGAAATGGTTACTATGGGAACTAACATCATCACACATGAATACAGTTGGACCCCTTTGAAAATGGCCGTGCCCGTTTTTCCTCACCAAAATATAGCTTAATTTCGGAGTGTTATTTAGCCTCCTTCCTTAGGTACAGTAAAGGTTCAGATATCATATGAAACTAGAAAACCTATCAGACTGAACCTGTTATAGCCTCTGAGAGACAGTAAAGCGGTCTCAGAGGTTAATCATGATGTATGTGTTCATTACTCATCAGCTGAACTCTTCCTGCGGTGTCGCTCCTCCGTCCAGCAGGTGGCGCTGTTAACATCCACCTTTCACCACCACCGAGGCAGTGAGAGCAGAGCCAGCAGCAGTCAGGAGTCTGGCCCCCTTCTCCTCACTTCAAGCTCTTTAGTATCATCAATGATTGTCCTTGCCTTCTGCTGAAGCTTACTAAAGGTCAGTTTTGGCATTTCACTATTCAAGAACTTCACTTCCAGCCTTAAAATAGCACGTTTTCCTCGATGCGACAGAGGAAGAGGTAGTTAGAGCCGCTGCAGCAGATAAACAGTCTGTTAGCTGTCAGGTTAAGCTAAGCTATCTAAAACACACAGGATGTAACGCTGGTCAGTGTCGCTGTGTGTTCGCCGCTTAATCTGTAAAATAACTTCTATTACATTGTGTTACAGTACCAGAGAGGTTGGCTTATCAAACACTAACCTTTGTCTTTCCTCTAAAGTAGTCGACACATAAGCCAAGTTAAAGTCTCTGGTGACGTTACTGAAATATCTGTCATGAGCAATGAAATGGGTTGTTTAAAAAAAGTAGTTGGCATTTTCTATTAGATCATTTTACTGTGCTGTCAGTCTAATTAATTCAGTCATTTCCCCACATTGTTTCTACTTTACAGTGTACTGACTGCACAGTGTTTCTACTTTACAGAGTGTACTGACTGCTCATTGTTTCTACTTAACAGTGTACTGACTGCTCATTGTTTCTACTTTACAGAGTGTACTGACTGCTCATTGTTTCTACTTAACAGTGTACTGACTGCACAGTGTTTCTACTTTACAGAGTGTACTGACTGCTCATTGTTTCTACTTAACAGTGTACTGACTGCTCATTGTTTCTACTTTACAGAGTGTACTGACTGCTCATTGTTTCTACTTTACAGAGTGTACTGACTGCACATTGTTTCTACTTTACAGAGTGTAATGACTGCTCATTGTTTCTACCTTACAGAGTGTACTGACTGCTCATTGTTTCTACTTAACAGTGTACTGACTGCTCATTGTTTCTACTTTACAGAGTGTAATGACTGCTCATTGTTTCTACCTTACAGAGTGTACTGACTGCTCATTGTTTCTACTTAACAGTGTACTGACTGCTCATTGTTTCTACTTAACAGTGTACTGACTGCTCATTGTTTCTACTTTACAGAGTGTACTGACTGCTCATTGTTTCTACTTTACAGAGTGTACTGACTGCACATTGTTTCTACTTTACAGAGTGTAATGACTGCTCATTGTTTCTACCTTACAGAGTGTACTGACTGCTCATTGTTTCTACTTAACAGTGTACTGACTGCTCATTGTTTCTACTTTACAGAGTGTACTGACTGCACATTGTTTCTACTTTACAGAGTGTACTGACTGCACATTGTTTCTACTTTACAGAGTGTACTGACTGCTCATTGTTTCTACCTTACAGAGTGTACTGACTGCTCATTGTTTCTACTTAACAGTGTACTGACTGCACAGTGTTTCTACTTTACAGAGTGTACTGACTGCTCATTGTTTCTACTTAACAGTGTACTGACTGCACATTGTTTCTACTTTACAGAGTGTAATGACTGCTCATTGTTTCTACCTTACAGAGTGTAATGACTGCTCATTGTTTCTACCTTACAGAGTGTAATGACTGCTCATTGTTTCTACCTTACAGAGTGTACTGACTGCTCATTGTTTCTACTTAACAGTGTACTGACTGCTCATTGTTTCTACTTAACAGTGTACTGACTGCTCATTGTTTCTACTTTACAGAGTGTACTGACTGCTCATTGTTTCTACTTTACAGAGTGTACTGACTGCTCATTGTTTCTACTTTACAGAGTGTAATGACTGCTCATTGTTTCTACCTTACAGAGTGTACTGACTGCTCATTGTTTCTACTTAACAGTGTACTGACTGCTCATTGTTTCTACTTTACAGAGTGTACTGACTGCACATTGTTTCTACTTTACAGAGTGTACTGACTGCACATTGTTTCTACTTTACAGAGTGTACTGACTGCTCATTGTTTCTACCTTACAGAGTGTACTGACTGCTCATTGTTTCTACTTAACAGTGTACTGACTGCTCATTGTTTCTACTTAACAGTGTACTGACTGCTCATTGTTTCTACTTTACAGAGTGTACTGACTGCTCATTGTTTCTACTTTACAGAGTGTACTGACTGCACATTGTTTCTACTTTACAGAGTGTAATGACTGCTCATTGTTTCTACCTTACAGAGTGTACTGACTGCTCATTGTTTCTACTTAACAGTGTACTGACTGCTCATTGTTTCTACTTTACAGAGTGTACTGACTGCACATTGTTTCTACTTTACAGAGTGTACTGACTGCACATTGTTTCTACTTTACAGAGTGTACTGACTGCTCATTGTTTCTACCTTACAGAGTGTACTGACTGCTCATTGTTTCTACTTAACAGTGTACTGACTGCACAGTGTTTCTACTTTACAGAGTGTACTGACTGCTCATTGTTTCTACTTAACAGTGTACTGACTGCACATTGTTTCTACTTTACAGAGTGTAATGACTGCTCATTGTTTCTACCTTACAGAGTGTAATGACTGCTCATTGTTTCTACCTTACAGAGTGTAATGACTGCTCATTGTTTCTACCTTACAGAGTGTACTGACTGCTCATTGTTTCTACTTAACAGTGTACTGACTGCTCATTGTTTCTACTTAACAGTGTACTGACTGCTCATTGTTTCTACTTTACAGAGTGTACTGACTGCTCATTGTTTCTACTTTACAGAGTGTACTGACTGCACATTGTTTCTACTTTACAGAGTGTAATGACTGCTCATTGTTTCTACCTTACAGAGTGTACTGACTGCTCATTGTTTCTACTTAACAGTGTACTGACTGCTCATTGTTTCTACTTTACAGAGTGTACTGACTGCACATTGTTTCTACTTTACAGAGTGTACTGACTGCACATTGTTTCTACTTTACAGAGTGTACTGACTGCTCATTGTTTCTACCTTACAGAGTGTACTGACTGCTCATTGTTTCTACTTAACAGTGTACTGACTGCACATTGTTTCTACTTTACAGAGTGTAATGACTGCTCATTGTTTCTACCTTACAGAGTGTAATGACTGCTCATTGTTTCTACCTTACAGAGTGTACTGACTGCTCATTGTTTCTACTTAACAGTGTACTGACTGCTCATTGTTTCTACTTAACAGTGTACTGACTGCTCATTGTTTCTACTTTACAGAGTGTACTGACTGCTCATTGTTTCTACTTTACAGAGTGTACTGACTGCACATTGTTTCTACTTTACAGAGTGTAATGACTGCTCATTGTTTCTACCTTACAGAATGTACTGACTGCTCATTGTTTCTACTTAACAGTGTACTGACTGCTCATTGTTTCTACTTTACAGAGTGTACTGACTGCTCATTGTTTCTACTTTACAGAGTGTACTGACTGCACATTGTTTCTACTTTACAGAGTGTACTGACTGCTCATTGTTTCTACCTTACAGAGTGTACTGACTGCTCATTGTTTCTACTTAACAGTGTACTGACTGCTCATTGTTTCTACTTTACAGTGTACTGACTGCACATTGTTTCTACTTTACAGAGTGTAATGACTGCTCATTGTTTCTACCTTACAGAGTGTACTGACTGCTCATTGTTTCTACTTTACAGTGTACTGACTGCACATTGTTTCTACTTTACAGAGTGTAATGACTGCTCATTGTTTCTACCTTACAGAGTGTACTGACTGCTCATTGTTTCTACTTAACAGTGTACTGACTGCTCATTGTTTCTACTTTACAGAGTGTACTGACTGCACATTGTTTCCACTTTACAGAGTACTGACTTCTCATTGTTTCTACTTAACAGTGTACTGACTGCACAGTGTTTCTACTTTACAGAGTGTACTGACTGCACATTGTTTCCACTTTACAGAGTACTGACTGCTCATTGTTTCTACTTTACAGAGTGTACTGACTGCTCATTGTTTCTACTTTACAGAGTGTAATGACTGCTCATTGTTTCTACTTTACAGAGTGTAATGACTGCTCATTGTTTCTACTTTACAAAGTGTACTGACTGCTCATTGTTTCTACTTAACAGTGTACTGACTGCACATTGTTTCTACTTAACAGTGTACTGACTGCACATTGTTTCTACTTAACAGTGTACTGACTGCACAGTGTTTCTACTTTACAGAGTGTACTGACTGCACATTGTTTCCACTTTACAGAGTACTGACTGCTCATTGTTTCTACTTTACAGTGTACTGACTGCTCATTGTTTCTACTTTACAGAGTGTAATGACTGCTCATTGTTTCTACTTTACAGTGTACTGACTGCTCATTGTTTCTACTTTACAGTGTACTGACTGCACATTGTTTCTGCTTTACAGAGTGTACTGACTGCTCATTGTTTATACTTTACAGAGTGTACTGACTGCACATTGTTTCTACTTTACAAAGTGTACTGACTGCACATTGTTTCTACCTTATAGAGTACTGACTGCACATTGTTTCTGCTTTACAGAGTGTAATGACTGCACATTGTTTCCACTTTACAGAGTACTGACTGCTCATTGTTTCTACTTTACAGAGTGTACTGACTGCTCATTGTTTCTACTTTACAGAGTGTACTGACTGCACATTGTTTCTACTTTACAGAGTGTACTGACTGCACATTGTTTCTACCTTACAGAGTGTACTGACTGCTCATTGTTTCTACTTTACAGAGTGTAATGACTGCTCATTGTTTCTACCTTACAGAGTGTAATGACTGCTCATTGTTTCTACCTTACAGAGTGTACTGACTGCTCATTGTTTCTACTTAACAGTGTACTGACTGCTCATTGTTTCTACTTAACAGTGTACTGACTGCTCATTGTTTCTACTTTACAGAGTGTACTGACTGCTCATTGTTTCTACTTTACAGAGTGTACTGACTGCACATTGTTTCTACTTTACAGAGTGTAATGACTGCTCATTGTTTCTACCTTACAGAATGTACTGACTGCTCATTGTTTCTACTTAACAGTGTACTGACTGCTCATTGTTTCTACTTTACAGAGTGTACTGACTGCACATTGTTTCTACTTTACAGAGTGTACTGACTGCACATTGTTTCTACTTTACAGAGTGTACTGACTGCTCATTGTTTCTACCTTACAGAGTGTACTGACTGCTCATTGTTTCTACTTAACAGTGTACTGACTGCTCATTGTTTCTACTTTACAGTGTACTGACTGCACATTGTTTCTACTTTACAGAGTGTAATGACTGCTCATTGTTTCTACCTTACAGAGTGTACTGACTGCTCATTGTTTCTACTTTACAGTGTACTGACTGCACATTGTTTCTACTTTACAGAGTGTAATGACTGCTCATTGTTTCTACCTTACAGAGTGTACTGACTGCTCATTGTTTCTACTTAACAGTGTACTGACTGCTCATTGTTTCTACTTTACAGAGTGTACTGACTGCACATTGTTTCCACTTTACAGAGTACTGACTTCTCATTGTTTCTACTTTACAGAGTGTACTGACTGCTCATTGTTTCTACTTTACAGAGTGTAATGACTGCTCATTGTTTCTACTTTACAGAGTGTAATGACTGCTCATTGTTTCTACTTTACAAAGTGTACTGACTGCTCATTGTTTCTACTTAACAGTGTACTGACTGCACATTGTTTCTACTTAACAGTGTACTGACTGCACAGTGTTTCTACTTTACAGAGTGTACTGACTGCACATTGTTTCCACTTTACAGAGTACTGACTGCTCATTGTTTCTACTTTACAGTGTACTGACTGCTCATTGTTTCTACTTTACAGAGTGTAATGACTGCTCATTGTTTCTACTTTACAGTGTACTGACTGCACATTGTTTCTGCTTTACAGAGTGTACTGACTGCTCATTGTTTCTACTTTACAGAGTGTACTGACTGCACATTGTTTCTACTTTACAAAGTGTACTGACTGCACATTGTTTCTACCTTATAGAGTACTGACTGCACATTGTTTCTGCTTTACAGAGTGTAATGACTGCACATTGTTTCCACTTTACAGAGTACTGACTGCTCATTGTTTCTACTTTACAGAGTGTACTGACTGCTCATTGTTTCTACTTTACAGAGTGTACTGACTGCACATTGTTTCTACTTTACAGAGTGTACTGACTGCACATTGTTTCTACCTTACAGAGTGTACTGACTGCTCATTGTTTCTACTTTACAGAGTGTACTGACTGCACATTGTTTCTACTTTACAGAGTGTACTGACTGCACATTGTTTCTACTTTACAGAGTGTACTGACTGCTCATTGTTTCTACTTTACAGTGTACTGACTGCTCATTGTTTCCGCTTTACAGAGTGTACTGACTGCACATTGTTTCTACTTTACAGTGTACTGACTGCTCATTGTTTCTACTTTACAGAGTGTAATGACTGCTCATTGTTTCTACTTTACAGAGTGTACTGACTGCACATTGTTTCCACTTTACAGAGTACTGACTGCTCATTGTTTCTACTTTACAGAGTGTACTGACTGCTCATTGTTTCTACTTTACAGTGTACTGACTGCACAGTGTTTCTACTTTACAGAGTGTACTGACTGCATATTGTTTCTACTTTACAGTGTACTGACTGCTCATTGTTTCTACTTTACAGAGTACTGACTGCACATTGTTTCTACTTTACAGTGTACTGACTGCTCATTGTTTCTACTTTACAGAGTGTACTGACTGCACATTGTTTCTACTTTACAAAGTGTACTGACTGCATATTGTTTCTACTTTACAGTGTACTGACTGCTCATTGTTTCTACTTTACAGAGTACTGACTGCACATTGTTTCTACTTTACAGTGTACTGACTGCTCATTGTTTCTACTTTACAGTGTACTGACTGCATTTAAACGTAAGAGAAACTGACTGAAGGATGAATCCACACGACTGGGAGGCTATTCAAACACTCCGGAGAAACCTGGACCCAAATCACCAGAATGACGTTAATAACAGCATGGAGAATGCCTCAATAACTAATAATGAGTGGGATATGAGGAGAAACCTGGACCCAACTCACCAGAATGATGTTAATAACAGCATGGAGAATGCCTCAATAACTAATAATGAGTGGGATATGAGTAGAAACCTGGACCCAAATCACTATACTGACATTAATAACAGCATGGAGAAGGCCTCAAGAACTAATAATGAGTGGGATATGAGGAGAAATCTGGACCCAAATCACCAGACTGACGTTAATAACCGCATGGACAATGCCTCAAGAACTGATAATGAGTGGGATATGAGGAGAAATCTGGACCCAAATCACCAGACTGACATTAATAACAGCATGGAGAATGCCTCAATAACTAATACTGAGTGGGATACCTTCTGCAAATACTTAAGACACACTGTTCATGAAGCAAAAAGCAGCATGGGAGAGAATGTGGGATGGAGGGGACTCAGTCCTCCCTCTCATAACTTTCACATTAGAAGGGACTCAGCAGTTGAGGACCCAGATGGAGACCCACTTGAAATAGATGAAGAGGATCCAGAGTTGGCAAGAAAGAGGAAAGAGCTCAGGGAGATAGAGGAGCGAATAATATTTAAAAGAGCTGCTATTGCTCTGAAAACAGTTGAACCGTTTGTGAAGAAGACAACAGCTCCAGACTTTCCCTGTAATGAACAAGCCGCTTCATGCGAAGGTGCATCTCTTAAAGACAGGGTGAATGTAATTTTGCAGCAACGACATCCTGCCAGCCTTCTGTCAAAGGTGAGTAATAGATTGATGGATCAGATAATCAATTAGCTATTTTAGACCATTAGTTTACTTTGAGAATACAGTGTTTTCAGCTTACAGAGGCCAACTGCTTTCCAGATAATATACTGTATTGCTTCCTTGTTTTTCAGGTCCGGCCACCCAAAGAGGGAATGAAGTCTTTCAGCCTGCTGCAGGACGATCATCCCCTGAAGCTCAGAGTGAAGGCACTAATGAAGCAGAGATGTAGTGATCCGTTTGTTTTGCCAGCAAGCAGAGAGGTTTGTAATATTTTTTGCCCCCTGCTTTGTGGAAAATAGCCATCACTTTCATATTATATTAGATAATCCTATAAATAAAACTTAAAATATACACAAATTGAAATAAGAGAAGACACAAATCACACATGAATTAGTGTTTTGTCTTAAAGTTGAATACAATTGAATAATCATCAAATACCTATCCATCCATCTATGTTCAACTGTACACCCACTTATGGGCTGAAACCTTTCCCTGCATGCACTGGTTGAGAGAGTGGGTACAGCTTGGACAGGGTGCCATATGGTTAACCCATAGGCCCAATCTCAACGTCCACACTCACAGACCCTCAGACTTTGAGGCGTGTTTCCGCAAAGTCCGTGAGGCTTTAGGGCTGTTCCACTGTCAGATCGTCAAGTCCTTGAGGGCTCGATTGAGAACATTTTGAGCCCTTTATGAACACTTTCTGTAAGTCCGCATCTCTGCAGACTTTGCCTGAAGGAATTACCCACAATTCATGTCGCTGTGACGTTAAACACAGGGTTACCACGGTTACCAGGGGAAGCCCAGAGGCGTTAAAAAAAAAAAGGTAAACAAAGAGGATGGAACATGGGTGTTGAGCCAGGCATAAATAAAATTTACACAGAAACATTAACATTAAGGAATTAAGATGGTATATAAAAACACATGATATCAGAGGAATGCAGCATTACTGACTATATTACACACCTGGTTTATTCATCAGCAATTTCGTTTAATTTTGCTCAATGAAGTTTGACAGAAACAAGTACATTGATTTTTTGACAGTTACCTCTAATCTCGTAAAACAGGAGCCTGGTAGACGTTCAAATAGACGGTAAAAAACGTAAAATAAAAACCCATAATTGACATCGTCAAGGTAACGTGATATGTCGCCGCAAAAGTGCTGTCCCATTCATATTTCTCCCATTTCAAGCCCTTGCAGCCTCTCACACTTGAGTGGTGGACACACTGCCCGCATGAGACGCGCGTGGCGGCTGCGTGGCGGCTGCGTGGCGGCTGCGTGGCGGCTGCGTGGCGGCTGCGTGGCGGCGTTTATTTTATAGAATAGAAGGCTCGCCTATTTTTCAGGCGAGCCGCTTGCGTCTCAGCTGCGTGTCTCAGCAGCAACAGACAGGGAAAGTGATCTATTGACTGTATATTAACTTCATACCAGCAACACTTTACTAAAGTTTTGAGGTCTATCTGTAGAATATGTTACGAAGATGGAAAAAAAGTAAAGACTTATTTTTAAATCAACACTTCCTGCTTTCATTTAAAAATAAAAGCCCTCAGGCATTTTTTCTATATACAGAATCCATTCATTTGTTAACACAAGGCTTTTATTCTGAAATATGAGCAGTCAGTGCTGTGGAACACGCAGTCACTTTGAGAGCTCCAAGAATTGATAAAGTTTGGGGTTTAAATCAACACCTGCTTTCATTTCGAAATAAAAGCCCTAAAGCGGGTTTTCTTTGCACAGAATTCCTTCATTCGTTAACACAAGGCTTTTATTCTGAAATATGTGCCGGACAGTTATGTGGAACAAGCAGTGACTTGGAGAGTTCCATGAATGAATATAGTACGGAGTTTTAATTGTGGATTATTACTATTATTTTCTAATTACCACACGTTTCTGAACCTTTCTCTGTCTAAAATAAATATAAATTGTATTTATCATGAAGTTAAATGGCCATTAAAAGGTAAACTCTATGCAGAAAGAAAGGGCTGACAGCAGCAGCAGAAACACAGCAGAAACACAGCCGACACGCAGCCGACACGCAGCCAACACGCGTCTAGTGTGAACACCAGACTCCTGCATCACGCAGCCACCACGCGACGCAGCCGCCACGCGCTCCTGACGTTGGTAGTGTGCCCATGGCTTCAGCCATTTACCAGGTGACGTCATCAAGTCCCTGAGAGTTCAGGGCTTGAGGCCTTAGGGGGGACATTGAGATCGGGCCAGAAAGACAACCACACACAATCACATGTCTTTGGACAAATTTGTCATCAAATTTATTTTTAGGCAAATGTACAAAGAAGATAATACATAGAACATAATTTCATGTTGGTTTACCCCAAGTTAACATTTAGCATTTAGCTCTGTCGGCACTGTTGCCGTTATCTTCAATGTTAGTGCTATTAGCACCGTTAGCTACGCACTGCCGGCTCAGCTGTCACCATGTTGAAAGCCGTGCGGAGGCAATAGAAATGCTCCCAATCTCACATTTAGCACCTTTAAATCAGAAATAGACAGACATTGACATACATAACAAAAACTGTCACATTGTAACATCTACAATACTGATAATTACAGGACCTTTTCCAAGTAAAACCCAAGAAAAATAATGTGATTTGACAGACATGGTTTCACTTTTTTTTTTTATACTTCAAACACACAATGTTGCGATAATACTATAACAATTATTTAAATAATGGTTGTTTTCAAAACCACTTACCATAAAAATGTTTGCTTAACTCAGTAACTTCATCGTGTTTTTGTAATAGTGCCAAACCGATAAATCGGCTGGCCAATATACTGGCCGATATTAGCTTATTGCAGATATATTGGTATCAGAGTTCATGTCGGTTCTAGTAACAAGAAATATCAGCACGGGAATGCCTCGAGCCCTTTCAGACATGCAGCCCTTTACGCTAATCTGATGGCAGTTTAACATGTTGGTTTTCTGTCTTTTGACTGCTTGTCGGTGGGCCTTGCCACGAACTCCCATCTCCTGGAGTAGCCTTGATGCTGATGTGGCTATGAACCCTCTGCGGCCTACCTCAGCTGGTCGTACCTTTGGTTTCCAGCCACGTTGTTGAGTGTTGGCTACAAGCTCAGCGTACCTCAGTGTCTTGTGCTCCTAGGCCTCCTCCACTTCTTCCTCCCAGGGCACTGAAAGCTTGATGAGATGGAGTGAGGCCGGCCAAAGCACAAGGTCTGGTCTGAGGTTGGTTGACGCGATCTGAGTTGGGAAGCAGAGCCTCCAGCCTAAGTCTGCCACCATCTTCCAATCACACGCCCCGCCCAGCTGCCCAGTATCTGGCCTTGATTCTTCCTGGATAAATGCTGTTGTCTGACAGTGGGATGAAGGGGGAGGAAGGGCATTGACGCTTTTCCGCCGATTTTCCAGCACTGCTGCAAGACACAGTTAGCACTGGTTGTGCTGCCAGGTGTATCGGCCTCGAGTGAGGCTGGTCTACAGCCCGCTAGGGGTGGGGAAAAAAATCGATTCACCTATGTATCACGATTTCTTTTTACAATTTTGAAATCAATATATTAACTTCATTTGAGTCTATGCAGAGTTAGAAGGAAGTAACCACTTTTATTGTTGTAGTCTGAGTAACTTGACGTCATATCCGATCCGTATCCGTCAACCAAAACAAACCACAGTCGAGCCGAAACGAGAAAGTATAAAACGGCGGAGGATCAGTGTGGATACGACCTGCACCCTCCCATTTTAAATCCAGCGTGGTAAACACTACACATCCAGTAAAGGATGGAAACACTTTGGGTTTCACACATTGACAGGAAAAGCAGAGCTAGACATCACGGCTAAAGCTGCATGCTAACTCTGTCATGGACAGAAAACGTTATCGTATCGCGGTAACGTGCGGTCGAGCCGGCCATCACTCTCATCTCTGTGGTCAAATGGGCCGACGCTACAACCATATACTGACATTTATGTTAAATGCATTCAAACGGCCCCGATGGAGCTGACCATGAATGGATAAAGAGAACGGAGCTGATGGTAGAGCTAGAGACCACCTTGGAGAAGTTAGAGGAAGTATACACGTGAGACTACATCCGGTTTTCAAAATAAGGTGTTAACAAAGGGAACTGTATATACAAAATACATATATGCAAATAAGATTGATTGGATTATATTAACCAGAAGTTTAAAACAGTACAAGAAAATACCACTAATTTCTGAGGGAAATGTCTTTATTCTTTGATTTTTGGGTTGCTGGAAAAAATTTAATAAATATTTCCTGACAATGACTGATATATTTGACTTCAGGACATCTCTGACTACATACATGCTGAAAATAATTTTTTTTACTGGATTAATTTAGATATTTTCCAAAGTAAACATGTGGAGTCTTCTCAGTACCACTGGCTTAAATTCTTGGGAGATGGTAGGACATCATAGGCAGCCTTGACGGTAAAGCTCTTTCCAGGAGATCATTTTCTCCTCTACACCCTTCCATCTCATCCATTGCTCTTGCTTTGCCTGAGCCACGGGCTTTGTACATCTTGTTGCCTCCTGCTGACGTATCTCTTCCACCACAAGCCTGCGTCTCTGAGATGGAGTAGGCCTGTTTAATGCTGGTGTGCTGGCCTAGGCCACCCATCCCTTGCTGCACTTGGCTCACAATGTTAATTACGATGAGATTTCTTTACAGACAGTGCCTTCTATAAATTAAAAAAGTAATTGGGTTATTTATTTTAATGGTGCTACAATGAGATGTTTTGTTCAATACAGGGTCCTAAATTAGCACCCGCCAAATGCGGGTAAATTGTTGGCAGTGGCGGATAAAATCTTCAGGCCATTAGCCACTTTGGCAGACAGGGAAAACGCTAGCACTATGGCGCATACGCACGCTGTATCATGTTTCAGTTTGTGTGGGATCGGAGCCACGGCGGAGAGAAAAAAAAGCACTCGACAGCATGGCGCTACTAAACCTGAGGGGTGCACCTTATTTTTTTCCTGATAATGTGACACTGTTAACAACAAATCTGTGTTGCAATCAACAGGAGGAGAGTTAGTAATGTTACCTGTTAGCGGCCAGTGGCAGCACAGTCCTGCTTGGGTAAATACTAACGTTAACGGAGGTATTGAGTTATTATTATTATTATGAGATGAAAAATAGGGCTTCCCCGGACTGTGTAATTCAAACACTGTAATTTACCATGCATGGGCCTATAATGTTTTTTGTGTAAAATGTACCGAACATTGAATGACATCAGATCTAGAATGTTATTCCTTAATTTAGTGCAGAGATTTCAAAAGTGGCAGATAAAATTTCTGAGTGGCAGACAAAAAAAATACTTATCTGCCACAGTGGCAGGCAGTGAAACAAGTTAATATCAAACCCTGGATCAATTACAAATAGAGCTGTCAATTTTAACGCGATAATAACGCGTTAACGCAAATTTGTTTTAACGTCACTAATTTCTTTAACACATTGATGCAACTTGCAAATTTTAGGTTGTAGCGGCTTAGTTTTAAAGCTAGAGAGAAGATACTGGCATATGAAACTAGAAAACCTAAGGAATCCATTGTTACCAACCAGGAAAGAAAAAACTGTCATGGCCATTTTCAAAGGGGTCCCTTGACCTCTGACCTCCAGATATGTGAATGTAAATGGGTTCTATGGGTACCCACGAGTCTCCCCTTTACAGACATGTCCACTTTATGATAATCACATGCAGTTTGGGGCAAGTCATAATAGGGCTGGGCGATTATGGCCTAAAATAATATCCCGATATTTTTAGGCAATATCATGATACACGATATATATCACGATATTTTCAAATATCCTCTAAGCACTTCATAAATGCTCGATTTAACCCATTGATGCATACAATCACACCAATATGATGATTCTTGTAGTCCCTTCATTAGTGGTTTCGGAACAAGTTTTGGTACTATTTTAATCTTGCATGCAAAAAGGGGGAAATCACAAGGTCAGTTTAATAAAACAGTATCCAACAGTATTCACTTTAACTTAATAGTTTTCTGGCAATACATGCTTTATATATTTTGATAAATACATAACACACACACACACACACACACACACACACACACAGTTTTTAATGGCATGTAATAATTGTAAAGTAACTTATTGTTATATTTATCAGTAAGCTGTTATAACATTGCTGATAATAAAAAATATTATATTCCCAGTAGTGTAGAAAGACTCACCAATCGCGAGGTGTAGCCTACTGTATGGCCAAAGCTCTGCAGTCTGGTCCACTTATTCAGGCTCACAGCTTTGGTTCTGTTAGCTGGACGTTCAGATCGGTATTTGTGGAGAAGTGGGTCACCTCTGTTAGCTGGTTGGCCAACTTTTCTTTCAATGAAATGTAGAACTCCGGTAGAGCTTTCTCCGCAAAAGATTTGCGACCAGGCAGTTCATATTTTCGATCAAGTGTCTTAATGAGTCTTTTAAATCCCGGATTTTCAACTACGCTAACCGACGTTGCGATGTAGTTGTTTACAGTGGCTGGGATTTCTTTCCATTTTGCACTTTTTTTGTAATGTGGGATGCTTTGGAAAGCGAGGAAGCCAGAGTCATTTGCTTCTGGGCTGGTTCTGTTTGCTTTGGTCGTGTTCTCGTCCTTCGCCTTCTCCGGGCTCCTTCTCTCTTCGCTGCTTCCCTCCAGACCAAAATCACGCCGGCCACATATGTCACACACACACGCCCAGGAAAGAGGTGGTCTGGATGGGCGTGGAGTCTGTGACGTATGTGTGTGTGTGTGTATCTCTGAAAGGGAGAGAAGGAAATGCCAAAGCGAGTCTCATGCTGGCGGGGTGGCTTAAAAACATTACTTGACAACTTGTAGTCGATGTTAGCGATATAGTCATTTTATACACCGCGCGTAGGACAAGCTGCGATACATCGACTATATTCGATGTATCGCCCACCCTTAATTCATAATCAAGTCGGCACACTGACACACTGACAGTCTAGTCTGGTTGCTGTAAGTTCTTGTTTTAATGAATTCATGTTTTAACAAAAAACAATGTTTCTGTGTATCTGACCTTTCCCAGGTCCCTGACGTCACACCGCCTCCTCCCAGCCGAAACGTTACTTCACCAGCCAAGGAGGAGATCGGCTTCAATCAGGGTTTCCAGCGCTTCCTCAGCGTGCTCAACAAAGGAGTGGACATGGACTTCCTCAGTAGGATCGTCACTGATGACGGTGTGGATCTTCCTTTAGGTGAGGAACGCCTGAACATTCAGCCCCCTGCCGCGGAGAACAAATCTGATCCACCCTTCAGGAGAGAACAGAGCCAGCAATCTAATAGTGGAGCCTCGCTGCTGGGCCACAGTCGGACCAACAGTGGAGACGGGAAGACTGACCCGCCCAGTCAAGACAGATCCCTCATTGAGAGGCTTTCACTACCTGATGATGACGAGAAGAAGAATGACACAGGAGACCACTGTTTTGGCTCTAGTAGTCGATCCAAGTCTCCCTTGGCAGTGAAGAAGAAGAAGAAGAAGAAGAAAGAAGACGTAAAACCAAAGGTGGATGAACAGCGTGAACAGCTCCAGAACATTCTTAAAACTCTGGGGTTGAGCCTGGAAGTGGAAGAAATGAGCAAATTAGCAGACCGGACACAGGAGAGGCTGTATGGGAAGAAGCATGAAGACACAGGGGCTGACAGCAGAGGGGAGCAGGAGAGTCGGCAGAGTGGCTCTCAAAGACATTACAGTAACTCCTCCTCCTCCTCTTCCTCCTCTTCCTCCTCTGCCTCCTCCTCCTCCTCAAGGTCGACCTCTAGAAGCTTTAGTCGCAGCCCCTCTCGCCGTCGGTGCTCCCACAGCAGAGACTCGAGACGAAGGTCTGTACGCAGCCGCTCGAGAGACAGAAGCAGAGATGGACCGACATGTCAAGACGGTAACCAGGACAGCAAAGAAGCACAGAGGTACAGGGACGAAGACGGAATGGACCCCAAAGAAATCTCTCCTTATCAACATCCATATCCACCAGACCAAATGTATCCCCATCCCCACCCTGCTGCTTTTTCTGCATTTCCAGGTTACAGTTTGTCCCAGGACTCACAGTACACTGCCTACCACAGTGGCACTCACAGCGCTGTTATGAATTCTTACTGGACACATACTCAGGGGGCCATTCCTCCCTCCTTTTACCCCAGCGGGTGCCCTTATCCACAAAACATCTACCATCACTTTCCTGGCTCTGTAGTGGCACCTAACATGGTTTACCCTCATCACCACTCTCTTGACTTTAACTTACTTGTGAATCCAGACCTGTCTACGAGTGAAGGCCAGATTGGTTGTGTGTCAGGCCCTCGCTGCCTGCAAGAGATCAGCACTAAGCAGCCAGCCAATGATCGCTGTCTACAGAGACTCACCACTCACAAATGCCCCAAGAGGAAGGGGAAGTTAGAAAAAACTCAAAAGAATAGGCGTTTACGTATGCGTAGGAAAAAGAAAAAAGCGGTTCCTAAACAACAAAAAATGGCAGCAAAACAGAGTGTAAATTTGGTGGGGAAGGTGGAGGCCCCACAGCTCGCTGAAGACAACTCCGAGCAGTCAGAAGAGGAAAAACAGCCGCCAACAGAGGAGGAAATAAAGGCGAACCTGAGGAAAACGGTTAGTGGAGTGTTGGTTTTATCAGCTTCCTAATCCATCTCATTTTAGGAGGGTTTGTCCCGTTCGTCTGTACGCTTGTTAGCAGGCTATATCAAAGTCACAACAAGTGATATGTTTCATTTGTGGGTGAGGGCTTGTATTTATCAACTGTCTCAGATTAGGAAATCACTCCAGACTGACCAAAAATTCTCAGCGATGCATATGTTTTTCCTACTTTTAGGACCAGGAGTAAAAGCATTGTATCAACTTTGTTAACTTTTGAAATCACTCCTATCTTGGCCAATATTTAGGAGAGCTGTCCAGAGGTGTCCTACTCTGTTAGGCGCCAGGAGATGATGTTCAAGTAGAGATATGTGCGCACATTTTGTATGAGATGTTCATTGATCACTATTGATCATGGACTTTGTGTGAGATGAGTCCTCACAGCGACAGGGAAGATGTAGCCTTGCAACAGTGATGATTTGGTTCTTTCACGGCCACCATTTTTAATACCTTCTGCAATGAGAAATCAAGTGTCTCAGATAAAGCACAGATTCATTTATTTCCCCACCACACAGCGTTAAACCTGCAGTAGGCAGAATGTTTTTGGCGTCATTGGGCAAAAATTCCATAATAACCTTTCAGCATATTGTAATTCAAGTGTTCTGAGAGAAACCTAGACTTCTGCTCCTCCTCATGGTTCTGTTTACAGGCTTTAGAAAACTATTGGCTGTTCATTCAACGGAGGCAGCTGTCAATCACTCGTGAACTCCGATCAAACGGTCAAACTAGGCAGCGCTGATCAAATATGAATCAATATCATGTTACTGTAATGACTATTTTTCTCCTCAAATGTTCTGAGAATCATCTTGTAGTGTACTGTTTAGCAGTAAAATGAGAGAGTGCTCCGGCTGGTGGGCGGTGCTTGGTATTTCCTCAACTGATCTCAACATGGCGACCAGGTCACAAACTTTCTGATTTTACAGTTAAACAGTAGTCCCATGCAAATCCATTGCTGTGTGTGCAATATGCACAATACATACAAAAGGTATTGCAAAACGATTAATAAGTCACATAGCTCAATCAAATGATCTAGTCTACAGGTTTAAATTGTATTGGTTAATATGATTACTAGTGTAGGAGTTAAGCAAATTAGATATGTAAATGGCTCAGTTATCTATTATTTACCTATACATATAAAACCTATACACAAAAGAATGGTGCTATTTTCTGCATTTTCCATTTTTTCATTGATAATTCAAATTGCAACTGTCAGAAAACTGACAAACTTCTTGCTGAAAGTCAGTGTTCAGTAGGAAGCTTCATAAATTACTAAAACGTGTTTTTAGAGTCCCAGACACACCAAGCCAACATCAAAGAACTAGCGGTGATGAAGGCCAACTGTTGCGTCGCCAAAGACGACAGCCGACGTCCAGTTCGCATGTACGTTCTGTGCCTGCGTGAGATGAAATAACTTTCCACACCAGCAGGCGGCGGTAGTCTGGATTCAACATTCAAAAAGGGGGAAACTGGAAGACCGAGAACGGCGGATATACAAGCCGTTGTTATGATACGTTCATGAAACAAAGCGGCATTTGCCGACCATTTTCACACCGCTCTCACTCACCACTTAGCTTCATTCCAGATGTTCATGTCGCTGTGAAGATATCTGTGTGTTGGAATGATCAGATGAGATGAGAAGAGCCTTCTGTGTTTTTCCTCTTGACTTTACTCGTTGACTTGTTTTCCTCACTTCCGTTTCTCTTCTCCTGCACTGATTCGTTTAATCTGAACTGCCAAGGAGAGTGATTTCTCTCACCGACGGGCTCCGTCGCCGATTCACCGTGCCAAATTGGCCGAAAAACCACCAACACTGGCGGACGCAAGTCGACGGTGCCGCAAAAACTAGGCCAACAGACGCTCACTGACGGGCCCAAACTGTCTGACAGCCGACCGTTGGCTTTGTGTGTCAGGGCCTTTAGTCCTAAGAATGATTCTGAGATGCATGATAAATACGGGCCCAGGAATCTTTAGGATTTCTCAACATTTTCAGACGATATTTTAGAACATTTTTAGTATTTTCTCATGGAGTACCGCACATGCATATTTGAATATTTTTCATCTTGTGATTGTATAGCACCACTTGTGTTTTGAGGCATATGCTGGCTACTTAGTGGTTTAAAAATGTCACAATAATTTCTATATTGTTCAACCACTTCTATTCTTTTCTTTCAAGCTTGAAGCATTTAACCAGAAGGTGAAGCAAAAAGTCACACAGCCAGACAACTCCCTGACCTGATTAAAGTAAGTAAACTAAAGTGTGACAACACTCATTTTTGACTGTGTGTGTGTGTGTGTGTCATTGACGAATTGAAAGCTTGATTAATGTTCCCGCTTGGGAATGTTTCTGGTTTGTACAGTAAGCACTCATCAAATGAAATGTTGGAATGTTTGCTGATTTCCACTCCAATAATTCCACAGTATGATGATACCAATTTAACATGTTTTAGTTACAGTATATTATGATGCTCCATTTTAGGGGTAAAAACCAATTCCAACCAAAACATCAGAATGTCTTTCTCTTCCTTACTGAAATCATATTGTAACTAGAATTGCACTCAGAGAGCGCAGACCTCCGTCAAGGTGCGTGACTTTAAAAACAGATCACAGTGGTCACGGTGGTCAGCTTATTATTACCACGGTGTGTTTCCGTATAACGTATCGGCGGATGCCTCTCTCATTCAGCAGCCTTGTTATGTCTGTATAACGTTACACTACGTTGTCTCTCATCCCGTCATCTACCGCTTTTTTCCTTCTCACCGCGGACGGTCAACATCTCCCGCACCTCAAAGTCTCGCCACACATCGACACACGTATCTCTCTGCTCTCAGAAGAAGGCGTGGTCACGCGTCATCAACACGTCATCAGTTACACTGCACATGTGTTATACCCTGTGGTCTTAATGCTCAGGCTGATCGGAATCCTTAAAAAAATTCCTGAATCCGGATCATGATCCGGATCACCACCAAAATCTAATGGATTGTTCATTGTGCCACACCCCACCCCTCCAAAAGATTTCATTCAAATCCATCGCAAAACTTTTGGAGTAATCCTGCTAACAAACAAACAAACCAACGCTGGTGAAAACATGACCTCCTTGAAGGAGGTAATAATATAGAATTAAATGTCTATAACAATGAAATTAAATGAAAATGTCTGAAGTGGATATAGTGTTTTGAATAATGTCTTCGTTAGGGATGCATCGATCTGACTTTTTCAGTCCAGATACCGATAGCGATCCCTGGGCTTTGGGTATCAGCCGATACCGAGTACCGATCTGACACCAGTGTTTAATTAATAAGCTGTTTGCCTCACTATGTGGAAGTGACTGGGATCATTCTTTAATGTGTAAGGCAACATCAGGCTGGACTTAAACACTTTGTAAAACAAAATGTAACAAATAAATACATACATATAAATTTGGAGAATTGTTATTTATTATTAAAATAATGAATTGTACACCAGCAACATGGCAACAAATCTACAAAAAAAGTGTAAACGTTTTCAATGCAGCAACAAATTGGTAAAAACTTAAACTGGGAAATAAAGATTTTGGTATATCATGTATATAGTATATAAACATAAATTGAATTGAATAGATCGGCTCCATTGTCACCGATACCCGATCCAGCTATTTGAGTCAGCATCGTCCCGATATCCGATCCGGTATTGGTATTGGTATCGGTGCGTCCCTAGTCTTCGTGAACTGCATGATGATGATAGGACATTTGTCAGCAGCATTGAGTAACTGTCTTTGGTCTCTTGTTTCATCATTATTTTTCTCCTTTTATCGTAGATCTGCGGAGTGTCACGACGGTCTGATCATTTGAACCTGCTGTGAGCCCTGACGGACCAGGTGGACTTCATGTTCAACATTCATTATTTACACATGCAGTTAATGGTGTTACAGCACCATTTAGTATTTAAGTCGTATTTCCACATTTGTACTGAATCATTTTCAAACTCTAACAAGTAAATTAGATCTTCCTCAAAGGAATATTTTGGTGCCATTAATTGTCAGTTTGCGTTAAGACAGGTTTGACCCATTTCAGCTCTAGATTTCTGTGAATATAACTACTTTGTAACTCTGTTTCTATGCAGCCTTTTTTTCTCTTGGTGCTGTATATATTTGATTAAACAAAATATGTTTTTCAGGCTCTGTCTTAACTTGTTGATGAAATGTATATATTTGAATCATAAAAATGGTCAGGTCCAGCTGTGTTTAATTCACCCACCAATGAATGTTCCCATCATGAGTCAAGTCTAAATGGTAAGTAAGAATGGAGGTGTGTATGCTGTTGACACAAACTCTCTGGTATTACCATAGTCATGACTGTTTGACAAAAGCTAGCTTGAATTGTTGTCTTTTATTACTGCACATTTTAGAATAATCACCCACTAGAGGATGAATCCTAATGGCTTTTGTTGATTCCCTGACTTTTGATCTAGTGACACCAACTGGATAGTTATTTTTTTTTTTTTCTGTCCATTGTGAGTCCGACAATGTTACAGGCGTCATTGCTAAATGACTCGGTGGAGTATTCTTCTAGAGGCAGTTCTGACCAGATCAACACTGTAAACATTAGAGCTCCTTTCCTATTGGTTAAACAAAAACATTCATTTTCATCACAGCTGTTACTGATAGGTCAGCCATGACAGTTGTTTTCCATAACTTTATTGAACTCTCAATTTTATAAAAAAACAAAGGCAGAGCTCAATTCACATTCAAAAGCCACAATATGAGAAGCAGAACATATAGTAAATGATAAATATGACTAGCCATCAAAAATTATGATAAAGAAATGTAAGATACTACGCCTACTTCAGCTTTAAAGTACCAAAAGTAAAAGTACTCATTACGGCCCATTTTAGAATAATATATATTGTATTATAATTATTGATGAATTAAAGGTATAATATGCAAGAATGAACTAAAAAGCAATATATAGACTGATACAAAACTAATCCCTCTCAATCATCACTATGCCCTGTTAGAAGTGTGTGGTGGTGTTTCTGCAGAGACTCTGCAGCCCTCTGCCTGGATGTTCTCTTCTTATTTTGCTTTACTAGGGACTCTTCTGGGCGTCTGCAAACAGCCTTTAGGTCCACGTGGGGGTGTAACCCCCCAAGCCAATAACAGCGCAGGGTGTGCAGCCCGTTCAGGTGGTCAAATACCACGGCTCTGTCACGCCCCTCAGCGTCTGATACCGAGGCAAAAAGTCCCTCTTTAGCTCTGTCAGATACAAAGTGGCCATATTTGACCGATGAGAACGGGTTGTGTTGTGTGCATGAGTTCCCCCCCCCCCCCCCCCCCGCTCCTCTCCGTGCTGTGAGTGCAGCTATGATCGGTGTGCGTCTCTAGTTTGACGAGAGCAGCGCTGAGCCGCAGACAGGAAGCCTGCATTCATTGAAAAGCTGTCAACGCAGCACCTTCCCGCAGGATTACGCAGTTAGTTGTGTGTTTTAGAACGTAACTGCCGGGAAACAACGAGAAAATAACGTTTTATTTCTCCAATTTGCTGCTTTATTCTCATTTACGCTGCTCTATCCCTCCAGTCACTCCATAGCTCGCTCGACCATCGCTGCATTGCTGCTGACCTACACATGCAGTGTGTTTACAAACAGGAACCGACAACAGTTTCATATTATACCTTTAATATGTTCATCACTTATGTGTTGCAGCTGGCAAAGGTGGAGCTAAAGTGGTGTTATTATGGTTAAGGATGGCATCTGAGCGAGGCCAACGGTGGTACTGTGGTTTTGCACTGAGCAGCTCCCGTTACTGCAGTCTTGAAAAGGGAGGAGTGAGCGGAGGGGTACTCAGTTGGCTGCAATCTGCAACCACACCACTAGATGCTGCCACTCACTGAACCAAAATCTGAACACTGGATTGTGATTAAAGTAAAATAATAGTAATGTGATAATTACTACAAAGGGATGAAATGGTGTCAAAAAGTTGAAGCTCTATAATTCTGAGTGAAACAAGTCCAAAATAACAAGCCATCTATCTCCTCAGAAAGTGCTGACTTACCTAGGTTAGAAACAAAAAGACACTAACTAAACCTAACTCCCGATAAAGCAAAAACAGGAGAAATAAATACATAAATAAAATGGCACCCCTACAGATTCAGTGCTATTTACAAAATGCAAACTTATACTACTTACAAAATGACTCTATTCTGTTTACAAAATGTACAGATGGTCCTGCCAATCAGATGGATTCACTCTCACAGATCCTTACAGGCACAGAGAGCACACTCTCACTCAAACACAGCCGCACGAATCACAGGAGCACACTGAACAGAAGTTAGATATACGGCTTGGGCTGAAACAGTGTTCACCATTCAGTGCTGTTTGGTGCTGAGCAGGTAGTGTACAGTGGGTTTATCAGAGCTTTGTTTAGTTAAAACAGCTGCTGGTGGTGGTGGTGATAACTAGGGATGCACCGATACCACTTTATTTCAGACCGAGTACAAGTACAAGTTCTTACATTTGGGTACTCGCCGATACCGAGTACCGATACGAGTACTTCTCTGTGCCAAAAGACCCTCGTTAACAGCCAGCTGGAGGGTGTGAGCGACACAAGGCAGGCTGAGGATCATCATACGAGGAGGTGCGCCGCGACCGGATGTAGGTCGGCTTGGAAAGGCTCGGGGCGAAGGTGGCTCGCGGCCGCAGCTTTAAAGCGTTCCCCGCCCAGACCTCGCCGCACCGGGGACAAAGGGCCGCCAGATCGGGGCTCGGCCCATGTAAAAGGCGCCAGAGGTCTGCGGCGATGTCTGCAACCCACTCGACCCGTCTTGAAACACGGACCAAGGAGTCTAACGCACGCGCGAGTCAGAGGGTGCAAGCAAAACCCCGTGGCGCAATGAAAGTGAGGGCCGGTGCGCACCGGCTGAGGTGGGATGCTGGACCAGCGGGGTCGGGCGCACCACCGTAAAGTGGTATTGGTGCCGTTGTATCGGAGCCGTTTCGCGAGTATGAGTACGAGTACATGAGCACAGTATCGGAACCGATACCCGATACTGGTATCGGTGCACCCCTAACCAAAACAGTAAAGCCGCAGGCTGTAAAACCAAAACAATGAGCTGAAAGATGCTCAAATGCTCTGTAGAGCTGAGGACAACTGCAGACTACTATTTGGTCTGTTATTAATATGAAATTATTGATTGGTACAACCTTCAACTTTCACACATATACCAATTTAAAGCTTAGTGATAATCCTGATTCTGGACCTTTATTTGAAACAATTAGCTGGTGAAAAATAAGGTGTGAAAAGTGGAACCAAACTGTAATGATTTATATAATAATGTTAATAAAAATCGTTCTCAAGAGAAGGATTGCCACTATATTCCCCCTCCTGTTGAACTGATACTATTTCAAGCAGTTGTCTGTTTCTACCACCTACTGGTGTCAACATGCTTCTGCAAAGCCCTGCCCATTTTCAATGGTTCCTGGTGCAGTAAAGAATCAGTGGTAACACTTTATAATAATGATCAGTCATAAGTCATTTATAAGCCTTTAGTTAATAATGAACTAATTATCAACCAAAATACTAAAATAATTCATAAGTGCTATGTTAAATGTTTTGTAAGTAGGGCTGTCAATCGATATAATATATATAATATGTAATTGTTATTAATTGCATGATTGTCTGTTGTTAATCACAAATTAATCACACATAATTTATTTATTTATTATTACTCAAATTTATTTATGCTCAAATCATAACATGCCCAACAGGCAACAACAGCTGTCAGTGTGTCAGTGTGCTGATTTGACTATGACTTGCCCCAAGCTGCATGTGATTATCATAAAGTGGGCATGTCTGTAAAGGGGAGACTCGTGGGTACCCATAGAACCCATTTACATTCACTGATCTGGAGGTCAGAGGTCAAGGGACCCCTTTGAAAATGGCCATGACAGTTTTTCCTTGTCAAAATTTAGCATAAGTTTGGAGCGTTATTTAGCCTCCTTCACAACAAGCTAGTATGACATGGTTGGTACCGATGGATTCTTTAGGTTTTCTAGTTTCATATGATGCCACTGTGGGACTAATAAAGGAATATCTTATCTTATGCCAGTATCTTCTCTCTAGCTTTAAAACTGAGCCTGCTACAACCTAAAAATTGCAAGTTGCGTCAATGCGTTAAAGACATTAGTGGCGTTAAAACAAATTTGCATTAACGCATTATTATCGTGTTAACTTTGACGGCCTTAAATTAAATGCACAATTGCTTTTCATAGTGCGTGTTTTTTTTTTTCCTCACTCAGGTGAGAGGCCATTCCAGTGCAGTCAGTGCAGCGCCTCCTTCACTCAGAAGGGAAACCTGCTGCGCCACATAAAACTGCACTCCGGGCAGAAGCCCTTCAAATGCCCCATGTGCAGCTACGCCTGCCGTCGACGCGACGCTCTGAGCAGCCACCTGCGCACCCACCTTCTGTTGGTTTCTCACTCCTTTTGAATCTGAGCGCATGAGGTCTGCTGCTGAGCCTGCGTTGCTTTTCCAGTAACAACCCGCCATGCACCTCATACGGTTACACACATCACATATGGCATCTTACTCATTTACCTCTGGAAACTTACTCATTCACTTTTAGTTCACGTGTTTTACCTGCAGACAGTTTCTTAATGTGCACATCATCAGTTTTGTGTGAAACCACGTACTTAAGGCAATAATACTGGCTGTACCATTTAGATGGTGTTGATGTTTCATGTGTTGGTGATTAACTGGAACTTCTGTTCACAGTGGAGAAACCCTTCAAGTGCAACCACTGCAGTCGCAGCTACAAGCAGAGAAGCTCTCTGGAGGAGCACAGAGAGAGGTGCCATGTGTACATTCAGAACAAAGGTCCCGCTGAGAGAGGTGAGCAGACAGCACACACACTCTGACAGTCGCTCCATCACCAACGTCTCTGAAACTCCAACACGTCTTCACACACTTCACACATGCACATAGAACTGTCGATGGTGTCAGTGTATTACTCTCACTTTAAAACTGAGCCCACTACAACTTAAAAATTTCAAGTTGTGTTAATGCGTCACAGAAATTGGTGGCGTTAAAAACACAATTACGTTAACGCATTATCGTATTAACTTTGACAGCCCTAATTGTAAGTCATCTATAAACCTTTAGTAAATCATGAAATAATCATCAGCAAATCATCAGTAAATGATGAATAAAAACACAAACACACACATTAAGTAAGGAGGGCCCCTAAAGAAAACCTTGCCAAGTGCCCCCTGTTGTCTAGAGCCCGACATGGGCTACAATGATACAGATGACTAAAATACACAAATGACTTGCTAAATGCAGATGAGTTTATTAGTTTTGGGGAAGACAGATAATTCCTGCTTTAACTTTAAACGTATCATTGGGAGGCTGGGATGCTTTGATGTGAATCACAGCTAAATGTCTCTGTATGATGGTGGCGTGGCAACAGAGGCCCATAAAATAATCTACTCTTTATTTTGTCCGTATTGTTTTTCTTTTCTTGTGTATCACCCTTACACTTTTACCCACCCATTCAAATAGGTTTCTGTTCCTTTATTTGGGGGTTTCTGTTCCTCCCACTCTAGCACATTTTATGACACTCCTGCTGTCATGTGCATTTCTTTTAGATACAAGTCACCATGGTATGTTGATGATGTGTTGGTTAGAAGATTTAAAAAAAAAATTGTAATAAAACCTGGGAAACCCCCAAAAATCCCCAAAGTGCATGACCCCAGGAAACAATATTCGGCTTTTATCCTACATACTGTGCTTAAAGGGAAGGTCATTTTGTCAAAATGCTTATCTCACAGCAGCTGTAGGTTTATTTAATACAAGAGCTATCAGTGAACATTTGTAGTAATTTACACTTGTATCTGTGTGTTCGCTCAGCATGAATCCCTCCCCCCTACATCTCAGCCTACAACAGGAAAGACGATCGCAGTTCAAATAGTAGTTGCAAAGTTATACAGTGAAAAATGTTTCCTGAGATGAAAAAAAATCTGTAAAAAAGTACTAAAATCCAACTTAATACACCTAATTTGGTATATGGGATAAAAGTTATTATTTAACTAAATTACTTTATTTGTTCATATATTTGACAAACTTAAGCACGCTTGCCAGGAAAGTATGGAGGATGGAACCTGCCAAAATAAAAAATAAATGAATAAATAAATAAATGACTCAATAAATAAATATGTCATTAAATGCAGCAAAAATAATATAAAAAATGTATCAATTAATTAATTGATAAAATGTGACATAAACTGATATTTCTGTTTTAATTTGCTTCTTTATTTATCTATCTATCTAGCATTAATTCCCTTATTTATTTACTCTTTTGTTTAATTTCCCGTTTTATTTATTCATGTATTAATTTTTGTTAATTTTTACATTTATTTATTTATGTTTTGCATTCATTTTTTATCTGTTTTTTGTAAGACTGGAGTTGATAAGTGGAAGCAGACAGAGTTAGCTAGCTAGCTAGTTAGCATATAGTCATGCACTCTGACGCCATGATGACACACGTTGAGTGGCAGCCCTCTTATTTGCATAATGAGGCAGAAATTCATAAAGAAATGTATAAAGAAAATAATACATAAATAAATAAGTTTGGGGAAATAAATAAGGGGATGAAATGCAAAGGGAAAATCGTGCAGAAATAAATAAGTATATAAATGCATAAATACATAAATAATTACATGAATTTAAAAATACATATAAAATAAATAAAAAATAAATGCAAAAATAAATAAATAAATAGAAAATAAATGAAAATCAAACAGAGGAGTAAATAAATAAGGAATTAATACAAAGATAGATAAAGAAGCAAATTAAAGCAGAAATATCAGTTTATGTCACCTTTTATTAATTAATTAATGGCTACATTTATTGTTAATATTATTTTGCTACATTTAATGACATATTTATTTATTTATTGAGTCATTTATTTATTTATTAATTTGTTTAGATAGTCTACAGGTGCTTCCACATTTATGAGTATGCACATCAATGTTACATGTTCACAGTATTTTTTAATCAGACAGACACCGGTGTTGTCTTTGTCGATGCTTTATTGGCAGATTTTGTAACTAACAAGAAAGAAGCAGAAGAAAAGGTGGATCATCAAACACAATTTTTCACAGACACATATTTTGATTAAATTAAGGATTAACATATGTAATTACTTTTGCAAACAAAAGTCAAACAACAGTGTGAAAGATGCTATTAACTAAAAGCAAGATCGTCATCAAATCGTCATTCTCTCATCTCTCTCATCTCATCCCAGCTCAACAGCTGGCCTCACCCTGACTGACTGACTGACTGATCTAGTGTACCTCTTCCCCGCCTCTCCAACAAGCACCCCGTTTCTGGTGTGGAAGACCTTGGCCAGAGAGGGACTCATGGGGGATGGTATGTATTGTTGACATTGGTCACCACCAAGACTTACCGCGCACTCTACTATGTAGGAGAAGAAGAGGGTACCATGTTTAAACATGCAGCTGTTGCTCACCTTCCCGCTACGCAGATCAATTGAACACTCACCGAGGAGATCACTATTCCAGTAACTGTCCTCATCATAAACACTGAACAAAAGTTTGTTCTTCATGTTAATGACGATGGGTCCAAATTCAAATGTCTCCCACCATCTAGGATTGTCATTGTTACTAATGATGGCAGTGCGCTTATACTGATCATCACCATATCTAACCTCCACTGAACCATCTGTCTCAGTCCACTTATCGCCGTACAACCCTTCTGCATAGAGATTAAAGACCTTTAATGTTGCAAGACCTTTCCCAGCGGGACAGCAGTTTGACTTTATATTCTGATTACTGTTGCAAACACAAGCACAAGGATCCCTTTTGCTGGATCTGTGCCCAATCTTACAGGTTTCTGAGCATTTGTTCAACACCGCATTTTTCTTGATGTACGTCTCCACCTCTTGCTTCAGCCCGGCCCTGGCAGGATGGCCACTTGGCAGGATGGTGTGCAGGGGCTTTATGTTGTATCGGACAACATCCGGGATGGTTTTCAGTGAGTTGAGCCAGTTGCTGTAGACATTGGGGTTTGATTGGTCTGCAAAGAGGATATCAGCGCCGTTGATGTCTCCACCGATGACCTCTGTGTTACGCTCATTAAACGTGCTGCTGAAACTTTGACCAGAGACCAAATTCTTCTTCTTTGCCTGACAGTGTTGGTACATGGCCTTAATGCTGGCAGTTTTTGCAAAGCTAGCAGAGGCCTCGACTGACAAACAATCCTTGATATCCGTTGCCGACAGTCCATTCATGGTTGCCTCGCAGGTCTTGATGGAAGTGATTGCTTTTATTTCCCCTCCCAGAGACACCTGTCTGATGTAATGTGTACCGTATGTGTCCATCAGACTGCGATATAATGCCGATGTCTTATGTGAATAGGAAGGAAGGGAGTTCACGGCTGATTCAAAGTCAGGACTCAGTGGAGGTTTTGTTGCCATTCTGTAGCTGTGAAGAACAGGAAGTATATCATTTAGTTACAGTCTGTCACAGTCCCATTTTATTCATGTCACTGTTTATGTTGTTAGTTTTAAGCAAATTTTGCAGTCATTATTCCCAACTGTCCAGGGCCAGCTTAAGGCATAGGCCATATAGGCGGTCGCCTAGGGCGCCACCTTTTAGGGGTGCTGGTCACCCTAAAAATAAATAAATTAATTTATTAAAAAAATGCCGGTGGGCACCCTTCCTGATTTTCTGCATTGAGATAAAAAATTAACTAATAAATAAAGAAAGAAAGAAATACACTTTTCACACCTCGTTGTAGTGAAACTACCTAAACACCTTTAAGCCAACAATATCAGAGACCAATTGTTTATTAATATTATAATAAATACAGTTATGTATGAAAATAAAAGTCTTGATTTTTGTCTTAAAACCATTGTGATGTCTGATGTGTGTTGCGGTTTATGAGGCTAGGGTTAGGGTTCTGGAGGGTTGAACCTCCAAATCTGAATTTTGCCCCAAAAGGGCTAGAGCCAGCCCTGCAACTACCCAGAACACTGTGAAATGAACCTTTTCTGGACAAATATATTCAGAGTTAAGACAAGACAAGGAGACAAATATCTGTCCAACATACTCACCGGTAGAAGCTACAGTAGACAGAGTGACTAAAGAAGTTGTAGCGGTCTCTTTTTGACTTTTGCATGCCAAAGGTAGCTTCTTTGGAGTGGGAACCTCCAAAGCCAAGACCAACAGTGACAGACGGGTCTACAGGGATTTCAAGGCCAATTTTCCAATCATTGGACACAGCTGAGGTGGAGTCGTTGACGAGAGTTTCGACAGAATCGTAGAGTAAACTGGAGACCTTCATGCTGCACTTGGGGAGGGTTCTCCAGTCCACCACGGCAGCTGGGACCTTCTGGCTCTCTCTGTTCATGTAGCTGTTGCTGAACATCCTGCAAGTGCCGTTGCCAAGCTTCCATGTTTCCGTGTCGATGACATAGGCACCTTTCCGCTCCATTGTGATGATGTCGAAGCCTTCTCCACCCAGGTTGTAACCAGGGACAAAGTGAGCCTTCTCACACTCCGGCTGCGTACCAAAGAAGCCTCCGCTGGCTGCCAGACACAGAGGACTCCATGCCCAGCACAGGAGCATGAGGTGCCCCAGCCTTGCCATCTGTATGGAAGAAATAAAAAGCAACAGAAGGTAAAACACAGAATAAGTTAAACAATGTAAAGATTGAATGTAAAATTTCAATACAAATTGGATGTCAGTGAGGATTAGGAAGAATTTGATGTTAGAGACTACTCAACTCAAACTCTGGGGTCTTACCATGACTGCTGACAGCAAGCTCTGCTCCGCAGGTTACAATATCTGACCTATATTATAGTGTTGATGTGGAGGAGGAGTCTTGATTGCCTATTTTCACACATTTCTATATTTAACCATCTGCATTTAAACAAGAGGGGGTTAGCTTGTGTGGTCAATGTTTTTTGGGTGGTGTTTGGCAGTGTTGGTTGTTCTGTATTAAATATGTTCTCATGTCACTTGTTGCATGCACTTTAATGTAAGGTACATTTAGTTGACCTGTAATGAAATAAGCTATATAAAAAAATCGCCTAGATCTCAAGTTCAAGCCACAGAGGCTGCTCATTGATATAAAATGATTAACCCAAAAGGAGAGTACTATATTAAAAGGTAGTGTAGTACACTGTGCTTTTTACTGATGGAATGTGGGGCACGGTATAACTTAAGTTAACACTACCTTTTCCTGATACCTATAAAGCATACTGTAGGCTGCCATGATAATATTTAAAAACTGGACATTTAACTCAGCATATTATGAATTGATATTGTGAATGTTTTAAAGAGCAAGTGCCCAGTTTTCCATAACTGCATTTTGTAGTAGAGAGAAATGAGTCTGACATTAACCTAAAGTGAACTTCAAAATGCTACACTTTCTACCATAAAGTCAAGAGTTGGTCATTTTGCCAAATACATGCATTTGAAAAATAAATAAATAAATAAAAGGCAAAATTAAACAGAAGAGTAAATAAATAAGAAAATTTAATACAAAGATAAATATTATTTTAAATATTATTTTTACCACATTGCATGACATATTTATTCATTTATCGAGTCATTTATTTGTTTATTTTTTGTTTTGGCAGGTTCCGTTCTCCATATTAACAGTAATACTACTAACTCTCAGCAGGACAGAAATATGCAAAATTCAGCCAAACTGCTGAAACTCTGAGAACCAGTCAAAATAACGCTGCTATCTTATAATCTTCACGTGTGGCGTCGGCCTATAGTTTACGTTATCCATCTGTGAGTTTACTGTGCCACTAACCGCGGGCTGTACGGTCCATTTACGCTTTAATAGTTTGTTTATTGCACTAAATCCAAAGCGGCAGAAACGAAAAAACGATTCCTTATTTTAATTTCGTCCTCCTCGCCACTAGGAGACCACTTCACCGGAAGAAAAGTGTGTGCGGCAGCTCCGGGAGACGGACCTTTAGTTAGTGGAGCTAGCAACTCAAATTCAGCCAGCTGGTGGCGGGAAGGATGAAACGAAAATACGTACAGCATGAATCCCTCCCCTCTACATCTCAGCCTACAGGAAAGACGGTCGCAGTTCAAATTGTAGTTGCAAAGTTATACAGTGAAAAAGTTTCCTGAGGTGAAAAAAAAATCTTAAAAAAGGTACTAAAATACAACTCAATACACCTAATTTGGTACATGGGAAAAAAGTTATTATTTAACTCAATTATTTTAACTTGGTCATATATTTGACATACTTAAACACGCTCTCCAGGAAAGTATGGAGGACAGAACCTGCCAAAATAGAAAATAAATGAATAATTAAATAAATGACTCAATAAATAAATGTCATTAAATGCAGCAAAAATTATATTCAAAATAAATGTATCAATTAATTAATTGTTAAAATGTGACATAAATGGATCTTTCTGTTTCAATTTGCTTCTTTATTTATCTATATTTTCATTAATTCCCTTATTTATTTACTCTTCTGTCTAATTTCCCATTTTATTTATTCATGTATTCATTTTTATTAATTTTTACATTTATTTATTTTTGCATTTATTTATTTTGTATTTATTCATTTATTTTTCAATAATTTTTTATTTATTTTTGTAAGACTGGAGTTGATAAGTGGAAGCAGACAGTTAGCTAGCTAGCTAGTTAGCATATAGTCATGCACCCTGACGCCATGATGACACACGTTGAGTGGCAGCCCCCTCATTTGCATAATGAGGCAGAAATGCATAAAGAAATGTATAAAGAAAAGAATACAGAAATAAATAAGTTTGGGGAAATAAATAAGGGGTGAAATGCAAAGGGAAAATCGTGCAGAAATAAATAAGTATATAAATGTATAAATACATAAATAAATACATATATTTAAAAATACATATAAAATAGATAAAAAATACATATCAAAAATAAATGAAAATCAAACACAGAAGTAAATAAATAAGGAATTAATACAAAGATAGATAAAGAAGCAAATTAAAGCAGAAATATCAATTTATGTCACCTTTTATTAATTATTTAATGGCTACATTTATTGTTAATATTATTTTTGCTACATTTAATGACTTTATTTATTCATTCATTTATTTTTTATTTTAGCAGGTTCCCTCCTCCATAAAGTAGTTTCGACAGTCTACAGGTGCTTCCTTATTTATGAGTATGCACATCAATGTTAAATGTAAACCACAAAATTTCACAGTATTTTTTAATCAGACAGACACCGGTGTTGTCTTTGTCGATGCTTTATTGGCAGATTTTGTAACTAACAAGAAAGAAGCAGAAGAAAAGGTGGATCATCAAACACAATTTTTCACAGACACATATTTTGATTAAATTGAGGATTAACATATGTAATTACTTTTGCAAACAAAAGTCAAACAACAGTGTGAAAGATGCTATTAACTAAAAGCAAGATCGTCATCAAATCGTCATTCTCTCATCTCATCCCAGCTCAACAGCTGGCCTCACCCTGACTGACTGACTGACTGATCTAGTGTACCTCTTCCCCGCCTCTCCAACAAGCACCCCGTTTCTGGTGTGGAAGACCTTGGCCAGAGAGGGACTCATGGGGGATGGCATGTATTCTTGACATTGGTCACCACCAAGACTTACCGCACACTCTACTATGTAGGAGAAGAAGAGGGTACCATGATTTAACATGCAGCTGTTGCTCACCTTCCCGCTACGCAGATCAATTGAACACTTACCGAGGAGATCACTATTCCAGTAACTGTCCTCATCATAAACACTGAACAAAAGTTTGTTCTTCATGTTAATGACGATGGGTCCAAATTCAAATGTCTCCCACCATCTAGGGTTGTCATTGTTACTAATGATGGCAGTGCGCTTATACTGATCATCACCATATCTAACCTCCACTGAACCATCTGTCTCAGTCCACTTATCGCCGTACAACCCTTCTGCATAGAGATTAAAGACCTTTAATGTTGCAAGACCTTTCCCAGCGGGACAGCAGTTTGACTTTATATTCTGATTACTGTTGCAAACACAAGCACAAGGATCCCTTTTGCTGGATCTGTGCCCAATCTTACAGGTTTCTGAGCATTTGTTCAACACCGCATTTTTCTTGATGTATGTCTCCACCTCTTGCTTCAGCCCGGCCCTGGCAGGATGGCCACTTGGCAGGATGGTGTGCAGGGGCTTTATGTTGTATCGGACAACATCCGGGATGGTTTTCAGTGAGTTGAGCCAGTTGCTGTAGACATTGGGGTTTGATTGGTCTGCAAAGAGGATATCAGCGCCGTTGATGTCTCCACCGATGACCTCTGTGTTACGCTCATTAAACATGCTGCTGAAACTTTGACCAGAGACGAACTTCTTCTTCTTTGCCTGACAGTGTTGGTACATGGCCTTAATGCTGGCAGTATTTGCAAAGCTAGCAGAGGCCTCGACTGACAAACAATCCTTGACATCCGTTGCCGACAGTCCATTCATGGTTGCCTCGCAGGTCTTGATGGAAGTGATTGCTTTTATTTCCCCTCCCAGAGACACCTGTGTGATGAAATGTGTACCGTATGTGTCCATCAGACTGCGATATAATGCCGATGTCTTATGTGAATAGGAAGGAAGGGAGTTCACGGCTGATTCAAAGTCAGGACTCAGTGGAGGTTTTGTCGCCATTCTGTAGCTGTGAAGAACATGAAGTATATCATTTAGTTACAGTCTGTCACAGTCCCATTTTATTCATGTCACTGTTTATGTTGTTAGTTTTAAGCAAAATTGCTGTCATTATTCCCAACTATAGGCCATATAGGCGGTTGCCTAGGGCGCCACATTCTAGGGGCGCTGGTCACCCTAAAATTAATAAATACATTTATAAAAAAAATGCCGGTGGGTGCCCTTCCTCATTTTCTGCATTGAGATAAGAAATGAACTAATAAAGCAAGAAAGAAAGAAATACACTTTTCACACCTCGTTGTAGTGAAACTACCTAAACACCTTTAAGCCAACAATATCAGAGACCAATTGTTTATTAATATTATAATAAATACAGTTATGTATGAAAATAAAAGTCTTGATTTTTGTCTTAAAACCATTGTGATGTCTGATGTGTGTTGCGGTTTTTGAGGCTAGGGTTAGGGTTCTGGAGGGTTGAACCTCCAAATCTGAATTTTGCCCCAAAAAGGCTAGAGCCGGCCCTGCAACTACCCAGAACACTGTGAAATGAACCTTTTCTGGACAAATATATTCAGAGTTAAGACAAGACAAGGAGACAAATATCTGTCCAACATACTCACCGGTAGAAGCTACAGTAGACAGAGTGACGAAAGAAGGTGTAGCGGTCTTGTTTTGACTTTTGTATGCCAAAGGTAGCTTCTCTGGAGTGGGAACCTCCAAAGCCAAGACCAACAGTGACAGACGGGTCTACAGGGATTTCAAGGCCAATTTTCCAATCATTGGACACGGCTGAGGTGGAGTCGTTGACGAGAGTTTCGACAGAATCGTAGAGTAAACTGGAGACCTTCATGCTGCACTTGGGGAGGGTTCTCCAGTCCACCACGGCAGCTGGGACCTTCTGGCTCTCTTTGTTCATGTAGCTGTTGCTGAACATCCTGCAAGTGCCGTTGCCAACCTTCCATGTTTCCGTGTCGATGACATAGGCACCTTTCCGCTCCATTGTGACGATGTCGAAGCCTTCTCCACCCAGGTTGTAACCAGGGACAAAGTGAGCCTTCTCACACTCCGGCTGCGTACCAAAGAAGCCTCCGCTGGCTGCCAGACACAGAGGACTCCATGCCCAGCACAGGAGCATGAGGTGCCCCAGCCTTGCCATCTGTATGGAAGAAATAAAAAGCAACAGAAGGTAAAACACAGAATAAGTTAAACAATGTAAAGATTGAATGTAAAATTTCAATACAAATTGGATGTCAGTGAGGATTAGGAAGAATTTGATGTTAGAGACTACTCAACTCAAACTCTGGGGTCTTACCGTGACTGCTGACAGCAAGCTCTGCTCCGCAGGTTACAATATCTGACCTATGTTATAGTGTTGATGTGGAGGAGGAGTCTTGATTGCCTATTTTCACACATTTTTATATTTAACCATCTGCATTTAAGCAAGGGTGTGGGGGGGGGGGGGGCAGGCACGGTTGTGTGGTCAATGTTTTTTGGGTGGTGTTTGGCAGTATTGGTTGTTCTGTATTTAATATGTTCTCATGTCACTTGTTGCATGCACTTTAATGTAAGGTACATTTAGTTGAAATAAGCTATATAAAAAAATCGCCTAAATCTCAAGTTCAAGCCACAGAGGCTGCTCATTGATATAAAATGATTAACCCAAAAGGAGAGTACTATATTAAAAGGTAGTGTAGTACACTGTGCTTTTTACTGATGGAATGTGGGGCACGGTATAACTTTAGTTAACACTACCTTTTCCTGATACCTATAAAGCATACTGTAGGCTGCCATGATAATATTTAAAAACTGGACATTTAACTCAGCATATTATGAATTGATATTGTGAACGTTTTAAAGAGCAAGTGCCCAGTTTTCCATAACTGCATTTTGTAGTAGAGAGAAATGAGTCTGACATTAACCTAAAGTGAACTTCAAAATGCTACACTTTCTACCATAAAGTCAAGAGTTGGTCATTTTGCCAAATACATGCATTTGAAAAATAAATAAATAAATAAAAGGCAAAATTAAAAAGAAGAGTAAATAAATAAGGAAATTTAATACAAAGATTATTATTATTTTAAATATTATTTTTACCACATTGCATGACATATTTATTAATTTATCGAGTCATTTATTCGTTTATTTTTTGTTTTGGCAGGTTCCGTTCTCCATATTAACAGTAATACTACTAACTCTCCGAAGGACATAAATATGCAAAATTCAGCCAAACTGCTGAAACTCTGAGAACCAGTCAAAATAACGCTGCTATCTTATAATCTTCACGTGTGGCGTCGGCCTATAGTTTACGTTATCCATCTGTGAGTTTACTGTGCCACTAACCGCGGGCTGTACGGTCCATTTACGCTTTAATAGTTTGTTTATTGCACTAAATCCAAAGCGGCAGAAACGAAAAAACGATTCCTTATTTTAATTTCGTCCTCCTCGCCACTAGGAGACCACTTCACCGGAAGAAAAGTGTGTGCGGCAGCTCCGGGAGACGGACCTTTAGTTAGCGGAGCTAGCAACTCAAATTCAGCCAGCTGGTGGCGGGAAGGATGAAACGAAAATACGTACAGCATGAATCCCTCCCCTCTACATCTCAGCCTACAGGAAAGACGGTCGCAGTTCAAATTGTAGTTGCAAAGTTATACAGTGAAAAATGGCTCCTGCGGTGAAAAAAAAAAATCTTAAAAAAAGTACTAAAATACAACTCAATACACCTAATTTGGTACATGGGAAAAAAGTTATTATTTAACTCAATTATTTTAATTTGGTCATATATTTGACATACTTAAACACACTCTCCAGGAAGGTGTGGAGGACAGAACCTGCCAAAATAGAAAATAAATGAATAAATAAATAAATGACTCAATAAATAAATGTCATTAAATGCAGCAAAAATTATATTCAAAATAAATGTATACATTTTATATTCAACCATCTGCATTTAAACAAGAGGGGGTTAGCTTGTGTGGTCAATGATGTTTGGGTGGGTCTTTGGCAGTGTTGGTTGTTCTGCATTTAACATGTTCCCATGTCACTTGTTGCATGCACTTTAATGTAAGGTACATTTAGTTGACCTGTAATGAAATAAGCTATATATATATATATATATATATTAAAAGGTGCAATGTGTAAGATTTGACCACCAAATAAATACGGGGCAGCAATTCACCTTTACTACTGAGTCCATACAATCTAAATTTACAGTCATATGAATAATATATAACTGCATAAATACATAAATAAATAAATACATTTAAGAATTAATATAAAATAAACAAAAATATATGCAAAAATAAATAAATGAATAAAAATAAATTAAAAAATAAATGAATTTAAAAACTAAATAAATAAATAAAAGGGTTTATTAAACAGAAGAGTAAATAAATAAGGAAATTAATACAAAGATAAATATTATTTTAAATATTATTATTACTACATTTCAAGACATATTTATTAATTTATTGAGTCATTTATTTATTAATTTTTTAATTATTTTTGGCAGATTGTGTTCTCCATATTAACAGTAATACTACTAACTATCAGCAGGACATAAATATGCAAAATTCAGCCAAACTGCTGAAACTCTGAGAACCAGTCAAAATAACGCTGCTATCTTATAATCTTCACGTGTGGCGTCGGCCTATAGTTTACGTTATCCATCTGTGAGTTTACTGTGCCACTAACCGCGGGCTGTACGGTCCATTTACGCTTTAATAGTTTATTTACTGCACTAATCTCGAATAGTTAAGGTTAGGGACTGATCTCTAATAGTTAAGGTTAGGCACTGATCTCTAATAGTTAAGGTTAGGCACTGATCTCGAATAGTTAAGGTTAGGCACTGACCTTGAGTAGTTAAGGTTAGGCACTGATCTCTAATAGTTAAGGTTAGGCACTGATCCTGAATAGTTAAGGTTAGGCACTGATCTTGAATAGTTAAGGTTAGGCACTGATCTCTAATAGTTAAGGTTAGGCACTGATCTCTAATAGTTAAGGTTAGGCACTGATCTTGAATAGTTAAGGTTAGGCACTGATCTTGAATAGTTAAGGTTAGGCACTGATCTTGAATAGTTAAGGTTAGGTACTGATCTCTAATAGTTAAGATTAGGCACTGATCTTGAATACTTAAGGTTAGGCACTGATCTTGAATAGTTAAGGTTAGGCACCGATCTTGAATAGTTAAGGTTAGGCACTGACTTTGAATAGTTAAGGTTAGGCACTGATCTTGAATAGTTAAGGTTAGGCACCGATCTCTAATAGTTAAGGTTAGGCACTGATCTTGAATAGTTAAGGTTAGGCACTGATCTCTAATAGTTAAGGTTAGGCACTGATCTCGAATAGTTAAGGTTAGGCACTGATCTCGAAAAGTTAAGGTCAGGCACTGACCTTGAATAGTTAAGGTTAGGCACTGATCTCTAATAGTTAAGGTTAGGCACTGATCTCGAATAGTTAAGGTTAGGCATTGATCTCTAATAGTTAAGATTAGGCACTGATCTTGAATAGTTAAGGTTAGGCACTGATCTCTAATAGTTAAGGTTAGGCACTGATCTCGAATAGTTAAGGTTAGGCACTGATCTCGAATAGTTAAGGTTAGGTACTGACCTTGAATAGTTAAGGTTAGGTACTGATCTTGAATAGTTAAGATTAGGCACTGATCTCTAATAGTTAAGGTTAAGCACTGATCTCGAATAGTTAAGGTTAGGCACTGATCTTGAATAGTTAAGGTTAAGCACTGATCTCTAATAGTTAAGATTAGGCACTGATCTTGAATAGGTCCGGATAGATCGTCAGGCAGCGAGTTTCGCAATGGTTTTGCAGATCTCAGATGAGATTTTGCAATTTTTGGGTTACCTTCTCAACACAATCCCCTCGGGGCAGCTCTACTTCTCTGTCCTCTCATGTTGGACTGAGGGCAGACTGGACGCTACAGTGACTCATCCCGTCTCGAGGTAGTGGTATTACAAGACAGGACGGACTGGACCCAGCCGGTTAGCATGCTCATTTCAGTAGATATCTCTGCAGCTCAATACATATGCGTCTCTGACATATCGTCAACACTGTCACCTCTTCACATTCTGTTGATGATGTTAGTTAATTTTTTGGTTCTTTTATATTTTGGCCAGATCTTACACATTGCACCTTTAAAAATGACAATTCTGAGTTACCATCCATCCGTCCCTTTTCAGCCGCTGATTGGGGTCACAGTGGCAGCAGGTTATGCAGAATAGCCTAAATGTCCTTCTCCTCTGCCATATACTCCTCCTGGTTGATTCCCAGTTGTAGACAGATGAGGTATATTATTACTCCAGCTTGCATATATTGATTGGCAACTTGAAAGCTTTGCCCACCTCACAGAACACAGAACCATGGCCTCTGACTTGGAGGTGCTGACTCTTCATCCCGGACTCTTGACTGTAAGCGGTCCCAGTGCATGCTGGATGTCATGGTCCAATGAAGCCAAAAGTCCCGCAAAAAGCAGATACAATGCATCATGCCGAACACTCTTCGCTCCTCATATGTGCCAAGAGGGCACTGCATGTGATTATCATAAAGTGGGCATGTCTGTAAAGGGGAGACTCGTGGGTACCCATAGAACCAATTTATGTTCACATATCTGGAGGTCAGAGGTCGACAGACCCCTTCGACTGTGGCTCAGAGGGTAGAGCCCACCAATCTCAAGGTCGGTGGTTCGATCCCCGGCTGATCCGGTCACATGTCGATGTGTCCCTGAGCAAGACACTTAACCCCAAACTGCTCCTGAAGGCTGAGCCACCGGTGTGTGAATGAGTATTTAGATCAGGTTCAGATGGGCAGGTTGGCACATTTCATGGCAGCCTCTGTCATCAGTGTATGAATGTGTGTGTGAATGGGTGAATGCTGACATGTAGTGTAAAGAGCTTTGAGTGGTCAGAAGACTAGAAAAGCGCTATATAAATGCAGGTCTATTTACCATTAACCATGACAGTTTTTCCTCACCAAAATGTTCTGTAAGTTTGGAGCGTTATTTAGCCTCATTTGTGCACAAGCTAGTATGACATGGTTGGTAGCAATGGATTCTTTAGGTTTTCTAGTTCAATATAATATCAGTATCTTCACTCTAGCTTTAAAACTGAGCCCGCTACAATCTCCAAAATATCGATGTCGCAAGTTGCGTTAAAGAAATTAGTGGTGTTAAATTAAGTTAAAATTCAGTGGCTGAATGATTTTTATAGGCACTATAAATACCTGGAAAAAATATCATATTGGATGATAGTGCTTAAATACTAAAACATGCAGTAGAAATAGCGATTATGAATAAAGTACAGTGACAGTCATCTCGAGAGATGCATTCAAACTTCCTGGTTCACACAGTAAAACTGTGCTCTCTGTTTGCACTGTTAGTGCTGCAAGTTTACAGATGCATCCCACTTTAAAACACTACAAAACTGTCTCTAAATTCATATATTGAATAATGTGTGCAATAATTAACTATGATTGCAAAAAACATCTAAAGAAGCAAAATGTGTTATCTGTACACAAGTCTTTCTTTTTACTGTTTGAGCTGTGCTCCATCACAGCAGCAGTACATGCCTTGTTCCCATACTACATGAACCACAATGTCACACATCTGGTCTCGGTTCGGTTTTGTTCATCTGACTCATTTCTCACTGTGCCTCATGTTGTCGAGCTCATTTACTTGAAAGAGGAAGCTTCGGTCGGCAGTAGCTTTACTGTATATGGAGCTTGAAGTAAGAAGAAAAGTCACACCATATATTGAATAGTTCTGTAAGAATCTCCTTACATGGCCAGAGGAAAACTACAAATGCAGGGCAGAATTAGGCCATAATAAAAATATTTAATCGCAAATTAATCACACATTTTGTATCTGTTCAAAATGTACCTTAAAGGGAGATTTGTCAAGTATTTAATACTCTTATCAACATGGGAGTGGGTAGATATGCTGCTTTATGCAAATGTATTTATATATTTATTATGGGACATCAATTATCAACACAAAACAATGACAGATATTGTCCAGAAACCCTCACAGGTACTGCATTTAGCATAAAAAATATGCTCAAATCATAACATGGCAAACTGCAGCCCAACAGACAACAACAGCTGTCAGTGTGTCAGTGTGCTGACTTGACTATGACTTGCCCCAAACTGCATGTGATTATCATAAAGGGGGCGTGTCTGTAAAGGGGAGACTCGTGGGTACCCATAGAACCCATTTACATTCACATATCTGGAGGTCAGAGGTCAAGGGACCCCTTTGAAAATGGCCATGACAATTTTTCCTCTCCAAAATTTAGCATAAGTTTTGGAGTGTTATTTAACCTCCTTCGCGAGTTAAATTACAGCTCTGGAGATAATTTCATCCAAACCACGACCTTTTCCTAAACCTAACTGAATAGTTTTGTTGCTTAAAAACCTAACCAAGTCGATCTATTCCTAAACCTAACTAAATAGTTTTATTTTGAAAATACTGACACATTGTCACATGCGTCACGTGTTGCTGGATATTTGCAGGAAAACACGCAAAAAATATGTTGTTGAAAGTCGAGTGTCACGAAAAAAAAAAGGTAAATTTGTGTCTATGTACACAGATCAAATAGATACAATTTTGTCACTATTTCACAAACTGGCGTGAGACTGTGTTGTAACTCTTTAACTGCAAACTATGTATACATAAAGGGATTATTTGTAAGAATGAGAAATTGCTTGTCAACGAAAGTCAGACGGAAGTCAGACGAAAGTCAACGAAGGTCAACGAAAGTCAGCGTCCTGTTGCTCGCACTCGCGCTTGTGCTCGTTCTACATAGACGTGAACAAGCATCGCTCAAAACAGTGAGGCGACACACGTCAGCTAAAAGCACAATATCACTCTATATTTCAGCTGCTTGGCAGTAATGTTAGCTGACCAGACGAAGGTCTCTCCATGAATCAGTGCTGATCCTAGTGTTGGCTTTTCCCGCCTCAGCCTCCCGACCGCGGCCGGAGGGAACAGATGAGACACCAGAGTTTTGGTCGGAGACGATAACGTTTCTCTCTGCGGAGCCCCGTCACTTCACAAGACACGGGAAACCTCTGTTGGTCTGGAGGAACTGCAGCAGTTATTTCTGCACAAACATCCACTGTACATTCACTAGATATTCTCAGAGCTACGAAGTCTTCTGCAGTGTGGAGTGTGCGCGCATGTATGTGAGAGGTGGAGTGAAAGAGCGACTGAGAACGTGCGCGGTGTGTGAGTGAAGACAGGCAGGCAGATGAGCAGAGTACAGCAGAGACTCCAGTACTGGAGACCAACGCTACGGTCTCCCCCGCGTCCTCCGAGCGCGGCCAACACTGTTTAACAGACGGGCTTCACTAGATACAACCAAGAGGTTTTGGTGCTTCCGTGTAGTTTGTGTTGGAGTCTGAGTCTGAACAGTGTAGCCACACGCGAGCGCGCATGGGATACCGACCCGCAATGATTTATACGTGTAAGAAGTTACAAACAGTCCCTTTAAGTAGTATGGGAGCAGACCCAGAATCACCTTATATAAGATGTACCAATGGGAGAGCCTACGGGTTGCCAGTGCAGGCCATCCCACCCGAGAGTACAACTAATAGTTTTAACCTCAGTTTTTTTTACACGGTACAGCACATGTGGTTTAAAAGTAAGGAAGTCATCAATCAAGATGCCAAGGTATTTGTTGGCCTTAACAACCTCTATCTCCTTTCCATCCACATTCCATTAAGTGTAAAACAATTGAACATCCAAAATTCCAAGTGGGGTGAATGTTTTGCGTTATAAATACATGGTGGTTGAATAAATGTTACACTGAATTATAGTGCTTATAGCATTTAGAGTAAAAATCCCATTTAAAACAGTGACAGTCATCTGAAGAGATGCAAGACTTCCTGTGTCACATCATGGAACTGTGCTCTGTCGGTGCTGCAAGTTTGCAGATGCATCCCACCTTAAAACACAACAAAACAAACTCCGGAAGTATATATTCGGCTAATGTGTGAAATGATCTCAAAATCTTGTTTTGCAAAGTTTGTCACATCTGCTTTTGTCTGATTAATCATAGCATTAGGGCATTGATCAGAAGACAGTTCCTCCTTTTGCTACACGGTATGATCATCACACCCTGCAACACCACATGAACCAAAATGTGACTCTTTTTTTTTGCTCATCTGACGTGTTTCACACTTTGTCTCGAGTGGTTTAAGTCTTTCACTGGAATAAGGAAGTTTCATCTTCCAGTAGATTCTTGTATTTCTTTTGTGGTTAAGTACCGCTCCGAAATGATTAAAGAATATATACTGTATATATATTAGGGTCAAAGTTAGCCTGATAATAACGCGTTAATGCAAATTTGTTTTAATGCCACTAATTTCTGTAATGCAACTTGCGGTTTTTAGGTTGTAGCAGGCTCCGTTTTAAAGCTAGAGAAGATACTGGTATCATATAAAACTAAAAATTCTAAAGAAACCATCGGTACCAACCATGTTATGGTGACAAGTTAACGTTAGTCAGGAAGGAGGTTGAATAACGCTCCAAACTTATGCTAAAAACTGTCATGTCCATTTTAAAAGGGGTCCCATTTTAAAAGGGGTCCCTTGACCTCTGACCTCCAGATCAGTGAATGGGTTCTATGGGTACCCACGAGTCTCCCCTTTACAGACATGCCCACTTTATGATAATCACAGGCAGTTTGGGGCAAGTCATAGTCAAGTCAGCAAACTGACACACTGACAGCTGTTGTTGCCTGTTGGGCTGCAGTTTGCCATGTTATGACTTGAGCATATTGTTTTATGCTAAATGCAGTACCTGTGAGGGTTTCTGGACAATATCTGTCATTGTTTTGTGTTGTTAATTGATTTCCAATAATAAATATATACATACATTTGCATAAAGCAGCATATTTGCCCACTCCCATGTTGATAAGAGGATTAAATACTTGACAAATCTCCCTTTAAGGTACATTTTGAATAGATACAAAATGTGTGATTAATTTGTGATTAAATATTTTTAATCAACAGACAGTCCTAATTTTTCTCTGTGCCTTGGTATGCGTTTGCCAATAGGTGATGTAGTTGTTGTAACTCATTATTTTGCGATTAATCGCGATTAAATATTTTAATCGACTGACAGCCCAAATACATATATATATATATATATATGTATAAGCAAAAAAGCTTGACTTTTGAGTATAAAATTACTCGGATCATCCGGCGATCTTCCGCATCCATTGGGCCCATAGTTATTAGTGCAGTTTATAACTTTTAGGAACTGATGATTTAAATAAGGGCTATTCAAGTGTTTGTACTGGGAAGGTGATTTACCTAAAAAAAAGAAACTATCTGCTGTTTTACAGACGTCTCTTTCCGAATGTAAGTCTTTGGGAAAAAGTCTTTTTTGTGGCCGTTTGGCTTCTACAAAAACTTCGTGCTTCTAAGTCCGGTGCACTTCCTGGGGACTTGGTGTACATTTATAATGATGATTTGGTGGGAGTGTCTTTGGAGGGAGGCTTGAAGGGACGGACTGTCAGTGTGGCCGACTTGGTGACCTTCTCACTAGATTTAGGGACTTTTGGAGCTAGAGCTGCTGCTACTTCCATTGAAAGAGAGTTCAACAACACTAGGCTGGGTTTGATGGTTGGATACATTTTAAAGTCTAGTGTACTCTTGCTAGTTTCTCAACATTATGGACCCTTAAAGTTACTGTTTGTAACTTCTTACACGTATAAATCGGGTCTGTGTCCCATGCGCGCTCGCGTGTGGCTGTGCTTTTCCAACACAAACTACACGGAAGCACCAAAACCGCAAAGTTCTATCTAGTGAAGCCTGTCTTGCAAAACAGTGTCAACTCATCCTGCTTCAGCCTCCCGACCGTGGCCAGAAGACACAGAGGAGACCGTAGCTTTGGTCTCCAGGGCCGGAGTCTCTGCTCCTCTGCCTGCTTGCCTTCACTCACACACCGCGCTTGTTCTCACTCGCTCCACCTCTTACGTGCATGCGCGCACACTACACACTGCAGAAGACGGGAGTCAGAAGCAGGAAACACAGTATCAGCATTGATCCATGGAGAGACCTTCGTCTGGTCAACTAACATTACTGCCAAGCAGCTGAAATATAGAGTGATATTGTGCTTTTAGCTGACGTGTGTCTCCTCACTGTTTTGAGCGATGCTCGTTCACGTCTATGTAGAGCGAGCACAAGCGCGAGTGCGAGCAACAGGACGCTGACTTTCGTTGACTTAACGGCAACAGGTGTCGCTGTAAACAAGCAATTTCTGATTATTACATAGAGTCCCTTTAAGTATGCATATTAATCTAGATTATGATGAGGATTCTTGTCAGTATTTGAAGGTGTGTACATTGTATTTTGCAAGACACACAGTTAGTACAGACGGGGTTTCCTCCCACTGCATCTGTGTTCATAAAATGAAGATGTTCACCCTCTGCTGCTGCTCCTCCAGTACTAAAGGCAGCCGCCCATCTCTACTCTAATAATCTAGGACCTCAGAGAAGCTGCAATTCATATGATTACCACAGAGAGGCACTAGTTCCATGCAGACTTTACTAGAAATGTTAGATACTCCCAACAGCTGTATGTTCCAGCAAATCTTCAAGCTTATGATGTATATCAGAAACCTTCTGTTTCTCTTAGCAAGAATTACTAAATTATTATTAATATTTAATGTTGTTGAAATCAGGGTTGCTGTCTGGCAATGAAGGAGAAGAAATCTTCAAAGTTCTAAACTCAGATAGATGCTATCTATAGCATTGTTTATCAGTTATCGTCTGTCTTTGGGGAGTGTGTCTTCTTCCTTCTGTCAAAACAGATGTTTCTGAACTTGAGCTGTGTGACACGAGGGAATTGATGTATCCACCGTCTATTTATAACACAGAGAGCAGGTGTGCCGATACACAGAGGCAAAGTGATTGGTTGGGATCTTCAGAGGACTCTTTGTGCTTGTGCAAATAAACACACACACACACACACACACACACGAGGAACATACTTGCATAGTCAAACATGAAAACATACACACATACATTGATCTATATGAATCCTTTTTGCAGCAAAGGCACATGCATGCATGCCCATATATACATATATATATATATACTGTATACAAGACAAATGCACTCCCATGCATGCATACACGTTCAGACAATGAAAGATTTACAGCTTGCTGCTGGCACACCCACAGATATCCAAACACACATTTCCATCCAAGTCCAAGCAACTGTCAAATGAAAAGAGAGACAAGATGCTCTTCACAATATCAGCTTCTTCTCCCCTGAGGATAGAGCAGATCCACACCCACAACCAGATCCTCTTAGCAACACTTCACTCAAATGATCTACTGCACTCAACAAATCAACACATCTTGTCTTAAAGCTGCAGTCGGTGCATTTGAGCAAATATGATGAAAGGTATAAAACGCACTAACGCCACTATATCCTGACAGAAGTGCATGAGACAGGTAATCTGTGAAACAATAATTTTCCTCTGCATCCTCCTAGTGCTCTTAAAGGTACCATATTGTGCTCATTTTCAGGTTCATATTTGTATTTTGTGTTTCTACTAGAACATGTTTACATGCTGTAATGTTAAAAAAAAACAACTTTATTTTCCTCATGCTGTCTGCCTGAATATACCTGAATTCACTGTCTGTCTGAAAGCTCCCTTTTAGAACATTTCAACAGAATTGCGTCGCTAGGCAACAGCTTGGGTCCATGTTTACTTCCTGTCAGCTGATGTCATTCACATACACAGGAAATAAACTGGGACACATTTAGAATGTCTATCTTTAAAACCGTGTAATGGTCTAAATATTGTATATCCTAACGGCTTGTTTCAAACACACAGTTTCTGAAAAACGAGCTGTGTGTATTTCTCCGTATATTGAGCGTTTTGATAGTTTGTATATATATATATTTATATATCACATAAACCTGCTTTATAATATAAAAGATATGAAAATCTCACTTTTTACAATATGGGACCTTTAATGGCATTTGCAAGTTTCCATGCCCGAACAAAAACAACCACCACAGCCGAGCAGTCTCTGGGCAGCTGTCAATCACTGTCCGCGAAACTTGTGAACTCTGATCAAACGGTCAAACTAGACAGCGCTGATCAAATATACGTAAATCAATATTCTGTTAATGTAACGCCTATTTCTCGCCTTAAATATTGGTGCCTTCAAATGAAACTTGTGAGCTTGTGTTTACAAAATGGGAAGTCTTGTAACACATATGCTTGGTGTTCTAGTGGTAAAGTTGGGAGAACACCGCTGCTAAGCAACGGAAATATTAGCGTTACTGTCGGCATCTAGAAGCCACAGAGGCTAACAAGTTAGCAAGCTAGCAAGTGGGTAACATAATGCAGGAAATTCAAAGAAACAATGACAGAGGAAAAAGATGAGGTCTTTGGGAATATCAACATTTTCCTGTCATATACAATTATGAAGAAAAACAATATATGACTATAATTACAATATATTCACTTATTATACACCGAAAAATGTATTTCCAATGCCTCCGCCATTTCTGACAACGTCAACAAATACGTCACAACTTGTGAACTCGGAGCTTTCAGAAACTTACCACTAACGAGGTCATGAATACCACATGAGGGGGGTGTTCATATGGACTCTTCTGGTGAACACGGTAAACATGACCCCATTTGAAGGCACCACAAGCGTACTGTTGATCTGTAAAATGGGAAAGTTTGCTCCGGCCGGTGGGCGAAGCTTGGTTTTGGCTTGACTGTTTTCAGCATGGCGGCCGGGTCACAAACTTTCTCATTTTACAGCTAAACAGTTCACTGCAAGATGATTCTGAAAACATTTTATGCAAAAAATAAGCGTTACAGTATCAGAATATTGATTCATATTTCATCACCGCTGCCTAGTTTGACCGTTTGATCGGAGTTCACTAGTTTCACAAGCAGTGATTGACAGCTGCTGTAGAGACATGCTCGGCTCTGATTGGTTGTTTTCATTTAGCGCTGTGAACTGCCATTAGGAGCACTAGGAGGACACAGGGGAACCTGATTTTTTGTCACAGATGACCTGACTCATGCACTACTGTCAGAATATAGTGACAGGTTTATAAAAATAATAATATAGTTAAATAATTATGATAATTATTTTTTATCATAGTTACCGACTGCGGCTTTAATACAAAAACTTCACAGGCAGTTTCAAACACCATGAAAACTACTATTCAGAGAACTGCCTGTGACCATATTTTATGCCTCCAACAGTGAGGTTAAAGTGGTGGGAATGTAATGCTTATTTAGTCAGAAGAACCAGTACCCAAAGTAGTTTATTACCTCGGAAAAAAAGGGGAACAGAATTTCCTGAGAATCAAGGGTGTGAGGAACATAACTTTGTTTGCATAGGTTTTTTATTGTGGTCCTTTGCACCTACCTGCAGTGAGACTGAAAGCACTGCTGCAACCTCAAAAAGGAAGTAGGCGAGGCCTGTTTTGACAGCGACAGTGCTGCAAAATATGTTCCAAGAGATACTATTTTGAAGTTTTACTCTGTATGTTAAAAGGATGAAGCAGTGGTGAACAGAACAGATGAAGATTTGTTGGAGCTGACTGTTTTCATGGACTGTACTGGACTATTCTTCAGAACTCAACATTAGGCCGATATTTTGGGAATGGTATTAGCTGGTTGACGAGGCGTTTGGATTACAAGTTTTTTTTTAAATAAATCTAGAGGGACTGAGACTGAAGTATTAATTGACACACCTAAGGATATCTCGTGTGTTGGATAGTGGATCACTCATTGTGACAATGCCTGTGATTGTACTAGAGGCCAAAGACTTCATCAGTCCCCTTTTCTTGGTGCGTACATGGGAAGTCTTATCCGGCTGTACCACCTTCAGCCTTGTGGCCTCGCTGGAACCTTCACAGTTACACCTCCAGCATCTCAACACGTTCAGGATCTTCTGCATGTTTACCTGGTGCTTCTTCTTCACCCTTACACTCCTTATCCACATTCTCAGCATCATCCAGTTTCACAGCCTTATCCCATTATCCTGGAAGAACCTGGCTACGACGGCGGCAGTCTTAGGCGCACTGATGTGTCTCAGTGCCTCTGTGGTTTTCCCTTGGATCATCATGGATCATCAAAAGGTGTCTCCGCGCCCTGTGGCAGCTGCCGTGGCCTCCTGCATCACCTTCCTGGCCTACGCCTCAGAGTCCTACATTCTTCGCACCCAAGGCCATGAACAAAGAGGCTACATGGGCAGCATGCCTGGTCTCCTCAAGATACTCCAAATCTGGGGAGGCTGTCATATGATACCCCTGGTTGTGGAGGTGATCTGGGGACTGTCTTGTGGTGTACACAGTTGGCAGCTGTGGGTCTCCGGCGTGTCATACGGTGTCTGTTTCCTTATGTCTCTAGTCACACTCGTGGTAATATTAGGAGACTTTGCTGGGCGATGTTTTCTACCTTTTGACAGATTTTTGGCTGGCTTCAGTCTGATTGGGGTGTTGCTCTACATGGTGGCCACAGTGATTTGTTTCACCAAGATACTGCAGCTGAGAGACCTCGGGCAAAAAATCCCCTGCAAAAATGCAGAACTGGTTATCATGGAAACAGTGATTGCTAGTATTACACTGTTAGCTTATACAGTGGATCTTGCCTTCTCTGTTAAACTGTTGTGTGACAGGAGTCATGCATGAAATATCACATTAAATGTATTGCAGTTTTGAAGTTCATCATGCATAGTCCTGAAAAGTTTAGGAGAAAATCATGTCTTTGGCAAGTGTGTCAAACAGAATGGATGATTTGCTGTTAATTATTGCTGTGTAATCAAACTCTGTCTATGCATTTAGACTTATAAGACATATATAAGTTGTTTGCAAATTAAACTTAAAGCCAAAAAAATGTATGAAACGGATCACTTAACATCATTTACCTGACATGTGAAAGAGTTATGTGACATTTATGGTGCAGTGACACATACTGTACAACCATTAAACCTAGATTATGTGACAGGTGCACTGACTCATAAGTACACAGCATTCTTTATGGACATAATAACCTAGTGTATATAGTGATTTTGGGTCTAGCACTCCACTGTGAATCCCATTGTTGAAGTGCAACCTCCTTTACCAAAACATCATTAAAACTGCATTGCATGAGACAGGTAATCTGAAAAAAATTCCGATCGTTGTCCTCCGGTGTCCTCCGCTGGTCCTAATGGCATCTGCAAGATTTCACAGACCAGAGGAAAACAACCAATCAGAGCCGAGCTGGAGCCTTGCCATCTCTGAGCAGCTGTCAATCACTCGCGACCTCCGATCAAACTAGGCAGCGCTGATCAAATATGAATCAATATTCTGTTACTGTAATGTCTATTTTCCATGTAAAATGTTTTCAGAAACATATTTTAGTGTACTGTTTAGCTGTAAAATGAGGAATTGAGGAAATACCAAGCACCACCCACCAGCTGGAGCAAACTTCCTCATTTTACAGCTAAACAGTAAACTACAAGATGTTTTTGGTAACATTTTACGTTAGAAATTGTCATTACAGTAACAGAATATTGATTCATATTTGATCAGTGCTGCCTAGTTTGACCGTTTGATCGGAGTTCACGAGTGATTGACAGCTACCTCCGTTGAATGAACAGCCAATAGGAACGCTCTCTCTCTATGAAATGACCTGTGATTGGTCAAAGTCTCTCGGACAGGCTAGATTTTCTAAAGCCTGAAAACAGAGCCATGAGGAGGAGCAGAAGTCTAGTTTTCTCTCAGAACACTTGAATTACAAAATGCTGAAAGGATATTATGGAATTTTTGCCAAATGATGCCAAAATCATTCTGCTTCTGAAGCTTTATGTGTAGAATATATTAAAAGTGTTCCTACAGCAGAAATACATTGGTCTCACTCTTAACAATGCTTTTATTGTGAGGATTATTAATCAGCATTACATTAATATTTTTTTTAAATAGTTAATTAGTTAGTTTATATTGGATAGTTATTTTGTAGGAAAAACTATTAATTTAACAAGGGCTCATAATCTCACTTAATTATGAGGTCCTGTAAATGTGGTAATACTGTCTAACTGTTATGTATTGTTCTTGTTTCCTGCATTGATAAGTCAAAAAGCATTGTGTTAACATTATAATATACATGTTACACTGTTCACCTCCTCACATCTGCCTCATCTGCTCCAGGCCTTTATGAGGCTCTGTCGAGAAATCGATTGTCAACCCCGGAGAGTGAGTCAGTTACCTGATCCCGCCGCTCGGTCTCGATTACTCTGGCCTTGGTTTTTCCTTTAAGGAACTGAGTCCCGTCAGTTAGTCAGTTAGTCAACAGGCTGAGCGAGACAACGAGCCGCTGATATACAACCTGGTACGTGGAGCTGATAACACACACGTTACTGCACGGTACCGTGTGGAGAAAAGACTCGTTTTGTTCGGTGTTTCCGGAGAAACATGAAGTCTTCTGGACACGGTGAGCTTTCTTTGACTTGTCTCTCTGTTTATAAAACATTCTGTGAGTTTGGTGAGATGACGTCACGTCGTCCAGCAGACTTTACAACTAATCACGACTCAGTTTGTAGCGAGCTAGTCTTTATAGTGTCTTTATAGTTCAATATGAAGTCCTATTGAAGCTCATAAAGGCAGGACAAGTGACGTTATATGCCAGTTAACGTTGTTGTTAGCTTGTTGTGTGACATGCATCAGCAGACAGGCTACTTTCACTACTCGACGTTAGGTTTGCTGTTAAAACTTGACATGTTTCTGTTTAAAGTTTAAACAGAAACATGTGGTTTAAACTTTTCACCATATGGTTAGATCCCAGTCTACAAACATTGTACACAACAGCTCCCAGTGTTACTACTGAGCTACTCTCCAAGACGCAAACACACTCTCTATATTGTCAGTTTTTATGGTTGTGTTTTTAAGCTACATATGTAATGATTTAGCATTTCCTTTGCTGATAATGTGTTTCTCAGAAGCCTCCTAAGCATCATGGACATGTGAAACTTGACCCTGCAGTAGGCAGATGCAAGTCCCAGGCTGGATTGGATGGCACTGAGGATACAAGGTAAGCACTTTGCCAGTAAATTTGAACTCATTTATTGATCCGTTTCCTGAGCTACAAATGACCTCAGTGAGGGCAAAGTCTAGAGAGACAGAGAGACAGAGAGAGAGAGAGAGAGAGAGAGAGAGAGAAGGGAGAGAGGAAGAACAAACATGGCTCAGGAGAGTGAAGATCCGAGCAGGAATACACAAAAATCTGTGTACACAAATACTTTCAGGGATTAAAAGAAACATTAGGGAAAGAGTCCATATCAAGTGATATTCCTAACCTGAACACACGGAAATGTGGGAGATTAAGATATATTGTGTTTGTCATCACAACTGCAAAGAGCAGGTTTGCCATCTTTGCCAATCACCTGTAGTGATGCTGGTGCTTAAAACATTTGAAAATGTATTTTGCCGATTAGCTGTCAGCTCTCAACAAACCTGGCCTCTAGATGACTGTCCAACAGCTTTTAGCAACGCCACACAAGTTCAGGGCCGGCAACTAAAGGCCATGAAGTATGGATGGTTAAAGTCAATAGCAGCAAGGCGTTCTACAGGTTTCTTTGCACACATTGACCTCAAGGTATATTTGAAATGTTAACTAACTCGCTATGCAAGGTTTCTGTGCATAATGACCTCCTCCCATGTAACCAGTTTACTAACTGACAGTGGTCCCTCTAGTGTTTTCTCTCTCAGTTTTGGCCTGTAGCTGTTGCTCTCGTATAGAAAAACATCAACTTCGCTCGCTGGTTGGAGTTCAGTGTCTCCTGAGGGAATTTCAACATGTCACATTACAGGTGGTAAGGCTACAACTGCTGCTCCCAGAAGGCTTATATTGGACCTCTAAACAAGCTTTCATATCTTGTGGCCAAAGTCATGTAGTGATCCTTTATTGATCACAAAAGCTGCTGAAGGGATCTAAACAAACATACCTCCAGGCCATGGCCCAGCCCTACACACCATACCACACCATGCATTTTGGTTATGCAAATTCCTTTTGTCTCTCTCCTTATCCCCGTTATAATTTATCACATGATCATTTTCAGGTCTCCGGTATATCGTCACACTATATGGTCCTGACCCTTGCACTCCTACAGTGTTCTATTTTTTTGCAGTATTCCCTAATGTCTTTGCTTAGGTGTATGGTAGATTGTAAAGTCTTGCTTATTTCAGAAAACAGTTGCTGTGTTGTTGAGTCAATTATTCACAGTAAATGGTGATTTAACTTTCAAAGTTGCATGACGTTATTAGATCTTGTATAATGTGAACAGACTACTGAGCATACTGAAAATTGTAACTTTTCTATAAGCCTTTATACTGGGTTGCTGGGGCTGAGATGCTGTGAAAATCAAGAAGAAGAGAGTTACTACAGCATTCACTTTTTTGTTTGTTTTTCAGAGAGAGAGGCATTTAGATCTGCAATGAATTGTAGATCTTAAAGGATAACTTATCTTTACTTAACCTATTTTCTCATGTTTTTGTGTCTAAGTGACTAATGGGGACAACAATTTTTGAAATTGGTCCAGTATTGAAGGAGTGCACTGCAGACGCCCGCTGCTAAACAAGCTCTAATGTAATCATTTGGGGCAACATGGCACCGTCAGTTTGCATTCACTAAAAGGGCTTGTTTTTGCCACTGACAAGCTCAGATTGGTATTATAAGTGCCTGACAACATTATGGAAAGGACCCTACAGAGAAACGAAACCTGAGATGAGAGGAGTGCCACGGGACACCGGTGTTGTCAGAGTTTGATGTGTTGGAGTACAGAAAGTGTAGCTTAGTGTTATCTAAAATATTTTCAATGTAATGGCTGAATATTTACCTGATTTCGACAATGTGGACGCAATGCGAGGTTTCGAGACTTCTCAGAGTGAGACACACAATAACGAACAGACCGGATCAAGTGAAAGGTAAGAAAAAGGTAAAAACAAGCACTTTTAATGGGCGTAAACTGACGGTGCCAGGTTGCCCCAAATGATTACATTACAGCCTGTTTAGTGGCTGGCGGCTGCAGCGTTCTCCCTCAATATTTTGACACAAAAACATGAGAAAATAGGGTCCAGGTGGAAAAATACTGAAGTTATCCTTTAAGGGTAACATGGTAAGAACTGGATGTGAACAAAAAAGGAGGGATGGTTGAGTGCATAGGGTCATTTTAAACCAAAGTTGAGTTAAACGATAATGGAGAATAATTTTTTCACTATAAACAAACCCCATGAAAGGATAAAACCCAATAACTACTAGCTGATAAATAAAAATTGTCTGTCTACCCAAAACCTGACATAGCATACAGTATGCTTACAAAAACATGAAAAATGCCATTGGGTTACATATTATTTTTTGATCAGTTAATTGTTTTTATGCAATCAGAACAGTGAGGTCTGCATTTGCATTTATCACAGTCCCTGTAACATCCAACATCATAGCACTGCTTCTTTGAGAGGGCACATGCACCGAAAGGCCGCATATCTTTGCAAATTAAATAAAGTATTGACTTAGCATGAGTTAATCTTTGCATGTAAACTATTAATTAAAAATCGATACAGAGTTTTTGAGAATCGATACAGTATAACAAAACATAATATCGCGATACTCGATTTTTTTTCAATATTTTCTAACCCCTTTAAGTGTGAGTGCATTGTTTTATCTCTGTAAAGTATAGTACAGTAGCTCCAAGTTAGGCTGACGTCGTTGCACATGCTCTGAGACATCCTTCCACGTTTACACTGGTTTGCTATTTTTTTACTATTAGCTACTCTGGACTTACATTTTTGATGAAGAGTGGGTTATGCTTTAATCAATGTCTCAAAAGAGGGTTGGATGTAATGGACCCACAGGCACAGCGCCATATTAGATGAAGTATTCAGCGGAAGAAATACAACAATGATGAGTTGAGAGGAACTGACTAGAATTGCCCAAAAATATGCATCCAAATGCAGCAGTAGAGCTCCTTTATGTTTTGTTTTTTTTATTGTGTTTTGCACAAAAAAAGATTTCTATTGCAGGGAGTAGGGCTGGGTGATATGGAGAATATCAAGTATCACAATATTTTTGACCATATACCTCTATCGATATTGCGACAATGTTGTAGGGTTGACTATTGGTGCTTTTACAAAAATATTTACGCAATGAGATTCTTGATAAATAATCATCAGTAATGTGGATATAATGACTAAGTGGGTAAAGGGGAATAATAGAACAGCTAGAACAGTCTGTTAAGTTCAGAAAATGACATCACTTTACTGTAATGTAGCCTTTAAAACCAGGGAAAGACAACACTTATGCCATGTTACAATATCAAAAACCTAAGACGCTGCATCAGGCTTCGGCTAGGCACACGTCTCTTGTTGGTGGGATAAATTCATTGTTTTTTGTTGATAATAAAAAATAATGCCAGGGTTGTCTTTTACCTGGCACCTGTCACAGATAAGGCACTGCACCACCCGTACACTGTGTGTGCTTAGCTGTCATGTTAGAAAAGGGCGAGTGAGAGGAAGGTGTCAGTTTGTCAGAGAAAGGGGAAAAACAGATTCTAACACCTGTGAGAGACAGAAGGAGGTTTAGGGTTCGAGCGACAGGTGCGGTGACCTTTCACCAGTGTTATTTTCCTCAAATGGAGTGTGCCATATTCATCTGTCACGCTGAACGAAGGAACATGTGCTGCTTATCATACTCTGCGTAAGAAGTGGCCTACACCCCTGTTGACTGAACACCTGCTCATAGCTTTGACTCACATTGTGCTTTCCAAGTTCTCACCAGGTGTGACCTATATTTGTAAAATTGATTTTTCTTTTGTTTTGGTCAAGGCTCAGTCCAGCTCAGATGTAGACAAGTGTTATATTATTATATTAAATTACTTACAGTGTGTTCACACATTTTCTGAAATTGATCTCTTCCCTTCACAATAGCCCATCACAATACAGTTTAATGGCACCTTACAATAGAGTATGATCTCAGTTTACCACCATTTGTCTACTTGATAGAAAAAGAAGGCTTTTAGATACTGCTCAAGAATTGTACAATGTTGTTCCACTGTGATCTACTTTCACTTCTTATCCAGATCTACAAGATAAGAAACTTTTAGGCAACCGTAGCTCAGTTTGCTTTCTCTCATAGCTATAGCTAGCCTTATTTGGCTCTTAAACATGTCACAGTTTTCAGGCTCCTGATTCACGGCTTATTTGGATTAAAATGAATACAAAACCAGCCTCGTCTTCAACAACACAGCCTGCTGATTTGATTAATAAGGTTTGGTTAGTGCCTTGCTTCAGGGTAACTCGCTCACTGCTTATTCAACCGTCTTGTCACACTGCCATAGACACGTTTCCTAGTCTACAGAGAGAAGTTTGACTAAGAATTCCTCCTTCGTGTTTTCATTGAAGTGATTGAAAGGTTTGACAGGTGAATGTCTTTGTCCATAAACACTGGCCCAGTTTCACACAGTTAGCAATCTTGACAACAGTGCAAAGGCAATAAGCCTAGCCTATTGTCGTGTGTGTGTGTGTGTGTACGCGCACATTAGTTTTTATAGGAGCAATGTCCAGGGCTTTGTTGGACATGTGATAGTCCTAGAGTTCCATTTGAGGGTGTGTCTTTCTTGATTTCTGTAGACAATTGTGATGCCTATCAGTAAGATACTGGTCGTGCGTAGGACAATACAACATTTAAATCAGACCGGCAATACGTCATCCAGAGTAGATCTTCAAGACCACGCCCCCTTTAAGAGGAAAACAATCCCGTGTCCCTCATAGACGGTAACAGAGTTAACAGAAGAAGTTGAAACATGTCTCCAAACTTCTACTTTAAACAAACCGCTAATAGTAATAACGCTATGCAAGAGTTGCTGTGTAGTTGGTTGCACCAACGATAAATCCCAAAACACTGATCTCCTATTTGTTCCGCTGCTGTGTACTAAATAAGATATAATAGAGGGGCTTTATGGCTCCAAGCTATAGACCAGACCAGCATGGTCTTTATGGCTCCAAGCTATAGACCAGACCAGCATGGTCTTTATAGCTCCAAGCTACAGACCAGACGAGCATGGTCTTTATAGCTCCAAGCTATAGACCAGACCAGCATGGTCTTTATGGCTCCAAGCTATAGACCAGACCAGCATGGTCTTTATAGCTCCAAGCTATAGACCAGACCAGCATGGCTTTACGGCTCCAAGCTATAGACCAGACCAGCATGGCTTTATGGCTCCAAGCTATAGACCAGACCAGCATGGTCTTTATAGCTCCAAGCTATAGACCAGACCAGCATGGTCTTTATAGCTCCAAGCTATAGACCAGACCAGCATGGTCTTTATGGCTCCAAGCTACAGACCAGACCAGCATGGCGTCATCGCCGAGGCTGAGCTCCCTTTTGGCGGAAAGACGAGCTGCAGTAGTCAAACATTAACGTTACAGCAGCATCAGACTGTCATCTCCAACTAAATCTCAGCCTATAGATCAAACAGTTGGTTATTAACACGTTGTTTTTTTTACAGACAACACTTAGCCTAACCTGATTCAATCAGATATGTAGCGATGTCTGGATAAGCAATATCCGGCCACTGTGTTGGACGGGGGAAGACTGAAGGAACATGACGCTGATCAACTTTAATTTATTAAGTTACTGCGAACGTTCAGGTTCAGGCAAGATTACAAAATAACTATTAGACATGTGTATAAAACAAACGTTTGTTAACAAGAGATGAATGCATATTAATTTGTCAAAATTACAATCCAAACACGTCAAATTGCAATGAAGTCTATGAGATCTTCGGTTTTCTTTCCCCCAAAAGGGGGCGCGACCTTGACTTTTTTGCGAAGTACCCGTATGTGCCGGTCTGATGTATACAAAGCCAAGATGTATATATGTTTTTTTGTAATGACTCTCTAGTTCTGAATCTGTGTTGACAGCAGTTTTACTTGCCTATGATGAGGGGAAAATAAGATCTGCCATTCAAAGTTGAAGATACTTGTGAGCCTTTGGTTACGTAGCTGAGCGTTGCTTCCCCTGAGCTTCCTCTCTATTTATGAAGGTGCCAGCAAATCTCACAGTTGTTACAGACAGGTGCTCCAAACACTGAAATAATGACCATTACCTCATTACTGAGACATCAGGAGAACGTGTCAGTCTGCCAGCCAGCTACGTCTACAGGCCTGTTTCAGGTGCTGCCTCCATTGTACGCTGACAGTACCATTCATCTCGCATACCTTCATAATAATCACTTGTTACCAGAGGAAAGCGACAGAGGCGAGGTGGGAGGTGGGAAGATGTATAAATATAGCCCTGTCTATAAATACTACTTCAGTTTCTCGCAAGAAAGTGAGACATTATTCACAAAGCTACAGCGTGTTCACAGGCAGCATTTTGTGCGAGAGCTAAAGGCTGGGAAGAAAAATGAAGATGTCTGAGCATCATTGAATTCATTTAATGTTTTACTTTGAGCCCTGGGGAAATAAGTGCAGCTGTATAAGATTAAAGACACTCCTTTTTCGAATTTCAAGCAGTCATTCACCATGATCTAAAGATTAGTCCGGAATACACTGACTCACACACTCGATAACAATGTAGTCTTTTGTTATTACAGTTTGCCTGAGTTCCTTTCACTTTGTCCAACACTTATAACAATAAATGTACGAATACTGCAGTCCACACTAATGGTTACGTTTCTGATTGATTGTTGGCCAGGAGGGCACATTATATATTATAAATATTTTTGAGGGATACATTTGAGATATTCTGATGCTAAGAGGAACAATTTCTTTTAAACATTTTTATTTGAATATATTGTAAATGAAATCCCTCAGTAATTTAAAATCATTAGTTAAATACAGGAACTAATGATTTAAAGTGCAGATTCATGTGCCTCAAAGCCTGCTGTTGTGAAACTGTATGGGGTTTAAGGACAACTTAATTACCCTAGACAGATGCAGGCAGCCAGTTCCAGGTGTGGTGAGTGCCATCAGAAACAGGAAAAATCCACACATATATGACATGACACATATCATATGACATATACTGGGAACTGTTTGGGGTAAACAGAAGAATCTTTGTGTAGACAAAGCAGGAAGTTGGTCCAGTCCTCTCCTGGGTTCAACCAGATGTCGCCAGCTGGGCAGATGTCTGCCCCAAAGGCCTGGATGCAGACTGGTGCTTGGCTTACTGCACCATTCCCATGTTCTTGTGTTGGCTGGAAGGCTTAGGCTGAGGCCCAAAAGTCTTTTTTTGCTTAGGAAGGTTCCTAACGGAGTGAAATGACCTGGAAGTATCTAAGTGGCAGCCACGATAAGAGCTGTTCCAATCCTGTAAATGCTGAGGAAAGGTGCTTCAATGCTTCCTTTATTATCTCCTTTAGCATAGGATACACTGGAGCATCCTTTACCAAAGGAAAGGAGATAATGCAGTCTAACAGCACCATTCTGCCCTTTATGAAAACAAACAATATGCTTATTTTGCATATTATTTCCATACAGTCATATACTAATTGGGATTCATGTTGATAAATATGAGTAGACGGTGACACCCATTTTGTTTCACTTTATTTTTAATTATTTATTTATTTCGAACATGTAAAAACAAAACAAGAATAACAAATAAAATGAACAGTAAACAAATAATCATCATAAGTAAAAATGAAAAAGGGGTAGGAAGAAGTACAACCTATCCCCCTTCTCCATAACTCAAACAATTAACTCAATATTTATCATGTATATCCTTTTTTAATTTAAATTTAAATTTAAACTTTGGTAATGAAGTGATATTTTTCACCGGTTGTCCATGTTCGGTCAGATAATCCTTTATTATATGTTGATGTAAAGTGTTCCAGCAGCAGGAGGACCTGTGGTATCTCTCCTTCACACATGGCGGGTGAAGCAGCCTGTCACTGAAGGAGCTATTTTAACAACGCAAAGGGGGAAACATGCGCCTTTTGTAGTCCATCTTCGGAACATTGTAGTTTCACCACGGCAGAATAACACCCGCTGCCTATAGTGAAAGTCCAGTCGGATTCTCTTAACACCACGGTTGTCTTTTCCTAAGTCCTTCTAAAAATCCTTCTCATCTTTCCTTGACCTCATGACGTTTTCTATCGAGGTCAAGGAAAAGTGGTAAGGCAAAAACGTAAGGACGTCATTTTCTGACTTTTCGACCGTAGCCTTAGTTTCACTGTGACTGTGAATCTTTTTGGATGGTACCGATAAGCCTGCCAGGTTTTTGTTTTGCTTTTTAACGATTCAAACTTGTGCCTTATCTGTGTGTAGCTGACTGTTTTTACACCATCATTTCTCCACCAGTTTTCTCAGAAATAGAAACCATAACTAAATCCTAGCAGTAGGCCAAGGCCTTATGAAAAGAGCCCTGGTTTGTCTTGATAGCCTGTCTGCAAAACATGATTACATGGTTACACTCAATTAAAAGAATGATCTTAACTCTTCTTTGTTCCTATAACCAGTGTCTTGTTTTTAAAGAGTGGCTTGTTTTTAAGAACTCTACATGTGACTGTTTTTTATTGAATAGTAATTGAAGTGAAGCTGGTAGATGAAATAGAAGCAATCGAAGAACGTTCTAATTATAAAAATGTAAACTGAAAACAAAACCACGAAAGCTAAAATGTCTGCTTTGAAAACTAGTTAAAGTGCTGTTAAGAAGAATTCTTTAGTTTTAAAATGAAAAGAGATGCGTCTCTTGTGGGAGCTAACGTCAAGGCCGACTGAGTCGGTATCTGTAACCGGAGCATAGAGGCAGATCGCTGTACTTGATCCATGTCACAGTTTTGTCACTGCTGCAACAGAGTTCATTTAAAAATAATGAGAGCTTGTTGATGAGGTTAAGCAGTTAAGTGAGGTGTGCATTATTTAACACGAACAACGTCTGGGTCAGTGAACTGACATGGTTTGAAATAGGCCTAATCTTACAGAGTATTAACTGCATTTAAATACAAGGCTAGTGTCTGGTCTGGGTAGTTGTGGATGTGTAATACCAGGCAGGGTCACTGTGCTATGAAATCCTACTGTTACAGTCTCTTTCTCCCACTCTGTTTCATAATACAGGATTATTTCTCTACTTCCTTGCCTCGGTGGATGCTCTGTCACATGCTCTCCTCGAGCCAGTGTGTTCTCACTGTTGTGATCAACGACAGCAGAGTCATTATTGCAGACAGTAATTGAGCAATCCAACTATCCTGATGGTCATTTGAGAACAAGCGTTAAACTGTCACAACAACTTTGTCATCGGAATGTATGAATATTAGCAAAAAGAGGAAAAACCTATTAATCCAGCAAACAACTTGTTTATTCAATCAGCTCATTTTTACAACAATTACGGACAAACGGCACACTTATCGCATCTGTCCCAATACATTGATTGTCAATGCTGAGGACGTGCATTATAGCCAAACAGGGGTAGGGTTAAAGTCAAGTAGGTCAGTTGCATGCTTACAAAAGTAATTTAGGAAAGGCTGGTCATCTTTTATGGATGTAAAACTTTTGAAATGATACACTGCAAATCTGTTTATCAGTTTTAATGAGTGTCATGAGATTAAGTTACACATTTGCAACAGTAAAATTGGTAAAATGAGTGAGGCCTGAGCAAAATGAAATACTGCTAGTGTGTGTTTTAACTGTGGCTGCATAGGATAACAGTGGTACACTGACTTCCCAAAAGCAATAACATGATCGTATTTTGTCAATACACAGTGTTGGTTTATCTTGTTTCAATGTCAGAGTGTGCTCTAGTTGGCAGAGGAAGGCTGAGAGACGTGGTGTTCTCACCGCCTAACATTTCAATCCCCGCCTGTCTCACCAGTTTGTCAGCATTCTTGAGGGCAGTTTCGGTTCTGTTGGGCTGCTATTGTTTATTCGTCTCCCGAACCTGGAATCTGAAATGACTCTGTGAAATCCATTAACCAGTTTACCACTGCCTCTTAGTCACTCAGTTAAACATGCCAGGACACACACCTTTGTCTCAACTAATGCAGTTAGCCACATGGAGCGCTGATTTACTGCTCTGCTTCCTCCTCGTCTGTCTACACTGTCTATATTTCTACAGTTACAGCGATAAAGAGAGAGCGAAAGAATGAGAAACATGAAAGCACATTACATGCCAGACTTGCATCCACATAACTGATGAAGGTTATTGCCCTCTCTTTTCTATGTATCATCCAGTTAAAGCTGAAGTAGGCAAGTTGGAGCAAATATGATTTAAAAAAAGTTATTTTTATAAAACGGTCACTATATCCTGAATTAGTACAGTAGTAGTAGTACACAAGACAGGTAATCTGAAAAGAATCATGTTCTTCTGTGTCCTCCAGTGCTCCTAACGGCATCTGCAAGATTTCACACCGGAGGAAAACAACCAATCAGAGCCGAGCTGGAGCCTTACCGTCTCTGAGCAGCTGTCAATCACTCGCGAACTCTGATCAAACGGTCAAACTAGGCAGCGCTGATCAAATATGAATCAATATTCTGTTACTGTAATGATTATTTGTTGCATAAAATGTTTTCAGAAAAATCTTGTAGTGTACTGTTTAGCTGTAAAAATAGAAAGTTTGTGACCTGGCCGCCATGTTGATATCAGTTGAGAAAATATCAAGCACCGCCCACCAGCCGGAGCAAACCTTCTCATTTTACATCTAAACAGTACACTACAAGATGTTTCTGGAAACATTTTACGCAAGGAGAGAAATAGGCATTACAGTAACAGAATATTGATTCATATTTGATCAGCGCTGCCTAGTTTAACCGTATGATCAGAGTTTGCGAGTGATTGACAGCTGCCTCCGTTGAATGAACAGCCAATAGGAACGCTCTCTCTTTCTGAAATGACCTGTGATTGGCCAAAGTCTTCTGTCACGGGCTAGATTTTCTAAAGCCTGAAAACAGAGCCATGAGGAGGAGCAGAAGTCTAGTTTTCTCTCAGAACACTTGAATTACAATATGCTGAAAGGTTATTATGGAATTTTTGCCCGATGATGCCAAAATTATTCTGCCTACTGCAGGTTTTACGCACATACGGGGCCATGAAGTGTTCACATAATGAGAGAAATCTCAAACAAAGAGCCATTCTACAGAAATGTCTTAAGTCATGTTAAGCTTTCTCCCACCTCAACATTCACTTTTTAATGAGAACCCCAAACAATGGGGTGTGTATGGGGTATGTATGTGTATGTCCTTGTGCAGCTATTAGATTGTCACTGCCTATGGGGCAGTTAACTGTTAGCTACTGTACTGTAGCTGAATTGTTGGCCGTAGCATTAATGGGAGCACTGAGCTGTGAGACATTTTGCAGGTCATTAGCTAAACTGACAGTGTAAGCACAGAGAAAGCCATTACTACTGCAAATAAATAGCATGATTTAAAGTGGGACTTCTTCTAATCCCTTCCTAGACAACCAGGATAAGGTATAGTGATCTGGGATTTCATTAAGTCTTCCATGGGGGAATGTGTGAGCATGTTTGCATGTCTTTTATAAGGTATTTTTTTTCTCAAAAATACCCTTTCGTTGTGGTTACTGACACCGGAAACACCAATATTTTAAGCCCACATGCATTTAAAAGATAGGGACATTAATGTAGGGGGGTTGAAAAGAATACTGTGCAGTCTCTGTGCAGACACACTTTTGAGCTTCTGGAAAACAAACACAATATGCGTGATCATTGTCTATTGTTGTAGGCTGAAGGCTAGTGGTGTTCCCCAGGTGGCTTTTCCCATAGTCCCATAGCAGCAATTTCCCTACCAGTTCTGTTTATTGTGATTCAGGTTCACTCCTAAGAGAGCTGCAAGGAGTTGTTGACTGATATCTGCTTCCTTACTGGTCCAAGGGCTCTTTGGTAGTTTGTCATTCGGAGTGGATAGTTAGTTAGACTGAATTAAGGGGTTTAGGAAAAGTGACCAATTGTTTGTGTCTTGGGCTGTAACCTAAAACTGCAAAGATAGTTACTGATAGGGAAGACCCACCACTCTGATTAGTTAATTTATTTAAATGCAATTTTTGGTAACCGAGCCGGAGCCTGAATCTGAGCCTGAGTCCATTTTATTTATTGTTGTGGTTTTATTTTATTTGTTTAGAATATTTTAATATTTTGTTTTAACATTCCAATTCCAATGTCTGAATATTCTTAAGAATTAAAGTGACAACAATATTGTTTACCACAATTATTTCTGGGACAATGTATCGACCAACAAAAGTCGTTACCGCGACAGACTTAAATATTAGACCCAAAACAAATGGAGAGAATGACACATGGCATGGTACTGCATGAGGGATGGTTTCATTCCTTCCTGACAGTCACATCCTTTGGAGCTTCTGATGAGGTCATGCAGGAGGTGGTTTCATTGAGAGATTCTGAGTCATGCAACCCATAAAACTGGTTATTTAAGGAAACCTAACATTTCTCAAATATGACACCTCAGTAACATTCATTCAAAGAAAATAAGTCATCAGTCAAGCATAATGGCATTTATCTATCTTGTAAATTCCTGTTTCTTCTGTTGGTGAACCCACTTTTCCTCATCTGACTACAGTTAGCTATTTCTGCTTCTGTTAGGGACTTTCTACATTTCCTATTGTGACATTGTGAAATCCCCAGAGAAAGGTTGTGAACTTGTATTGAACTCAGTGGTCATTGGTGGAGAACACAGTAGAGATACAGGAACAAGAGGTCATCTTGTTAACAAAAATTGACAGTTGCACTTCTCACTAATAAGGCAAGATGTCTTGTGGCTGCATTGATTGTTGTTAACTGTGGCATTGTCAAAAGTTGTCCAACACAACGAGTTTCTCCCAACATTGTTGAACTATGATACATTTACCTTTGAGGATTAATCGGCATTAAATCACAAATATCATTTTCCTCAAACTACTCTTAAACTGAAAGCATGTTAGGTAGCTTATCCAGCCTTTTGGTTGCATCGCACTACACCACAATGAATAACGTCTGACCCCTTTTGCAATGGATTAGTCAAAATATGAAGCTAGGACTAAGTTTATCACACATCGGGATTATTGAGGATGTTCTACTTGGTTGAAACGTTGCCTATTTTTACATTTCTCTAACAAGACAGTTGACATTGTAGTCTTGGACTAATAGGCAATAGGCTTCTGTGTACATTCTGAAATGTGTTTTGTTGACAGGACAAAAGAGGTCAGGGGTCACGTTCTCAGGAAATGATACTGAGAGAACAAGGGGTCAGCAGAAGCCAGTCTGCTCTCTCAGCAACTCATTAGTTTCAGTATGACAGTCGGGAAGCCAAATGGGACCATTGGTTCAGATCCTGTCCCTGATTATAAAGGTTCTAACCCACAATCTGTAGTCCACACTGTACACTTTTGTCATTTTTCACTAATGAGGATGCAACATCTTATTTTCATTTTCTGCTCTTTATTGCTAATGTTCATTTTGAAGACTGCCGGTAAGTAAACATGGATATAAACAATACTGGATTTAAAATACTTTAAAATTGGCTTTGCAAATGTTTTATGAGGAAGGAAATGCATTCAACCCGTTTGATGGACCTCAAGGATGCACAGACAACGCATTTTGGTGAACACTGAATGCAAACATAATGTTAGTTTGTTTTACAAGAAAACTCCACAGGGCACTTTTTAAGAATTCATACAGGCTATGTTAAGGTGTGACGGTTTTACATGCATGTTATACATATACAGAGATGACACTGGGAGGGCCTTTTCATGCATATTTTTTATAGAAAACGTCGCCATCTTCTTTTTCATATGGATCTTGTGAAAAATTACTTTTTGATTTTACTCAGTTTTTCTGCTGAGACACGGCTTTAAAATACCACATTTGATTCATAAATGCATAAAAGATTTCATTCTCAGACATTGGATGAATCTATTTTAGGCTACTTCACATTATAAAACATCACTGTGTTGAAATAGCAAATGACAGTTTTTAATTGCAACTGCTATCTTGTCACCTCACCAGCGAGTCCTCCTCGGGTTCATTTGAACAATACATTCAAGGGCTAAACAAACAAAGCCATGTACAGCTACTCAGTTCATTTGCATGCATGTATTCAGAATGTGTGATAGCTCTGTGAGTCTCTTCTCATAACCAGTGTGTTTGCTGCATGATACAGAAGAAGTGAGCTGTGAACATGTCTGTAATGAGTGCAAAACACAAGGGTTAATGAGGCTGGCTTCCTTCTGTAATTGGCTTCATCAGCGTCAATGGCAAGATTTCGTTCTTCACTGTCCTCTTATGCTGTTCATTGGCTCAGGGAACGGCACTGGGAACACAAGACCAACAAGAATTTAATTGTCAGAGTACTTATGTACACACTTGGATGGACAGCCAAATGCATGCAGATGTACTGTCCATGCCCAGTGTTTTGCTCTGTTTGTTTGTCCATTTACATAGTGTTAAATTGGGGATGTAGAATCCGCTTACAGACCACACATACACACAAACATGTACATACATACTTCACCACTTTATCACTAATCCTAATGTGCTGTTAGCAAATACTACTAGGTCCTTTTGAGTCTTTTATGTTGAAATGAAATCCATGTCCAACTGGCGATCCGTTAGAATGGCCTCATTGTGTTGCTGCTGACTGAAGGCTGGCTAGCTAGGGACAGAGGTGGCTGGCAGACTGCCCGGCTGGGTAACAAGCTCACTCGTGACCAATGTGACAATGAGTGACCAAATTGAGTCTGTATATGAGTGAGCCAGCATGATCTCATGCCACCCACCTCTGTTGACTGGACAAGGCACGAGAATGGCAAATGTAAACAAGACATTCCCATAATTCTTTTTTCATTACCACAGTAGGGATGTTCATAATTAACCGTTTAACCGTTAATCGACATTAAGCATTTTAACCGATTAATGCTATCGGTTAAAACGGTTTAAAGAAATATTTATAATTAACTCAAAAGCTGAGCGGCTCAGAGGAGCAGCTCGTCACTTTAAGGAGAAAAGCTGGTCCACCTTAACAGCCCACCTTAAGAGGCGGAGCCGGAGTTACAGGATACAGGAAGTCGGCTCCGGTCTCTCTGGCTCGCTTGAGCGGAGCAGAGGAGTTGTAGTTTCATAGCATTTATTCATCGACAAATAAACTGTACACACACTGCTACACCTACGATCACAACTAGAACGCCACCAACAACCTCACACTCACCACCAACACACACACACGGACACTCGTTAAAGTTAGGTTGCGCTGACAGACTGTATGTGTGTGGCGGCAGCGGCAAGCAAGATGCCTCCGGCAATGCTAGAGCTGCTAACGTAGCACAAATACACACACTGTTTATCGGACAATCGCTATTCGTTACGGTGAACTGGGTTCTCAGTTGTCTGTTGTGCTCAGACACTGCAGCTGGCGCGAGGCACAAATCTTGAAGGTTAACGGTTAATAAACGGTTAACGAGGGTCGGTTATCGGTTAAGAATTTTTTTCAAAATGAGCATCCCCATATCAGAGGATATCATATAGAGGCAGCAGTTTGATCACGTTGTGTTGCCAGACATGTCCTCACAGTATAGAAAATTGAACCTTAATGTGACGTTCCAATCATTAGCTGTGTTGTTTATGTTGCAAAATGCTGAATGGGACGTATTTTAGCTCAGGAAAAGTACAGCTTAAGCATGAATTCCTTTCCATCATAAGCGCATTGTTCTCTGCATTACACTGGGCAGCTTGGAAGCTGACTAAATTCATAACTATATACATCTAAACTCAGAGATCTAGAAGTCTGAACACTTATCCATGATCACACAAATTCATACTTTTGGATAGACAGTGCCATACAAATGGTGCACTTACCTTGTGTATTTAACCCAAGGCATTTCTTTTTATTTCAAGTATCAACTTTGGTAGAGTTCCTTTACTTGGCTGAACTGATCTTTTCGAAACAACCCTAACAGTAGCTGTACCTTCCACCTAAATGGCCATTTTATCATGTTTCCAATGGTTTGGTTGTAAACTAGCTCTGCATAATGAAGCTGTTACACTAGTGACAGCCGTAAGCTTGTAGAATAAACTCAAAATGTAATTCCTTAAAAGAGTACTCCACCAGTTTAGCATTGACTCCTATAACATTGTTGGACTCACAATGAGCAGTTTAAAAAAAGTAGCAAAATCAATGTAGCAGAACCAGAGATATTGTCTTTTGTATTCCACATATTTGTATTAATTGTCAAAACCTGGTGCCTACATTACCCACAGTGCAACTCAGCCACCAATGGTTCAGTCAGGGATTCTGTGTGCTATGCTAATAGTGGCTAATGAAGCCTCAAGCTGCTAACCTCAAGCAGAGATGAGCAGCGGGCTACAGAGGTCTGGTAAACTCACTTTTTAATCTCCACACACCAAGATTTTTTTTTTCCATTTTCATACTTGTAATTTTCAGACCCAACCGACTCCACAAATGGCTTTGTACAACTTTTCTCACATATGCAGTAGTACTCCCCAAGACCTGTAAACAAACTATGATGTATTAATTGTTTTGGTTAGCTTTTCTTTTTTCTTTTTTAAAATGTTGTATGAATGGCTTTAAATGTTCCCCCGGATAATTTAATAATGAACCCTTTTATAAAGTTGGATCCCTTTCTTTGTCCCAACTCCTGAAATTGCTGTCAGCTGATCATCCAGTGCACTTCAGGCATCTTGTTGTGGCACCAAACAATCGTCATGCATCATGTTGCCATGTTACATCATCCCAACCTCAATTTATTATCTGGACTTTGGCTGATATCTGTTGTCTCTGGACATGTGCCCCTTGAAGGCTGTGTTGTAATGCAATTTTTGCCAGACAGTGTGACTAAGTTGTAAACACTTGTCAAGTCTGTGGAATTATCGTGGCAATTGTTGAATGTTTGTTGGCAAAGGTTTAAATATGATTCAAAGTCACAAGACAAGTCCGTTTTATGTGGTTTGAATGTTCACAATGTAATATGCAGAAGCTAGAGCTTCCAACTAACCACTTGCTGCAGCGTTCATAATTTCTAGTAAGTCTTGATTCTTGTTTTAGCCTAGCTATCTTTGTTTTTGATTGCCTCTTATTGGACTCTTGTTGGACTCCTCGATATTGCTGAATATTTGAGCAGTCGATGCGGGAGGTATTTGCAAAAGTGTCAGCAGGCGGTGAGTGGGATTGGGGGTGTGTGAGTGTGTGTGTTTGTGGTGGTTTAAGATTCCCGATTGCTGCTGAACTGAAGTCTGACGCAAGTCACACAACCAAACTGGTTTAGAGATACAACACTGCATTTGTCAGCACTTACACAGGGTCAGATGAAAATACACATTTTTGTCTGGAAATAGCATCAATACCATAATATATACAATCGTTGGCCTTCCCAGATAAATGGTTAGTGACATCAATGGTTGTCTTTTGAGAATATGATGCATCATCTTCTCATTTTTATAATTTAGCTTGCAGGCCCTTTTCTCACTCTGAGGGTGCAGACAGCAACTAGCTTCCCCTAAGATACATGGTGTTGCAGGCCACTTTTTAGACATGCTAGCAAGGAGCATCACCAGGAAGGGCAACTGTGACTCAGAGGTAGAGGTAGAGCGGGTCACCCACCAATCAGAAGGTCGGCAGGTCGATCCTCGGCTCCTCTAGTCCAAATGGCGAAGTGTCCTTGAGCAAGACACTTAACCCTAAATTGCTCCCAAACTGCTCCTGGAGGCTGTGCCAATGAGTGTGTGTGAATGAGTATTTAGATTAGATCCTGATGGGCAGGTTGGCACCTTGCATGGCAGCCTCTGCCGTGTGTGTGTGTGTGTGCTTCCCACCTTGGAATGCTACCACCTCTGTTTGTGTGTGCCCTTTTGAATTGTTTTTGTGCTGTCGTGATGGATTTAGAGATTGCGAGTCCTGCATCATGGGTAAATGTTATTTATAGTCAGCTCAGCAAATAGCGCAAACGAGCAGCATGTGGTGGTCTCCCACATTTTGAGTCCAGAATATAGGAAACAACCCAAGGGATGACAAAGTGATATAAAGAGATGGCTTCCTTAACCAACAGTAAAAACATGTTCAACATTTGCTTGGATAGTTGATGTTGGTTAGCCTTTTCAACGAAAAGGACTTGTCAGAGGACTAATAAATAAAAGAATCTTTGTTCGGATGTCTACTTTCAACGGCATCTCACGGCCCAAAACTGTAACCACAGTCATTGCATGCTGGCTAGTTGCCTGGTTATAAGCGTCTTACATGGTTACTTGCTACATTCTTACTCATTTTTTTTTTAAATAGAAGTAATGAGATTTAATAACGCAAATTTGTTTTAACGCCACTAATTTCTTTAACTCATTAGCCCCTTAAAAATCCGACGGGCTGTTGGAGGTTGTAGCAGGCTCAGTTTTAAAGCTAGAGTGAAACTTCATCATATGAAACAAGAAAACCTAAAGAATTGCTTGATACCAACCAGGTCATACTAGCTTGTCAACTTAGGCTACATTTTGGTGGGTTAAAAAACTTGCATGGCCATTTTCAAAGGGGTCCCATGACCTCTGACTTCAAGATATGTGAATGAAATTAAGTCATAGTCAAGTCAGCACACTGACACACTAACAGCTGTTGTTGCCTGTTGGGCTGCAGTTTGACATGTTATGATTTGAGCATATTTTTTTTATGCTAAATGCAGTACCTGTGAGGGTTTCTGGACAATATCTTTCATTGTTTTGCGTTGTTAATTGATTTCCAATAATAAATATATACATATATTCGCATAAAGCAGCATATTTGCCCACTCCCATGTTGTATTAAATACTTGACAAATCTCCTTTTTAAGGTACGTTTTCAACAGATTAAAAACATGTGTGATTAATTTGCGATTAATCTAGATTAAATATTTTAATCGATTGTTTTTTGACGATCGACTAATCATCCCTGCCCTGATCTCTTTTTCTTCTGTACAGACTGCGACTCAGTGGGAGTACTGCAATGACCAGCCGGCATCCTAGCCATGCAGAGAGTGCTCACTCCAAAGAAAAACAGCCGCCTGCCTTGTCTCCCAAGCTCCATGTCCAGCGATCGCCATCAAAGGAGACCGTCACCATCCACTTCTCAGCTCTTGGGAAGGAGGAAGAGGAGGAGGAAGAAGAGCTGTACTGGACAACTGTCTCCACTACCTCAGCTGATCAGGATGACTCAAACATTGTGACAGCCGTAGAAGCAAGTGAGGAGATGTTTGAAGGTGTGCCATTGGACTCTGCACCCGAGGTTGCTGTCATGCCTGAATCATCCAGACTTTCTCCAATTTCGAGACATCCCACTAATCGTTCTCCCGCACAAACTCCGCCATCGCTTAATGCTGAGCAAAAAGGCTCAACTTCCACTTCCTCTCCTACTAAATCTTTGAGCTTTCCCTCCATTGACAAACCCTTCCTCAGCTTGGTGAAGTCTCTCTCCTCTGACATGGAGTCTCGGGACGGGATCCCTTCTCTTTCTGGTCCTTCATTAAAGCATAGGCACCTGATGAAGAATCTAGTCAAATCTTTATCTTCAGATACATCCCAGGACTCGTCATCATCGTCCTCCTCCTCCTCCTCCACACCCTACCGTCTTCCAGAATCCCGCCTCAACCTACAACTCTTCAAGCAATTCACACAGTCCCGGATGTCGTCTACTACCGCGTCGTCAGTTGGTGATTCTAAAACTGCCCCTTGCTCTCCATTAACCTCACCAGATGCCCGCAGCTTCTTCAAAGTCTCAGAGGTCGAGGCAAGAATTGAAGACACTAAGCGGCGTCTCACTGAGGCCATCTCCGAACCGCTCCAACTGCTGAGTAAGATGATGGACGAAAAGAGTGCCAGCTTAGGTAGCAGCCATATTTACCGGCCCAAGATCCTCTCTGCCAGTCCCTCAGAACTCTCCATTACTTCTATCAATGGTCACCTGGAGAGCAACAACAATTACTGCATCAAGGAGGAAGAAGGAGGCGAGTTAGTGGGTGAGAGCCCCAACAGGAGGCCTTCTGGTTCATCTGAATCACCTGCCACCCCCACTGTTGACACTAAGATCCCCAACAAATCATTACTCTCCATGTCATTGGACAAATGCTCTATGTCCGCTCTTGCTAAACAAGAGTATGAGGACTATTGCATCCTGTACAGTGAGGACTTTGAGACTGACACAGAAGGTGATGGTGGTGATAGAACTGGTGATACTGGAACTGGGAGTCAAACTAAAGTGCCACTAAGTGGTAGTACTGAACCGTGCAGTGAAGATGAATCCGAAAGTATTGAGCCGGTACCTAGTGTTCCACATTATACTCTCATCATCCTAACTGTACTGGTCTATGGGTGTTTTGTATTACCTCTGCCGACTTACGTCGGAGGAATGCTGTTTGGGATTGGCCTGGGATTCCTTTTAGCCATTGGTGTTGTGTGGCTGACGGGACCAAAACCTTCTGGCAGTACTTTTAGACATTCCAGACACCATGGGAAGCTGTGGAATCTGACCAAGTTGGACATTAAGGAACCAGAAATATATAAGGTCAGTAAATATTTCAAACCACCTTGAATTCATTTTGTCATACTGCGAAGGCCTTGAACGTCTTAAAGAATCTGGCTGATGGACTTGTTGTTGATATGTCAATTCAGTACTGAAAGAGAAATTATAATTTTTGACAGTGTTACAAAAGCGTGAAGAGCAAAAGAGGCGGAACGCATAACGCATGAGCCAATTGGCTATAATCTGACAATGATTAAGCTTTTTAAGAGCTAAGGAATAAACTGGGGTGCCTCGGTAGCTCACCCGGTAGAGCGGGTGCCCCATGTACCGAGGCGGAGTCCCTACCGCAGCGGCCCGGGTTCCAACCCGACTCACTTGCTGCATGTCGTCCTCTCTCTCTCTCCCTTTCACAACTATCACTGTCTCTATCAAATAAAGGCAAATAAAATAAAAAATAGAAAAATAAATAATCTGTCACCTGAGTTAACTGGCTACTTCCCCTTGACATCCATCAATACAGCCTTATACTGTGCAAGGTCATGGTGAGCTGGAGCTTACTAGCCTAGCATTCACTTTATATTAGGAAAAACCGTCAGAAAAATTATACTACATGAAGTTTTATAGTGGAAGAGTAGTTGACTTCAGCATGGCACTGTGTACAGCTGTAACTATGGAGTGCTGTGAATAGAGGCTAACTTGCAATGTAAGATGTATATTTCTGTGATAGTTTTTGCATTTTGCAGCAAATAAACAAAATGTGGATCCTGGGCTGAATTTAGACAGAGGAACTGCACAGAGTCTACTACAGAAAGCAGATGACAACAAACTGTCTCCACTTGAAAAGACGGTGGTTACAAGAGTCTCTTATCAGTGTGAAGTTCATAGAGACATGGTTACATGGGTGACAACACACTGTGAGCAGATATTTACAGCGTCTTCATTTTCCAGGCACCATTCTGAATCATTATCTTTATGTTTGCAGTTGTTGAAAAGCATACAGTACACAGCACATACAAGTTCCATTTTTTAAAGACAGACTCATCTATATGGGTAAACGTACTTATTTGAATTTCAGATTAAAACTGTTTTCTAGTATTATTGTTTTGAAAAGTGATCTACATTATGTGAAATGATTGTCTTCCCTCCAGGGCTGGATGAATGAGATATCGAACTATGACCCAGAGACATACCATGCCACACTGACACACTCTGTGTATGTCCGGGTGGAGGGCTCCATCATTCGTTTGTCCAAACCGAACCATAATGTCGCCCGCCGTGCCACACACAATGAACCAAAACCCGATGTTACCTACATCAGCCAGAAGATCTACGACCTCACCAACAGCAGAGTAAGTTGTCAGTATAATTAAAGAAATTAAAGATGCTCTTGATAACATTCAACCACTACATGTCGCACTCTCCCTCTCCCATTCTGTTTCATTGCCTTCACAACAAGTGGTTGCCAGTTTGTTGCGCAACCAGCATATTTGATTGTCAAGTAAAGATGTGATACCAACGTTGTTATACTATTGGCTCATAAGTTTTGTTAGAAGTGGGGGCCGAATGTCAGATATCTTCCACAGATATAAACAAACATTTTTAAAATTATCAATTCAGTCATAATAGTTTTTGTTAGGAAATGCCATACTTTTATTTGGCACCTTTCTAAATGCTCTGTGGATGTATTCTTTTTTGGATGATTTGTCTACATAAAAATGTTATCAATATAACCTTTAAGTTATTTAAAAATGGTTTCCCTAATCTTCCTATAACTGAGTTACAGGTCAGCTGAAGTTACCTGTTATAATGTACAGATATTTAAGTTTATATACAGTAAGTGTAGTCCGAGGCTAGTTCATTTGAATATGCTATTCACTGAACAATGTTGCATTTTAACATAATGACAAATACTACAGATTGAAAATTGTCCTCTATGGCTTCAAATTATCTTTAAAAAGCAATGAAATTTGGTAGAGATGTGTTGAAACACAATTTTGTCTTCCCCCAGGTATATCTAGCGCCTCAGAGCCTGGCCAGGAAACGTTTATGGAACAAAAAATACCCCATATGCATTGAACTCGGCAAACAGGATGACTTCACGTCAAAGACCGAGGGCGACAGGTTGGAGGCCAGTGAGAGCTCCACCACAAGGGACACAGTAGAGGGGACAGGAGGAGCACAGGAGCGAGGGTGGTCGACTTCGTCCACTAGAGACCTGACCCTCTACCTGTTTGGAAGGACTGGGAGGGAGAAGGAGGAGTGGTTCCAGCGATTTCTATCCGCTTCCCAGCTCAAGGTGGACTTGAAGAAAGCTCCAAGTGTTTCAAGGAGTAAGAGTGGTAAGCAACGCTGATGTTTGTGTCCACAAGACATTTGTCTCCTTCCGCAATTGTAGAAGACAATTTTAGAAATTGAGATTTTTCTTCATTTGTCCTTTATTTTGTCTTTTTTTTATACAATTATATTTATACTAGGATTGTCAATTGATTAAACTATTTAATCGCATGATTGTCCATAGTTCGCAAATTAATCGCACATTTTTTTTATCTGTTCAAAATGTACCTTAAAGGGAGATTTGTCAAGTATTTAATCCTCTTATCAACATGGGTGTGGGAAAATATGCTGCTTTATTTAAATGTATGTATATATTTATAATTGGAAATCAATTAACAACACAAAACAATGACAGATATTGTCCAGAAACCCTCACAGGTACTGCATTTAGCATAAAACAATATGCTCAATTCATAACATGGCAAACTGCAGCCCAACAGGCAACAACAGCTGTCAGTGTGCTGACTTGACTATGACTTGCCCCAAACTGCATGTGATTATCACAAAGTGGGCATGTCTGTAAAGGGGAGACTCGTGGGTACCCATAGAACCCGTTTACATTCACATATCTGGAGGTCAGAGGTCAAGGGACCCCTTTTGAAAATGGTCTTGCCAGTTTTTCCTTGCCCAAAATTTTACTTGAGTTTGGAGCGTTATTTAGCCTCCTTCAAGACCGCCTAGTATGACATGGTTGATACCGATGGAATCCTTAGTTTTTCTAGTTCCATAATATATCTTCACTCTTGCTCTGGAACTGAACCTGCTACGACCTCTGGAATTGCTGAAAAGTTGTTTTAATGCATTAAAGAAATTAGTGGCTTTAAAATGAATTTGCATTATCACGTCAAGTAGGCAGCCCTAATTTATACACTATACAGATAGAGAAATGGCATTTCTGATCTCAAGGTTTAGTAGTTTACAAAGAGCAAAATCTTAGTGCATTGTCTAATTCCGCTCCTTTTTTTTCTGATGTTTGTCGTGGCCCACAGCTCTGAGCTCTCACAGTCGCAGCAGCAGCCGCAGCAGTCTGGATGAGGCACTGGCATCCCAGCCCAGGTCAAAGGACTCCTTAGTCTCCTCAACAACAGCAGGCAGTGCCAAAACCAAACCGCTATTAGATTACAATGTATACATGGCCTCCTTACTGCCAAAACAGGCGGTAGTCAGCCCTGCAGCTGCCAGCCCTTCTCTTCAGAGTCCCCAGAGCAGCCCTGGGGCTGATAAGAAGGTAGCACATATACTCATCTTCCATCTATGCTATTAACACCTTTTCCTTACTAATTTCCTCTCTTAGGTCACAAACCTGTCATGCCATTTGCAATTCAACCTTACTATGGTACAAGCTCTGTAATTACAAACAACAAGTAGCTGATAGTGTGGCTTATCCTCATACATATTTAGAGGGGTAGAATAAGTTAAATTGTAGGAGGTTAAATGTTTTAGAGATATGAGATTCATATTCTTTTCTCCTTGTTAACTTGCCTACTGTGTCTTAAGCTGCAGAGCACCACTTCAGCTCAGGTGCAGCCCAGGACGGAGGAGGAGGAGGAGGAGAAGGAGGAGGCGGAGGAGGATACTGTTGCCTGGGTGAATGCGACTCTTGGCCGGGTCGTCTGGGACTTCCTGAGCGAGCCCTACTGGGCCGAACTGGTCTCCAAGAAGATTCAGATGAAGCTCAGCAAGATACGGGTGAGTGGAGCAAGGCCCCTAACAGAGCATGCACACACAGATAAGCTCTCCAAATGTCAGTTTGCTACTCTTTAAAGCAGCTCCACACTGGTTTAGAAGCAGAGAGAGAGAGAGAGAGACAGAAACACGTCACCCTTCACTTCTATTCTCTTTACCCCCCCCCCCCAGGCAAACCTATTTTGCTTTGTTGTATAATGTTCTTGGTCTGTGTGACTGTCCACAATGTCCTGTGGCAATAGCTGCATGTCATATTGTTGTCTCAGTACAGTGGTGAAAAAAGACTGAGCACAGTTCAGTCCACAAGGGACACATAGAGACAGTTCATTATAAGGTGTGGTGGAGGGCAGAGTGTGTCATCCATGCCTAAGGCTGCATTTACACCAAATCAGGCGTTGCATCGATTAGTGCAGGGTTGCCCTGTGATGTTGGAGTGTCACTTGGTGGCCCACAACACCAAGCGACTGTGCGAAGATTAACGTCTTTTGTTCCCTCATGGCTGGGTTGTGCAGCTCTGGATCGCCGGGGAACGTTATTGGCCATCGCAGCGTGACCTCAGGTTGCGTTTCCCTAGAAGTTCAACCCCCTGCATCCGCAACATAGACTGTATAAAATATGGATGTAGTCTCCTACGTCACCCATAGGTTTCTGAAGAGTGAAAATGAAGTTCAAAGTGGGTGGCTCTCGGCGGCTCCGGCCGTTGCCATCTTGGCAGTGACAATTCCAGCTAATCCAGAAATGGGCAAAGAGGTGGAGCGCGGATGGAGCTCGGGCAGGCCGAATGAAGTCCGGTTGTTGAAACATGCCCACATAGCTCGAAGCTAGCGTCGCCTCACGTTGTCCTTTTCTTGGTCAAAAAGTTGCACATGAACACACGGCAAATACGACAGCCGACGGCCAACTACCACGTACGTTCTGCGTCCGCGTGAGATGAAATAACTCCAGCAGGCGGCGGTAATCTGGATTCATCATTCAAAAAGGGAAACAGGAATACTGAGGACAGCGGATATACAAGCCGTTGTTATGATACGTACATGAAACAAAGCGGCGTCTGACGACCATTTTCACACCACTCTCACTCACCACTTAGCTTCATTCCAGATTGATGTCCTTTTGAAAATATCCGTGTGTTGGAATGATCAGATGAGACGAAGATGAACCTGAGACCTGAGCCAACAGAGATACACCAAAAAAGCTAGGCAGACAGATGCTCTCCGACGGCCCCATACTCTCCGACGGCCCCAAACTCTCCGACGGCCGACCGTCGGGTTGGTGTGTTAGGGCCTTAAGGCTAGAAGCTAGGCTATATCATGGAAGAGAATGGGCTACAAGCACAAGCTTCATGCTACTCTGTGTAGCTGGCTAATGTTAACCCTGCACCGCAGCACCGACAGTAGCCTACATGCAGATGAATGAAACCCGGTCTCATTCATTCCGCAGCGCACAGCCAACACACTGGCAAAAGTCCGCAGACTTTGATGGTATGTTCTGAGCGGGAGAGAGCTCTGTGCGCTGTGTTGTGTTGCCGGTCGGTACCGGTGATAACAAACACATAAAATAATGCAAACGTTAGAATTTCACTCACCGAAAAAACTGGAGCACAGACACCAAATCAATTGATTAAGCTTTGTTCGTCACACAAAATCGTACAAGGTAACGTTACAACTCCAGTGAAATTAAATCCCGTCAGCTCCTTCAATTTGTGCATTAACGTTATTCACCATAAAGCACACATCTCCTCCTTTGTTCTTTGAGTCCTCTGTTCTCTCAGATCGGTATATAGAAAAAGATTTACGGTTGAATGGCGCTATCCGGTATTTCCAGGATTTAGCGACATTACAGTTCCCGATATCCCGTTGGAAATGGAGGTTGTCCAGCAGCAGCCCACCTTCCAACGCCCGCACATTGGCCAGCCTGTCATGAAAGTGGAAATAAGCTATCGAGACCAAAACCGTATTTTGTACCAGGCTGTAAACCTAAAATAAATTTGAGCATTTTAACATGGGTGGGTGGGGGGCTCTTTGGGGATTGACTCGCTTTTGGAGACAGCCTCGGGTGGCCACTCGATGAACCCCAGTTTTGGCGCTTCGGCCTTGGCTTCACTGCTCTGCACCGGAGGTTGCCGCTTAGTCCCCACCACCGCAGATTAAACGCACTACCCGCATTCAAATGAATGGGAGGACTGGCATTTTTGCTGCAATGCCCCGTTTGGTGTGAATGCAGCTAATTGTGTGTGCATGAGTGTATTTATTTCATGATTTATGTATTAAATTTTTTTTCAAGCTGGTATCCTACAGTATATATACTTTTTGAAAGATATATGGTTATGAATTACATTTTTGTCCTTCAATTTGGTTGGATCATAATCTGCAAATGAATTATTCCTGTACAGTGTGCTCAGCGCAGTTGCATGCTTTTGTCTTTTTCAGTTGCCTTACTTCATGAATGAGCTAACCCTGAGAGAACTGGACATGGGCTCGGCCACTCCCAGAATCCTTTGGGCTTCCAAACCCTCCATTGACTACAGAGGCAAGAGAGAAATCAATGTCAAACACACGCAAACACTCACACTCATTTGTTTCTTGTAAATCTTGTAAAGAGATACTGGCCAGTAACGTATTTTGGGAAGACACCATTCATTGTGCAGACTATTTAACTTTTTTATTTAGTCTTAGTCCTGTGTTAAATGTCCCTGTTAATTTATCATATTTAGCATATAATTAGAGCTTTGTCACATCTTCCCAAAAATTTAAATAATTTCATTTTCAAAATCTTGCAGTACAAGAAGTAGTGCAAAATGTCAAATGGGGTGAATACTTTTAGCAATCTACTGCATGTATCCACACATGGACAGAAGTGACATTCTGTCTCATGACTGGCCACTGCTCCCATTCTTTGTCTCGTCCTCCTGCTGTGACTAATGAGATCACAGTGCTGTGTCTGGATGACACACTCTCCATCCTAAATCTCCACTGAAAACAACACTGTCCAGACTGAGATGCTGACAATATTAACCATCACACATCGCTAACAACTAATTAGAATGCTGATAAAATAACGCAGCAGTAAATGTCACACCATCATCTTGTTCTGATTCGTTGCTCCTGGTAAGACTTTTCATGTGAATCAGCATCGACATTAATGCAACTTTCCATACATTTTTGAAATACTAGAAATGGAAATCCATTAAGTATACACAAAAGAAATGTTTGTATACAGCTATGGTAAAGCCAAGAACATGTGCTTTATCAACCCCAATAACTGCTTCATTCAGTCAGCACAGGCAGAATGAGATTTACTGTGTGCATCACACTGCAGCATAACATGAACTTCCACCCACTCAGCTTGTCAGGCAGTGGTACCCTGCTCATTACTTTTAGGCTCTCAGCTGGTTAAAGTAGCAATAGACAAGTTTTTTGCTTTAACTTATCATTATGAAGTAAATGTTGATTGCACAATGTAATAGCTGTAGAATAACGACACCATCGGCGTTTAGATTGGTTCCCTATAAACCTTTCCCTTGAAATTCTGTCTGCTACCCGGTACGATCTCCCTGGAAAAAGAAGGCTCCATTTATGACACAAAGGAACTGCGTCATCCATTGTGCAATCAAAACAGGAAGAGCATAGCGCTTTTGTTTTTCCCGGTAGCTATTGGTAGCTATCCCCAGTTACCAGAGAGTGTCAATGTAAGTTCTTTGCAGTTACTATCGCTAGTAGCAGAAATGGTGGACGGTGGAACAACCAATGAAAGTAACTGTGGAAAACAAAATGCAGTGTGTCCTGTGCAGTGTTGCCAAATGTTTTCCAATGAAAGTAGCTAGCACTAGCTCCAAAAGTTGCTCGAAGTCACCAGATGACATCATACGCCAATTTCATATTGCTGAAATCATCATGCATTAATTTTCATAAAGCTTAGTGGTTGTGTCAGTTGACTGACGGGGAAGAGGAGAGGGAGAGACAGCGTGCTGTTGGCAGAAGAGCCGTGGACTGTGATTACTCTGAGCAGCATTTGGAATGAATTACAATATGTTATATTTGAATATATGCTTTTTCCCTGATGGTCTGAATAAGTCGCTAAATCTGTTGCTTGTAGTGGGCTCTGAGGAAATTGGAAAATGGCCCGGTTGTCTTTGAGACAGTAGTGCCAACAATAGGCTCGTTCTAGATGAGCCAGGCCTGCTCAGAATCGATCACCAGCGATTGGCGCGCAACGCATGCCGGTTACATTTGTGTCCGACTTGATCCCGACTTGCTCAGACGTCGTGCACATGTGGGCAACGATAACCTCACAAGATCGAGGTGGTCGCAGTTTAAGGGAGCCAGGCGCCGCAGTCTCTCTCCACCGATTGCAAGACCCAGGGCATTATGGGAAGCGCCTGGCTGTCGCCTGATCAGAGAGCTGATAGGCTCTTAGTTTCTACAACAAACACCACGTGTTGTAGAAAGTCACAACTTTCTGTGTAATTTGTAATATTTAACGCTAGATTGTATTAGTCTCATGTTGTGCAATGAAGGTTCCATCTATTAAACATACCTCGTGTGGTTGATAGTAGTAATAATAATAATAATAATAATTATTATTATTATTATTATAATTATGAAGGTATTTATATAGCACTTATCAAAATGAATGCTCATTACAAAGTGCTTTACAAGGCGGACATAAAAATAATAAAGGATAGAATCCAATGCCAGATACACGCACATTTCCACATATATTTACAAACAAATATAAATAGATCCCAACGTGGTCTAAAAACTACAAGTAGCCTGCAGATCGGATCTAACAGGATGTTACTTTTTATGTGACTTCCTGTGAATTCAGTGAAGGCTGCTGAAAACAGCTGGAAACTGTCCGACTTGATCACAGCTTTTAGTCACCGCTCCCTGCTGCTGCTGCCTGATCTCGTCTACTTTCCAGGCGAGGCGCAGTTCATCTCGAACGAGCCCATTAATACCACTTGGAAACGCTGGGGTGGGGTTGTCTATTACCACTGGAAGTATAGTACAATTACAAGTGTTAAAAAAAGGCATGTGTGCTCGATTTAATATGAAGAAATCTCCTTTACCAAAGGTGTTATGTACAATGGATCCTGAGAAACACTTCATACATTAAAGCAGCCATGGGTAGAAATGGAGCAAATATGATTATAATCTTGACAGTAGTGCATGAGACAGGTAATCTGAAAAAAATCATGTCCCTCTGTGTCCTCCGGTGCTTCTAACGGCATCTGCAAGATTTCACAGACCGGAGGAAAACAAGCAGTAAGAGCTGATCTGGAGTCTGCTGTCTTTGAGCAGCTGTCAATCACTTGCGAACTCTGATCAAACCATCAAACTAGGCAGCGCTGATCAAATATGAATCAATATTCTGTTACTGTAATGACTATTTCTCTCCTCAGATGTTTTCAGAATCATCTCGTAGTGTACTGTTTAGCTGTAAAATGAGAACGTTTGTGACCCGGCAGCCATGTCGAGATCAGTTGAGGAAATACCAAGCACCGCCCACCAGCCGGAGCACAGACTTTCTCATTTTACAGCTAAACAGTACACTACAAGATGATTCTGAAAACATTTGAGGAGAGAAATAGGCATTACAGTAACAGAATATAGATTCATATTTGATCAGCGCTGCCTAGTTTGACCGTATGATCAGAGTTTGCGAGTGATTGACAGCTGCCTCCGTTGAATGAACAGCCAATAGGAACGCTCTCTCTCTCTGAAATGACTTGTGATTGGTCAAAGTCTCCCGTCACGGGCTAGATGTTCTAAGCCTGAAAACAGAGCCATGAGGAGGAGCAGAAGTCTAGTTTTCTCTCAGAACACTTGAATTACAATATGCTGAAAGGTTGTTATGGAATTTTTGCCCAATGATGCCAAAAATATTCTGCCTACTGCAGCTTTAAGGCTTTTGCTTACAGAATAGAATTTGAGTGGTTAGTGAGGTCTTAGCTGAATACAATACAGTCGGGCCCTAAGCACGAGGCCAAATGGAGGCTTAGCTGTGTGAGGTCTTACTGTAGCTTTGTGAGGGACCATACGTTATTTGCCCGCTGCAGTTGCACAACTATATTGACTCAAGTAGCGCTGAAGTTTCCAGCTGACTGTGTTCTAGTTCTGATCAGAAGGAGTTTTGTATTTGATTTTAAAACTAGAGATGCACCTATCCAACTTTTTCAGTCCCGATATCGATAGTGATACTTGAGCTTTGGGTATTGTTCGCTATTGAGTATCGATCTGATACCAGTGTTTAATTGATCAGCTTAATGACTCACTGTATGGAAGCCACTGGGATCATTCTGTTATGTGTAAGGCAACATCAGGCTGGACTTATACATCACTTTCTTAACTTTGTAAAACAAATTGTGACAAATAAATACATAGATATACATTTACTGATCAGGCTCTGCAGTATTTATATATTTATATATTTATATATATATATATATATAGATATATATCTATAGATATCTATATATATATCTATCTATATATATAGATAGATATATAGATATCTATATAGATATCTATATATCTATCTATATATATATAGATATATCTATAGATATATCTATAGATATATCTATATCTATAGATCTATATATATATATATCTATAGATATATCTATATCTATAGATCTATAGATATATATATATCTATATATATATCTATAGATCTATAGATATATCTATAGATAGATAGATATATATAGATAGATATATCTATATATATCTATCTATCTATAGATATATATATATCTATAGATAGATAGATATATATATAATGTCCCTATTTTAAACTTGCATCAGCATTGAGCTTTCCGTCCCCTTGTCCCACATCGCTTCTCTCATTGTCCCTTACATTCAGAGACGGATCTGTCTTTTCAGCTGTTTCATATGCACAGTCTCCAACTTTTTCTCTTCCTCTTGCATTCACTTTCATTTCATCTTCCTCTTTGTGTTCTTACTCACTCTTTAGTCTCAGTATCTCTCTTCCTCCTCCCTCCTATGCTGAGTCATTGCCTCATTTTGATCGCTGCAGCACTCCATAAACATATAATGAGAGCAATAATTGACTGCATCTCCGACTGGGGCGGCAATGGCATTTATTGGAAGCGTTCCAGGCCAAACACACCTCAACAGTCACTCCAAACACAATCGGTGTATATACTGTATGCCACCATTTTGGTAGAAAAAGTCGTTGGCTTTAATGTCACTTTCATTCTGAAATTGCAATGTGTTGCCAAATGTTTTGATTTGTTATTGCAAGTGGATCTATCCAGATCACCTACTGTCAAACTAAAACAGCGGTGCTTAATTTTTAGACCCATTTCTTAGAAGTGAAGGAAGCAGGAAAGCGATACATGCTGCAAACAAAATACTAAAGATAACTGAAGGTATGGTGCTTTACTGAGCCCTGTGCCTGTTTCTATTTGCTGCAGCTTATACCTCTGCAGAGAAAGTGAGTGTTTTCATTCCTCTTTTCTGCTGTGCCTTTTACTTTGAGGCGATAGTTCGAAAACTTTGAGTGGAAATGGTCAGTTTAGTTTTCCCTTATGAAATCTCCACTGGTGTTACAGTGGCTGTATCCTCTAGGTGTCTCAAGTTCTGCCTTCACCGTGTCTGAGCCAGCTCCTTCCTGGAACAAGCATGCTGAGTGCAGTGGATCGATGAACCTCTCCTCCAGCTGTGTATGTGCTCATATCGCCACAAGAAATTGTCTCTGCATGCTTGTACGTTTGTGTCCAGTACACACTTGTGTTTGCACACACTCAGTTTCTGTAATGTCCATTTCTGGATGCATACAAGCAGTCACTCTGCATGTGTGAAGGCATTTCTTTATGGTATGTGCAACACAACTCTACACCCTGCAGCTTCACCCCAATTAAGGAAGCACTGCCCGTGTCCTGCAGGAGTCTCTCCTCTCCTCTCCTCTCCTCTAGTCTCTCCTCTCCTCTCCTCTCTCCTCTCCTCTCCTCTCCTCTCCTCTCCTCTCCCCAAACTAACAAACCTCAGTGCCCTGCATAAACCCAGACCCAGCCAGACACAGTCTCATTACCCCCCCCCCACATCAGCGCTGCCTAGTTTAACTGTTTGATTGGAGTTTGCGAGTGATTGACAGCTGCCTCCCGTTGAATGAACAGCCAATAGGAACGCTCTCTCTCTGAAATGACCTGTGATTGGTCAAAGTCTCTCATCACAGGCTAGATTTTCTAAAGCCTGAAAACAGAGCAATGAAGAGGAGCAGAAGTCTAGTTATCTCCCAGAACACTTGAATTACAATATGCTGAAAGTTTATTATGGGATTTTTGCCCAATGATGCCAAAAAACAACAAGAGCTTCTTTTTGTCTGCTTTCATTTCTCCTGTTTCTGTTTGACTCGCTCTCACTGTGATTGTTTTTCTCTCCGTCACACCAGATTCATCGCATTATCACGTCATTTAGCACAGCACCAGCTGGTGTTGGGGCCTCACCAGAGCAGTGAGGAGAGGGCACCCAGTCTCAGTGCTGTTTGTTCTCGTGTGTTTTGCCTCCCAGCTCTACATTTCTTCCTATCTGAACAACTTTTTTCCATTCATGTACCTGGGCCATGTATGCCTTTGTCAGGAAGGCTATGCATTTGTACGCACTTAATGGGCTTTTGCATTGCATACATGCACACGTGTCTTAGTTGCAGCAAAGTGTAATGTGTTTTGTTTTAGAATATCTTAATGTCTGTCATCCTCTGATTCACGCTTCACTTCATTCACCTCTCCTGCGTCATCAGTTGTCCTTTGCTGCCTCCCAGTGGTTCAAAGAGAAACCACACCCAAGATCATGATTAGATGTGGCTCTTTGTACACAGGAACATGTGATCCTGTGTTGTGCAGAGAGAGAAAGAAAACCAGAGTAAACATATCTTTCCCCATGCAAGCAAGGCTTTCGATTGAGGCTTTTGAGGAGTTTGTATAATCCAGATTACAGCAGGCTTGGTAGAGCAGAGGTTTACGCAGCCAGTCCCCCCCCCACCTGCTGCTATCAAACGGGGCGGGGGGGTGCTCTCCAACTGTTTCTCCTCTGTTCAATGGACCTTGTGACTTTCAGGGTGTCTTTCTCGTGTAAGTGGAGGTATCAGAGGGTCTTTAGGAGGAGATGGCAGGTTAACAGTAGATGTCACATAGAAGTGGTGTACATCATCTGAAAGCACGGAACCTGAAGATTAATTTGAGATGCAGCTCAGCACTGTGTGACAAGTTGTTCAAAAATAAACATGAATTAATTTAATTAATTAATTAATTAATTAAAATACATTTTGAAAGTTTATAAGGGCTTAGAACATTATGATAGATGTATATGATGGCCATTTCCATGCTCTATTATGTCTCATAAGTTGTCATAAGTTGCAATTTTTGGGTTGATACCATTTGTTACAAAGATTTCGTGCTAAATTTAACCATTTTTTTCCACCAGAGAATAGATGAAAATGATCAATAATCCTCCTGTTGTGTAAACTGCTCAGAAACCCCCTTATTGTTAATCTAGCTAGGAAAGCCATCCATCCTCTGAATGCTCTAGGTCTCTAGTTTGATCCATCCATCCTCTGAATGCTCTAGGTCTCTAGTTTGATCCATCCATCCTCTGAATGCTCTAGGTATCTAGTCTGATCCATCCATCCTCTGAATGCTCTAGGTATCTAGTCTGATCCATCCATCCTCTGAATGCTCTAGGTCTTTAATTTGATCCATCCATCCTCTGAATGCTCTAGGTCTCTAGTTTGATCCATCCATCCTCTCAATGCTCTAGGTCTCTAGTTTGTGGCTGTAAAGTTTCATGAGGCTGTGATTATCCTCGAGGTTACCATAGGTCATTTTATACAATGAGGTCAGATTTAAAAAGAAATGATAAAAATGGTCTCAATACAACGAACTGGCTACTATGGGGACTAACATCATCACACATGAATACAGTTGGGCTCATTGGATCCACAAGAGTCTCAGCTTTACAGTGATACCCAATTTATGTAATTCCAAAAGTGTTTAGGGACACCAGGATGCAGAAATATTCAAACATAATTTTTCGATTAGGCGAAAAATAACACATTTATACTGCATTCAAGAAACTGCATGTGATTATCATAAAGTGGGCATGTCTGTAAAGGGGAGACTCGTGGGTATCCATAGAACCCATTTTCATCCACATATCTTGAGGTCAGAGGTCAGATTACATTGCTGGTACCAGTGGATTCCTTTGGTTTTCTAGTTTCATATGATACCTGTACCTTCACTCTAGCTCTAAAACAGAATCTGCTCCCGCTTCTGAAAGACAGTAAAGTCGGTCAGGATCGCGGGCAGGTTTGAAAGGGTTAACTTTCTCTCTCAGATCAACATTTCTAATAGCTGCCTGTCCCTTTAGGTCTGTGGTTTGACCTGGAGATTTCCTACAGTGGTTCCTTTCTGATGACCCTGGAAACCAAGATGAACCTCATTCGCCTGGGCAAGGAGGGAGAAAGCGTCCGCTTTGGAGAATTTGGCAAAGACGGGTGAGACAGTCAAAGACATTTTAGAAAAGCCTTGAGATATTTTTTTGATTGGATTAGATACTGTACCTTTTTGTCCCTCTACTTGAGTACACATGTCTCTGTCAGGTGTCTGTCTGGCTCTCACGTCGTATTCTATATCTTTGCTGTCTTTTATATCTTCTCCTTTCTTTCCTCTGCCCTTCCCTCTCTACCTTCTGGATTCCACCTTTTACGCGGCTGTAAATCGGATGTGTTTCTGCTCTTGGTGAGTGCTGCTTGACTTTCAGCAATGATCTCTTCTCTTCCACTCTCACTCTCTTTGCATGTCTATAACCTTGGGGTCATCTCATTTCATGTTACCACCAAATGCTTCATCTCATTAAGCATTCATTTCTTATTGTGTTCAGTACCTTCGTCTGTGTTTCTGACTGTTTACAACAGAATATGTGAATATATATGTCAGTGGAACTACAGTCGAGATGCACCGATCAAATTTTTTCTCTCCCGCTACCAATGCATCCATAAAATACAGTGTGCATGTACAGTATATACCTGTCAGGGCTACACTGATTGACAGTAAATGAGAAGTGAGCTCATTTTTGCCAGTCCCCAGGAAACAAGTTCAGATTTAGTTTCACAACAAATTACATCTGAAAGTTGAAAACTTACTAAATTCTTTCTCAAAATATTGATGTTTCCAGAGGTTTATATATCGGTTGAGCATGTGAGCAGTCATGGGTATGCACACTCATGTCACCTTCAGATTGTTTCCGTACATCATTGGTTCGTTGTTTTGTTGGTACAGTACAATAGAATTCAGCTATGAAGCACAATGAAACATAGCAGAACCATACACACATGTTAGTGCATGCATGCATGCAGGTGTGCTCGCCCTAATCCATTTTTTCGTTTATGTGTGTCTAGATACAGGCCACGGACTTACTGCTTGGCTGATAGTGATGAAGAGTCGTCCAGCGCAGGCTCATCAGATGAGGAAGACTCCTCAGAGCTCTCAAATGACTCGGCTGGAGCAGAGGGGTACATACATTCTCTATGCTCACTTAATCCATTTCCAAAAATTTTAAATATTAAATATCAAAAAAATGTTATCATTGACTTTCATTGAAGTACAGATGCACTAAATGTATGTGACTTTAACCTTAATCCTCCTTTTATTGAATACAGTTTGGTCGGAGGCCACAAACCCAGCAAGATCATGCGCTTCGTGGACAAGATCACCAAGTCCAAATACTTCCAGAAGGCCACAGAAACAGAGTTCATCAAAAAGAAGATGGAGGAAGTGTCTAACACACCGCTTCTGCTTACGGTGGAGGTGCAGGAATTCCGAGGAATGCTGGCTGTCAACATACCGCCTCCACCCACTGACAGGATATGGTACGTGAAGGAGGTGTTGTTTTTCTACGACTTAATCTGTGTCATTTCCATGTCTGTCAGAATGACAGATAATCACATCTTCCTTAGAGATAGCTCTCCCACAGACGGAAAACACAGCCCACTGTTGATGTGTCTTTCATGTGACTCTTAATTAGCCAGTTTCCTCACTCGTGTCAACAGTTGCATACTTTTATTTCTAAATAGCAGATAATTCATGTGAAACATACACAGTGACAATATCTGTGCTCTGAACAACTGAAATACATTCTACCCCACAACTGTTTGTTTTATTGAAACAAGTCAGTGTAGCACTTTGTTTAATACATCACTGCCCTCTGCTGGTGGAGACCATACTCTGTTGCATCAGGAGGCCTTTTTTCACAGCAGACATTTTGACTTGTCATAGCAGGAAAAAGCACAGGTGAAACAAATTTGTTAACGACGCTGGGTTCCATCAAGTGTCCAAGGCCTATAGAAAGGAGGCTGGGTCATGCATCATATCTTTGGGGGTACAACACATGCGCAGTAAAATCTGGTCTGCACTCGCCGAAATTGAGCCAATCGCAACGCACGACCGCAGCTTCAGTTACACTGCGCATGTGTTATATACCCCAAGACCCATGACCACCCGTGACCCAGCCCCCTTTCCATAGGCCTTGCAAGTGTCCCAATAAGCCATGACAATGAACCAGAATGCAAAATACCACGACCATAGACTATATAAAAGAAGTGGACATAGACATCGTGATGTCACCCATTGGTTTGTAGATAGTTTTGAAGCCTTGAGTGTCATTTTGGCGTAGTTATCTTGGTTTTCTGGAGCCAGAAGTGACAATAATTGGACAAGAGGGTGGAGCTGGCGAGCAGCGAGGTCTAGCTCTAACTAACTAGCTAGCTTGGTTAGCAAGGTGCATCCGTAATTCACATTAACTGTGATATTAATTGGGATGCTAATTTTGGCTAAAAATGCTTAAAACAAAATGTATTTGTGCTGTATTGAAGAAGACTTGAAACTAGCCATTGAGACCATAAACTCATGTTTACAGTGTTTACTAATAAACCAAGTGAGAAGTCGGCTCATTTTCTCATAGACTTCTATACAATCAGACTTCTTTTAGCAACCAGAGGATTCGCCCCCTGCTGGCTATTAGACATAATGACAGTTTAAGGCACTTTAGCATTGGCTTCACTTTTCTGAGGTCGCCCCTAGACCAGGACCCTGGAAATGGCTCACCTAATGGAATGCAGTCATTTTAAATGTTATCAATTACACCTGTGCTTTTCCTGCTATGACGAGCCAAAATGTCTACTATTAAAATGTATTTGTTCATTTGTCAACTGTTAACAGTGTTTGCAAGTAAATCATTGTTTTGACCTTTTCTGTTGTAGGTATGGCTTTAGGAAGCCGCCTCACCTGATACTGAAGGCACGACCTAAACTGGGTGAAAGAGAAGTCACTCTGGCTCACGTTACAGACTGGATAGAGAAAAAACTGGACCAGGAATTCCAGGTATTGATAAACACTACATTTAATTTTTTTAGGCTCTTACACTTAAAAACAGACGACCAAAAAACTTGTTGAACACACCATGTTATCCACTGCATCAACTCAATTGAAATGAATTACTTCTGGTCTGAAATATTTGTGTTAGGTAGATGCTTTTATTACACGGTTGTGTTGAACACTTGATTCTGATTGGTCAATCACGGCTTTCTGCTGTCTTTAATTTCTTTATAGCAGACCGTTGCTATGTATAGCAGACCGTTGCTATGTATAGCAGACCGTTGCTATGTATAGCAGACCGGTTGCTATGTATAGCAGACCGTTGCTATGTATAGCAGACCGTTGCTATGTATAGCAGACCGTTGCTATGTATAGCAGACTGTTGCTATGTATAGCAGACCGGTTGCTATGTATAGCAGACTGTTGCTATGTATAGCAGACCGGTTGCTATGTATAGCAGACCGTTGCTATGTATAGCAGACCGTTGCTATGTATAGCAGACCGTTACTATATATAGCAGACCATTGCTATGTATAGCAGACCGTTGCTATGTATATCATACCGTTTGCTATGTATAGCAGACTGTTGCTATGTATAGCAGACCGTTTGCTATGTATAGCAGACTGTTGCTATGTATAGCAGACCGTTGCTGGGCGCAGTTCTGATATCGGACTCTGGCGGACCGTTTTTGTGTCAAAATATTGATTTCGTCAGTAAGTAGCCGTGTAATAAGCGGGATAATGTACAGCTAGCGGGTCATTGTTGTGAAAGAATCCCCGTCAGCATCGCCCTGTCGGGATTCTTTCACAACAATGACCGGCTCACTGTACATTATCCCTTACGTATCATATTTTCAAATTATATTCGACTCCTAAATCACCAATATTACAAGCTAAAAATATCAATAAATCCAAACATCTAAGCCACCCAATATCTTTACAATATGACAATATTCTGTGATCCTAGAATGTTCTCCTAAAACATTTTAGATAAACAGTTGCACACTCCCTATTATGTGCTTACTATTTATGGTTCGAATTCCAAGACATTCCATGTGTCAAACATGTGTTTAAAATAGTCCAAATTGATTGCCCACCCACTATCCATCCATCATTCTCTCTCTTCTTTTAGAAAGTCTTTGTAATGCCAAACATGGACGATATATGGCTGTCTGTCATGCATTCTGCCATGGACCCGCGTACAGCCGGCGGACCCTTCGTTGGCCTCGCAGTGGACCCAGAGCCTTCCCAGCCAGAGAAGGACAGCACCAGCCAGCCATGAAGATTGTTTACAGTATTTCCTAGAGCTTGTGAAGTCTCAATTTGGGAACTGGAGCCAAAGTCGACGGTCAGACGCTACTGTAATACAAATCCATTCCCGTAGTGAGTGGGCTTCTCACTCACCATAAGGAGGAACCTTATGAATTTGAAAGGAACAAGGTAGAGACGACCAAGGAAACACGAAAAAGATAAACTGTTGCTTGCTGCTCTTTTCAGTAGTATTTATTGTGCCAGATGAAAAAGGTGATTTGTCTTTTGAAGGATTTAAATAACTGAAAGAACCTATTGAATAGGGACTGATATGTGAAGAGAGTCACGTTTGGCTCAGAATTTGGGCTGGGGAGTATATAGGGATACATCCTAGACTGCATATATAGATGGACGACGCGTCTCCACTTCCTCCCACTGTACAAAAGTGAAGCCAAAATATCCTGGATACAGGAGCTGCCATCTTGACATTTTGACGTCATTTGGAGCCAGAGTCTGAGCAGTAGTGATTGAGGGGCCGTGGTATTGAGGTCCCGCCCACACACCCGCTTGAGCCAATCACGAGCCGAGCATGGCTGCAGCCACCTAGCGTGAGCCATCTTGCTGCTACGTTAGCACCAATTGGCAACTAACCATAATATCTCTATAACTAGGTTTATGATCAAATTGAAACATGTTCTGTTACACTGACTCGTGGCGGTTATGGGAAGTCAAAGTTACATCTCCTCTATAATTCCCTCCGGCTCCGCGACTACTTCACTCAGAGCAGCTGTCCATCACAGCTATCCATCATGAGGTCTTACCCCCTAATTAAAACCAAACTTATCAGAAAAAGGAAGACTTGAACAAACATCAGCATGATAACAACTACCTAAAATGACAGAAACCATATTTGTGAAAAATTCATTTGAGGTGTACTTTGGCTATTTAGTTTGACCCATGTCCCATCTACTGAAATGGGTGGGGGCGGGCTTTATGACATATACTGCAGCCAGCCATCAGAGGGCGATCCGGATGTTTTGGCTTCACTTTTGGGGAGATGTCATGTTGTCCATCTTTATGTCCAGTCTATGGGATACATAAGTATATGATGTCCTATGAACACGTTGATATGGAAGCATTCACCAGATACCTTACAGCCTGCAGATGAACACTTTCTGCTAAGGCTAGAGTGAGATTGAGCATGGTAGACCCTTTATTAAAGAAATACAGTAAATGGAGTTTTACAATCTGATAGTATGTTGACATTAGAGGTGTTTCATAGTGAATGATTAGTGTGTGATGGAGTTGTCATTTCCATTGTTGAGCATGAACACAGTGTAAGCAGGTTTAAAAAGAGTATATCAGAAAAAAGCTTCGATACTTGATGTTCGATTTATTTACCACATGAGACATTTAAACTTTAAGTGGCTTTATGTCAGCAGTTTTTGATCAGGTGTTAACAGTTCCCAGTATTAATTTGTGCTGTGACCACACCCTGAACACCTCCCTTCATTTGCCAAGTCCCCTTTTTTATGCCAATGATGCCCTTATCCATGTCTATATGGAAAACATGCTCACGAGAAAACGTACATTATCTAGGAAAAGTGTCATTCACTATGTAAATTCCATACTTATGACAAATACACAAACACAATAAGTGCAATGATAGAAACACTATAGTAGGATCTTGTATAGATATTATAGAAAAGTGTATGTCTGATGAGAAGTACGAGACCTCTAACATGTCTGTTGAATGTACGTGTGAATCGTTTTGGTTTCTATTGTTCTTGTTTAATGACAGTTTTTACCCGGTCACATTTTGACTGTGGTATGCAAATTATTGCACAAATACAAGTTTTCTTTTTGTTATCTTATGATAAACACTATCTCATCTTGCACATCTTCTGCCAGATGTGTCATTCAATCGTATAGAGGTGGTGTATTTATCTATACATCATTTCTTCTTGATTGTGTTAGTGTTGATGATATTGTTGGAAGTTAATTTAAATGACCAACTTCTATATGTGACAGTGCTTTAAAAAGACTCTACCCGGCATACTGTATGTACAACAATTTGATGAAGTAAAGGTACGTACTGTATAGTAGAGCATCTATTGCCAAGAATGTAGCCTTATCTACAGGTTCCCTTTCTGAAAGTACATTTTTAACCTTGTCATTTTTCTAATGAAACCAAAGTCCTTTGATTAGGCCTATAGTGCCAGACCTGTCTCTGCTCAAAGGTACACATCCTGTGTTGATATAGCATTGTGTTATGATATTTACAAATGCGCTACAATACCTGCATTAACTTTGTTTACAGGAATTCTTACATTGTTTTCAATATTTGCTCTCTTAGTATACTAAAGCATTGTAACATGAAATAGATATTTTTTTCCTGTATGATTGTCTTTCCCTTTATGCCTTGGTTACTTTTTGTTAAGTATTTGTTTTTGAATTACTACACAAGGCGGGTTATGGTTGTATTTTTTTGACTACATCTTTGGAATAAACAGAATGAAATAAGATTTTTGAGGATATATGAAGATCATGATTTGTATCTGTGAATTATTGAACTTTTTAAGATTATGTCATTTTAAGGCCAAATTCAGTGATTATGTGTATCTGCCTTATTTATAGAGCAAAAATAAATCTGTCAATGAAAGCCTTTTTAGTTGTTTTTTTTTGCTTTATATTTTGTATTCTGGGATGCAAATCTTGCTTACATCGTATATTCTAGATTGAAATAAAGCTTTTTCTCAGTGCGTTAAAATAAAAGATTGCGTGAGGCAGCAGAATGGCCTCTGTCAGTGTTACATGATCGTACTTATTGTATTATGATTACTAATTACATTGGTGGCTAAAGCTATAACAACGCATCAATTATAAATAACTCATCATAGGTTTTCTACATAAAAACTGGATTTAGAGTTCCTTGTATATCTCTGTTATCTCAATTAAAAGTGGCATAATGCAGTTTAGTACAGTACTTGAATGTACTTAGTGGTGGAAAGTCCAACTATTTATCCATAACTCTGCCTTCTAGCTCTCTCTGAAATGCTTTATCTGGGGTTTAGCAAACACGAGCAACCCTAAATGATTTGGCTCACTGGATTCAACCGTGAGGGTTAAAGATGTGACCATACCATTGCAATAAAGGTAACTTTAGTTGTGGCTTGATGAGCAGAAAGCGTGATGACTACTGTGTCAATAACTACTGGTAATGATTTTAGTATTGCCCTAAAAATGAACGTCCAATTCTTGTACTTTGACAAGCTGCCCTGCAGTGAGCACTCTGGGAGGAAGATGAGCACCGCCCATCCTCCTCTAACGGATTGTTTACGGTTGCCTAGCAACGGTTGCTTAGCGAGCTGGTTTGTCCTATGGGTTTGTCAGTGACCGTGCGACGGTGGAAAGTGTTGTCACAATTATAGGAAATGATTACTATTTAATTCAGATATACGCTGTGTTTCTTGTATTAGTTTGGTAGCTCAGGTTAGCTCTCCACTAATGGAACGGTTGTAGTAACTGTGGCTTCATGGGAACTAACCTCGGTCTAACCTCGGTCTAACCTTGGTCCAGGCTAACAGGTTACCGCTGAGCTAACGTTACAATAGGTAAGTTAACTAACCTAGTGGTGTTCATATTGGCTCTGAGGGGTTCGTGTTTTCTGTAACACAGGTTAGTTAGCTACGGAAAGCGAGTTAGCTCAGTGTTCAAGTGAAAAATAGCATACAACAACAACAACAAGCTCTGTGTCTCCTCGTCACCACAGGTCACCACAGGTCACCACAGGTCCGATGCAGAGTGCTGAAGCTGAGGGAGGCGGGGAGGAGGAGGTGAGGGAGGAAAGCTCCAGACACAATGAGGATGGAAGTGAAGCAGAAGACTGTGCAGCGACTGTTTCAGCTGCTCCAGAGGTATGATATGATATCTGAGAAATAACCAAGCTACTTTTTCCTTTAGTCTTTAATTTTTCCCTTCCTACTCCAACTCCTTGTGAAGACGTGTGGATATTTATTTGTCCAGATGCTGTGATGTTGCTATTGTCTTTGTCTTTGTATTGGGTGCACATAATAGAAGTTAACTAGGAGTTCAAGTCTATACTGTTGCATACAGTGTTAGTCCTATGGGACAGCAGTTGCCAGCTCCTGTAAAAGTTTAAAATGTGTCTTTGTAATGTGTGTCTAACACTACGCAATGATCTAAATCATCATCAGTGTCCAGGACCTTTATATGTGCTTCCTGTCTGTGGCCCACAGACTCAGGCAGGACCAGAGTCTGATGACCTGACCCCCCAGCTTCACCCTGACCTCAGTGGGGCAGATGACTACTCCGCTGCAGCCACAGAGTTAGGTAGGGTGACCAGGTGTCCCACTTTACCAGGGACTGCACAGCATTTTTATCCCAGTTGTTGTTGTTGTCCCACATATTCAGACGATGTCACACATTTTCAATAGCTCTAGTTTTCAAGAGTCAAACCCCTGCAGGACAGAAGCTTTTCTAAAATCTGGCTTTTATCCAATGGCTGTTAGGAAAGCAGGGAAGGCTGTCCTCACGAGGCCGTTCGCTGTCAATCAAACTGCGCACACCTGGGTCAAGTGCAGGTTAACCTGTCACCGTCTTTGCTACGCTATGCCAGGGAAAATTGCGAGTTCTTTGCGAAATTCGCCAGTTATTTTTCAATTTCACACGGGGGAAATCGACATGAAGTGACATAGTACATGTGAGTCTCACATGAAACGTTTGGCTCAAAACGAGATATGCCAATCAATGGACGCATTCGGGCAAAGCATAGAGATGTTACAAGATAAGGGGCAGAATATAAATGTTTATTTTTCAAGTTAGACATTATATCAGAATTGTAGACTACCTCTTAACATTGATAACGTGTCCCACATTGTCTCACACAAACATACTCTTTGTCCCACATTTGATTTGTTAGGATCTGGTCACCCTAGATTCAGGTCAGTCACACACTAACCCTGGGATTTAAAGTTGAGTACAAAGCAACACAGTATGACACAGCATATCACAGTTCAATACAATATCAGTTATCATCCTGAGAGAAATTAAATTGACGTGATCGGTACAAATTGCATACAGTAAGTACGGTAAAACTGTTCATTTAGGCTGGTTTGCTTAGGATTTCTTAGTTCCTTTTAATTAATTTAGACTGAATACAGGAAACTTTATTGTCCAAGGGTAAGATACTGTGCTGTAAGATTACAGATTACCTTCCTTAACTTAACTTCCTTGTTTCTAACAATATTTGCATTAAACAAGGAGAATAACATGGCAACAAAAGCCTAGGTCAGTATTTGGCGAAAAAAAACCCTGCAAATTAGATTTAGAAGACAGTTAAAGACAGACAAAAATACTTCCAAGTATATATTTACATGTTCTGATTTGTTGTTTGGTTAAAGAGTGTCTCTCTGTTTCATTGCAAGAAAATGTTGCTCAGGCGGCACTGAGAGTTCACCTCTCAAACCTTAACACATCAGAAGATATGGAGGATCAGGAACCACTGCCGGAGGAGGAGGAGGAGGAGGAGGACGACGATGACGAGGACGATGACGACGACAAGTTCATTGTTCTCGACTCTGATCATGTCTGTAGCTTCTCTTTCAATATGTATTCAATCAGTATTTATTAAATGAATAGATTTTGCTTTACTGCTCCTCAAAGAGAATAATGGTGCTGATGACTCATCTAGGAGTCTAAATATATTAGTGTATTAGGTGCATTGGTAACCCTTAAAAGTTAGCTTGGGCTTTCCAATAAATATACAGTGTGCTAAAGTATCAGCAGTACAGCCCTCCAAAAGCTATGTTCATGTTGCACAAAGTTGAATGTGCTTCTAGTGTCAAACATTATACTAGATATTTAGCCCACTGTCATGTCACTGATGCTTGTTTGATGTGTTGGCAGCCGCTGGTCACCAGGCAACAAGCTGCTCTGAGCAACCAGCTCAGTAAGCAGCTGGAGAGGATCAACCTGGAACTGAAGGAAAAGGTTGGCTACATTTCTGTCAACATCAAATTCCTACCCCCCTACTTCTGGCGCCCTTGCTCAGACCACACCTATCTTCCAACTCTGCCTTCATTTTGATCTCAACTACACACCTGTAAAGTTTCGTGACTGCATCTTGCACGGTTGTGACGCTATTGCGGTGACTAAATCTGTCCACAGACAGACAGACAGCCATATAAACACCTGGCAAAGTACTCAAAAGTGCGTCTGTGGTAGTCTCCGCTACAGAAGCTGTCTCCTGGATCACAGTTTGCCACGATGACACACAAAAACAATACCAGTGTCACTGTTGTGGCTGGTAACAACCTGTAGTTCACATAAACATACAGTTCAAGTTCCCCTGACTTTTAGACTATAGTGTCTCAATATGTCCAGAAGATGGTGTTGTTGACCTGTATAGAAATTAAATACAAATATATACATTGTATTTTTTCTCTTACATACAGCATATGTATTTTAATACCCAGCATAAAATGGTAGAAATAAAAAAATAATGAAATATCTATAACTGGAGTAATATATCTGTGACAAAGAGTGTGTGCATGACAAAAGGAAACCATCTGAGAGTCTGATAGAATGCTAAAACTCTTGTTGATTGGTTTTCTGATTCTTGTCTGTGCTCTCTCTCCCGCTGCCCCAGCTGGCAACAGAGAAGGCAGATAACAACCACATACAGGACATAGGTGTTGACATGTTCAGGGTTCAGGAGGAGCTGGCCAGACTCCAGACCAGGCTGGATGACCGGCATCATACCAAGGCACAGGCTGAAACCAAGCACCAACAAACACAGGATCAGCTGGAGGCAATGAAGAGCCAGTGTTCCAGCGTTACCAGCCAACACGGCAAAGTCAAAGCCTATGGTGAGACTGACTTCCTGTGTTGAGCTTGGATTATATTTCATTCTAACTGTGTTGCACCATTTATTTCAAACTCTAATGAACAAATCTCAGATTATTGATTTAATCCATGACAGTTCTCACGCTTGACACCATGTTTTGGAAATAAGGACAAAATATTCTTAAAGTTAGGTCTGTCATTTCTGAAAATTGTGAATTATATTGTAATAATTATCCGCAATCTTGACCTCTTACGCAGCTGAGATAGTCAGCAACACACATTTGTCTGTGCAGCCATGTCCAGGCAAAGAAGTATAGACACACCCAAGAGCAGAGAGTCTGAGTCTATTGTAACTTCACTTGCTCTGCTCATGAGGGCAACTCAATCTCTGAAAAGTGATACAGCTGTAGAAATTGTCTTTGTAGAAGCCATGTGGATTGAAACGCACAGGTCTAGATTTTAATGCAACATAATTAGATTTTTCCTCAGTTCAAATTGTAATATAAAGCTTGATTAAATCCTATCTTGAATTAAATTAGGTCTAGATTTCAGGTTTCAATTTTGGTGCAATTGATTCAACAGTTAAGTGGTGGACACACTGCCCGCGTCTAACGCGCGTCTATTTTATAGAATAGAAGGCTCGCCTATTTTACACACGAGCCGCTCGCGTCTCGGCTGCGTGTCCCATCAGCAACAGACAGTGAAGGTGATTGACAGTATATGGACATCATATCAGCTACATAATACAGTTTACATGTCTAGACATCTGTAGAATATGTCACAGACAGTGAAGGTGATCTATTGACTGTATATGAACATCATACCAGCAAGATTACTACAGTTAAGTAAACTTGTTTTTAAATCAACACTTCCTGCTTTCATTTCAAAATAAAAGCCCTCAGGTGTTTTTTCTATAGACAGAATCCCTTCATTTGTTAACACAAGGCTTTTATTCTGAAATATGAGCAGTCAGTGCTGTGGAACACGCAGTCACTTTGAGAGCTCCAAGAATTGATCAAGTTTGGGGTTTAAATCAACACTTCCTGCTTTCATTTCGAAATAAAAGCCCTAAAGTGGGTTTTCTTTGCACAGAATTCCTTCATTTGTTAACACAAGGCTTTTATTCTGAAATATGTGCCGGACAGTGATGTGGAACAAGCAGTGACTTGGAAAGCATCATAAATGAATACAGTACGGAGTTTTAATTGTGGATTATTACTATTATTTACTAATTACCACACGTTTCTGAAACTTTCTCTGTCTAAAATAAATATTAATTATATTTATCATGAAGTTAAATGGCCATTAAAAAGCAAACTCTATGCAGAAAGAAAGGGCTGACAGCAGCAGCAGAAACCCAGCTGACAGGCAGCCGACACGCAGCCGACACGCAGCCAACAAGCGTCTAGTGTGAACCACGCAGCCACCGAGCGACGCAGACGCCACGCGCTCCTGATGCGGGTAGTGTGCCCAAGGCTTTAGACCTAAATTTATTGCAATTGAAACTTCTTCCAGGTTATTGCACAGTAAGCTTTTGGGGTCAGAAACAGTTTTACTACCAAGTAGGTTTGCACATTGCAAGGAATTTGTCTTGGTGATTTGGTGCATAACAATAAACAGTGCAAAAGACATAAAACAAAGTAGCAAAATAATATTAAAAAAATTGAAAAAATATATAAAGTGGTAGAACTGTACAGTTTGTATTGAAAACAGCCTGTAGTTTGGTCCATTGGATATACCGTATTGATTCAGCAACAGCAAGACAGCATCAGTGTCAGGCCATGTTTCCAACAGTTTGAAGGCATTGTGTTAATGTTGACTCCTGTGCTTCTTCTCTTTAGTGTCCCAGTTACAGACAGAGCTAGAGAGGCTGATGCTGCATCTCGTCTTCACACAAGAACACAGTGAAGATCTGCGCTCTAATGTCAAAGCCATGAAGAATGCCAGACACAAAGCGGGAGCTGAGAAGAACCAGGCCGAAGACCAGAAATTGAAGCAGGTGGGCAGGCTGCAGATCTTTCAATTATTATTATTATTATTATTATTATTGTATTTTGACTGTGTTGGGCGTTATCATTGATGACTTTATTGTTATTGATTAAAATACTCTTGTGTCGTCAGGATTTGTATGTGGAGCGTCTAACAAAGGACATGGAGAGGCTGACGCAGCAGATAGCCATGTATGAGGCCCAGGCCGGTGCTCAAGCAGAGGAGACACAGGAAGCCAAAGAGGCTCTCTCTGAGGTAACTATATTATGGCATAAGACGGTGTATACCTTTAAGTTGAAAGTGCCTTTAATCACCCAGCAAGTACTGTAAATTAGTGCAGCTAATTGACAGGAATTCATTAAGATTAAGGATGCCTTAATATCATTTTTGGCTATTTGGGGCAGGGGTACTATCTGGAAAGAAAACGTTGATAAATCATCACCTCATGAAGTTGTTGCCTAGCAAACAGTTGCCTATTTACACATCCAGTGGATACAGCATTAGCTTATGAGAAAGTTTGTGACCCGGCAGCCATGTTGAGATCAGTTGAGGAAATACCAAGCACCGCCCACCAAACTTTCTCATTTTACAGCTGAACAGTACACTACAAGATGATTCTAACAACATTTGAGGAGAGAAATAGACATTACAGTAACAGAATATTGATTCATATTTGATCAGCGCTGCCTAGTTTGACCGTTTGATCGGAGTTCACGAGTGATTGACAGCTGCCTCCGTTGAATGAACAGCCAATAGGAACGCTCTCTCTCTCTGAAATGACCTGTGATTGGCCAAAGTCTCCCGTCACGGGCTAGATGTTCTAAAGTCTGAAAACAGAGCCATGAGGAGGAGCAGAAGTCTAGTTTTGATTCAACACTTGAATTACAATATGCTGAAAGGTTATTATAGATTTTTTTCCCAATGATGCCAAAAACAGTAAGGTTTAAGCAACAAAAAAAACATGAGCAGAGTATGCATTGATTCCCTTCACAACAATATATGTTGCATTTGCATCATCAGTCACAACACATGTCCACTCATGTTTGTGTCCGTGTGTAGGCTGAGATGGAAATGGAGTCTCTGGTGATGGCGCGTAAACAGCTGCTGCAGCAGTGGAGCAGCAGCCTGGTGGGCATGAGGAGACGAGATGAGGCCTTCAGCGCCATGCAGGATGCTGTGCGGTGAGAATGAGGGAGAGGGAAGGCTGCATATTAATATGCTACTGATCCACTTTAAATGTGCTAATGCATTCCAAACGTACATGTAACTAACATTGGGCCTCATTCATTAATATATGCGTTCTTACTTTGCGCACAAAATAAGTGCACATGCAAAATTACCGACAGATTCATGACACGTGCGCACCGGCCAATTTTTTCCCTTACCACTGTGCATACGTTAGTGAATCAGAATCATTCTAAATTGACAGCCATGTGCCCGCTATTTGTAATCAGCGTACTGCCAAGCTCCCTTTTCTTTATATAAGGAAATATGTGTTCCTAGAGGTTTATCATAGAGAAAGTGAGGAAGTTGTTGTAAAAGAGAGAAGCATGGCCCCTAAAGATAAAAAACAAAAAACATCTACTGAAGAAATGAAGACAATAGTGTCCGAGGTGGAAGGCAGAAGTGTTTCCACACAGTGACAATGATACAAAAAGGAGTCTCAGGCTGCAGTGCACTGGGGAGGTGAATGTTGTGTCCCCTGAGATACGGACTGTGGCTCAGGTAAAAAAGAAATGGTTCGATATTAAAGTTGATGCGAAAAAAACGAGTAATAGACCAGAAGAAAAAGAAGGAAACAGATGAAGGAGGAGGATCACCTGATCTGTCGGCCCAGGATGAGAGACTCCCCGCAGGGTGGGATATGTCCAATACATGAGTGATGACATCCAGCAAGGACTTTTACCCAAAGGCAATTCTTTTTTTAGGGTAATGGCATCATGAAATATGACAACAGACATTTGGAGCTTAATTCAAAAACCTCAATAGAAGCTTCAAAATATATAATATATTTGAATTATTACAATAATTGATGAGGAAGAAAGGGCAATGATTTCATAATTATTCAATACATTTGGCTGATGCATTAGTAAATTAACAGTTTTAAATGTTGTTGTCTATTCAAGCCTTTTTTTATTGAATGCAGTTTTAATATGATATGCATTTAGTTAAAAGGTGTGTGTTTGCATTAAGACAGTCGGCTGGGCCTTCATCATTTGTGCATATGCATGGTCTGAGGCAATTCTAAATTTGTTCTCAGAGTAAGAACAAATTCAGGTAAGAGAATATTGATGAATCCTGGATTCATTGTGCGTCACACATTCGTAAGCACGGTCTAAGCACAGATTTGTGTGTACACACTGTTTGTGGATGAGACCCATTGTCAAAAATATAGCAGATGTGTGTAGAAAATATGTAGAAAATACAACACAATGGGCCTCATGCAGCAATCATTCTCTTATATTTCTCTTATATTTTCTCTTAATTTTTACCCAGCTGTGCTGAATGATGAATCCCACTTCATCGTAAATTGGAGGCATGTGGCGTGTTTATTATCAGCATAGGTAACGCCCCCTAAACACTATAGGGCAGGTGTTGTGCCGTGTGCAAATACTCTGGCACATGCCCCTACTATTGGAGAAATGGCACCAACAAAAGACTGTAAGAAGAAGAACTTCAGTAATGAAATTGAGGTACTGTTAAATAAATGTAAACAAAGTAAACAGGATTTTCCAGAGCCTCAGTACTGGCGTTACAGGAAAATCAAAAAGAGCCGCATCGAAGAGCAGTATGTAATCCATTCAGAAATTGAAAAAACACGCAATATCACCCAAGTATAGTATAGTCTTAATTGGGATCAATGGACCAATAGAATAAAGTAAAGTTTTAAAATCAAGGCATGCATCTATTCACTCTTTACTGCTGCCTTTGTTTCCCTCAGCGCTGCCGAGCACCAGGTGATCTTGCTTGACAGAGAGATTGAAGGTTACAAGAGATCCACCACTGAAGAGCAGGACCAAAATGAGATGCTAACGATGCAGCTGAACTGGTCCCAGATGGACGCTGCCACCTCCAAAAAGCTGCTCAGTCAGAAGCAGGCCCGGCAAGAGGCTCTGCAGGCCCACTACAGCACCTGCCTCCGCACTCTGAGGGAGACGGAGAGCACCCTCGCCCGGCTCTCTAAGGTAGCTAGAGGACAAAGGCTTCTGTTTTGACAGCTCTGCTCCTTCTCTTTCCTACTGAAACCATTCCACTCGCCATTTATTTTCCTGCATTGTACTAGGAAACCAGCACCCACCATGTTGAAGTGAAGGATCAGAGGAAGCAGTTGGAGAAAGAGAGTGCTGTGCGTCTGGAGATGGAGGACAAGATCATGACCCACATCCAGCAGGAGCTCACCTACAAAAAGGCTGCCAAGTATTCCCAACAGCTCATCAGCAGGATAGCCACACTCAAGAAGGAGAAGGTAAAATGGGATTTAGATAGATAGAAAAATCATTCAGAGTGTTTCAGGCTGTGGGAAAGCCTCATAAAAAATGTCATCGGAATTGAATTTAGACCCTTGTCCCTGAGGTCGAAACGCAATGAGTTCCTCAAAAGGTTCCTATAGTTATGGGGGAAAGTTCCTGCGGTCGAAAAGTGGCTCCTCCTTCGGTCCGAAAGTGCAGGTTCAGAACACTCTGACAGCAAAGATCTGTCCACCAAAGTCCCTTTTCATTAACACAATCATATTATTTATATGTACAGTATATTTTTAGATCTTCAGTTTCAAACTGGGCCTCTCAAGGAGTACGCCAGCGATTTATTAATGCACCTCCATACAATTGGGGAACTAATGAGCTGAAGATAGAACATTACAAAAACAGCACAAACCCACATGTACAGTATGCTAAGGATAAAGATATATATTATGATATTACATTTTTGTCCTGCTCAATGTCTCTTCCTCTCCTTTAGCTCTCTCAGTTGTGGCAGCTGGAGAATGATGTGTGGGATGTGGGACTGGAGAGCAGCGAGATCAGCCAACACCTGGACAGCCTGACCGTCACACAGGAGGCCCTCGATGAGGAGATCGCAAAGTACAACAAATTACTGACATCCAACCAGACTGAGATTTCTTCCTTTGTTAAACTCATCAGGCACAAGCAGGCCACCATCGCCAACTACAACAAAAAGATCTGTCAAATTGCAGCCAGCACTGGGGTGAGAGATTTTGGGGGAAGCAGTAATCCCTGGTTGTCTGTTAGTGTGTTTATGTAGAATAGAAGCTCATTAGAAACAAAAAATCAGATATAAGACTCACATGCTGCCTTTGTGATTTGTGTGCCTCCATTCCCAGTACGAGGACCTGAGTCCACTGCAAATCAAGGTAGAGGCATTAATGGCTGAGATCGAGGAGCTGGCAGCGAATGTCAAGAGTGATCAGCAGCTCTGGATGAAACGACAAGGGACTCTAGTAGGACTGACCCAGGAGATACAAGCCAACAGCAAGGACATGCTCAAACTGCAGATAGAGTACACTGGCATGCAGCAGAAGAAAATACGCCTGGAGAGTACGTAATTAAGAAGCACACACATGCACAAATAGATACAAAGGTTCAAGTCAAAGTCAGTTGTCGGTAAATTATACATAGGCAACTAGTGATCATGAGCTAGTTAACAGCATGTCTGAGAATCGAACTATGTAAGTTTTCTGTATTTAACAACATCAGTCTGACATCTCTAAATTAACTGTTGTTATAGTAAAACAATTCATACAGTATGTGAGATAACTTTCCCCATGCACTCGTACATGGGTTGCAATTAAGCCAGCTCCCAACCCCATCAGGTCAGATTGAAGTAGAGCACCGTGAGGAGACGGAGCTGGACAAGAATGCGAAGATGCTGAGAGGAGACCTGCTGAAGCTCAACAGCCTGCTGAGCACCAACGGACAGCTCAGCCAGGCGCTGGAACAGGAGAACGCACTGATGGAGACTGACTTCCTCCACAGGCTTCAGGCATGGCATTGATTGTTTCATTTGTCTTTTATTTTGTTATTTTTCTGCATTTTTTAATAGTAAATGATTATTAAACGTGATCTCATGTGTTTAGGAGGCAGAGCGAGAGGCTATCGAGATGCAGATGACACACGAGAAGACCCAGGAGGAAAAAGAGAGACTCCTCAACTGCCTGGTGGAGGCTGAGTCAGTCACATATTCATTTTGTTTGTTTAATATGAGTTAATATTTCTATGTCTGTATGACAATCAACTTGATGAATTTGATTCCCTAATGTGTTATTTAACAAACATACTAGGGCTTTCAATCGATTGAAATAATTAATTGTGATTAATCGCATGATTCTCAATAGTTAATCGCAATTGATTGCAGAAACCCTCACAGGTACTGCATTTAGCATAAAACAATATGCTCAAATCATAACATGGCAAACTGCAGCCCAACAGGCAACAACAGCTGTCAGTGTGTCAGTGTGCTGACTTGACTATGACTTGCCCCAAACTGCATGTGATTATCATAAAGTGGGCATGTCTGTAAAGGGGAGACTCGTGGGTACCCATAGAACCCATTTACATTCACATATCTGGAGGTCAGAGGTCAAGGGACCCCTTTGAAAATGGCCATGCCATTTTTTCCTCGCCAAAATTTAGCATAAGTTTGGAGCGTTATTTAACCTCCTTCAACAAGCTAGTATGACATGGTTGGTACCGATGGATTCCTTAAGTTTTCTAGTTTCATTTGATGGCAGTATCTTCACTCTAGCTTTAAAACTGAGCCGCTACAACCTCAGAGTCGCAAGTTGCATTAAAACAAATTTGCGTTAAAACCCTAAAAAATATTCCTACTCTTATAAATCGTTGCTGACTTTATGCAAATAAAACAAATTATATTATATTATGATTAGTAGGTAATTTTAGATCATTGCTTAGAAAACAGTAACCTCCAGGGCAGTGGTTCCCAAACACAACACGCCAAGGACCCCTAAACTAACACAAATTAAAGATTTTGTCCCAGTGTCCCCCATCTGATAGCTTTTTTGCTTTTAGAGGATGTGTTATTACAGAAAGTATATAAAACCCATGACCAAAATAGTCATACATTCTGTTATTTTGAACTTATGGATGGAATTATAGTGAAAATAAATGATTCTTTTTCTTTACTGGGGACCCCCTGGAAACTCCTCAAAGACCCCTGGGGGTCCCCGGGCCCCACTTTAAGAACCACTACTCTATAGGGTATTAGAGTTATTTCAATATATCCATAAATATCCAGACATTTGTCTTCTAATAATCAATACCCTATATCTATTGGAATAAAATCATTCAGTTAATGACAGCTTGTATCATTCTGGTTTTAAAGGGATAGTTCAGATTTTTTGAAGTGGGGTTGTATGAGGTACTTCTCCATAGTCAGTGTATTATAATATCTACAGTAGATGGTCGGCACGTCCCCAGTTTGGAGAAACAGACAGGAGTACCAGCACAGGAACAAAGCAATGTACTTGTAGGAGCCAAAGTGTGTATTTAGCCTGTCGTTTATTATTATTATTATTATTATTATTATTATTATTATTATTATTATTATTATTTGATGGCTAGAGATAGGTTTGGATAGTTTCTGTTGACCATCACGTCACTTCACGTTTAGTTATTCTAGTTAGCCTTACTGTTTGTAATTCCTTTAATTTAATAAACTTTAAAACGCATCTGGACTTTTGGACTTTTTGGAACGAGTTACGCAGTAAAGTGCCTACTTCAGCCTCTTAGCGGCTTTTTATTTGATAGTAGTCACTACAGTACTGCTGTGGACGGGGGTGGGCCTTTCTTTTAGGTGGCTAAAACACATTTTCCTGCTGCCCCCGTCTACAGCAGTACATTGCTTTGCTCCTGTGCTGGTACTCCTGTCTGTTTCTCCAAACTGGGGGAGTGCCGACCGCCATCTACTGTAGGTAATACACTGACTATGGAAAAGTATCTCATACAACCCCACTTCAAAAAATCAGAATTATCCCTTTAACAGCTCATACCACACATATTGGGTACTGGTTTTTACATGCGTCCTTTGTTGAGTGCAATGTGTTTTGTGTGCGTGTCAGGCGGCAGATCATGCTGTGGGAGAAGAAGACCCAGCTTGTGAAAGACACTCGTTCAGCTGTGGACTCGGACACGGTTCAGGGAGACATCCATATGATGAAGATTGAGATACACCGTATGGAGGTAAAGACAATATGATTATATACGTAGAGACAATAAACAGTAATATTGAGTTGTCATCCACTGTTTGCCTTTGTATGTGCATACACGTATTGTATGTACATTAAGGCAGTAAAGTTTTACTGCTGACTCACTGAGAGAGGGGGGATCTTGACTGAGAGAAAAAGGCTCTCGGTCAGACATTTGGATATTAGAACACACACCTTTGGTTCCCTCTGCCTCCAGAAAAGACTCTCAAGCACTCTCAACATCTCAATGTTTATCCTTGCTAGTTAGTTGCAACAGCAATAGAAACACAGCACACACAGATCAAGTAGCTAAGTTACAGATTGATTGCCTCCTGTACTAATGACCTACTTTAGATAGAAATCAGCCTCCTCTTGTTTGGGTCATGACCGGGAGTGATGAGGAAAGATGCAGGAGAGACAGACCACGTCAAGATCAATGTTACTACCTCAAAAACAAAAAAAAGTTATGTAACTGTTATTCACCTTTTGAGCCGAATCATACGGTTTCTTCATGGAACTCATAGCAAATGATCTGGGACTTGGGAACCATTGGTTGATTCCATTTTAAACCACAGCACATTTTTAAAATTATGTCATGCCGACTGTAGAGTCAAAGTTTACATATCCAATATGTCAATATATATATTCATCTTTTTCCAACACTTGTTTTTGGAACTTCCTCATCTAAGGTGTAAAAAGGTCTTTAAGGTAAAACAGCATCTCAATGTGTGTGGTTTGGGTGAAGCAAACAGGTATTCCACAAAAAAAGCTTTGTTAAAAAAAAACCAATCTTCTCAAACGTCATTATTAACAGTTCTTTAACTTGAATGGGTTCTTCTGAACATGAACGGTTCTTCTGAACATGAACTGTCCTGAACATGAATGGAACATTGAAGAACATGAACGGTTCTTCTGAACATGGCTTCTCTTGCCTATTCCTTGCTGCCAGAGACCTGGCAGCAAGGAATATTCATTCCAGTTGGTGTCACTCCGCAATAAAGTTGTGCCAGCTGTGTTTGTGTTGCTCTGCAATTACACCACCAAACCGCTAGTTGGCGGCGGTGTCTCTATGAGTTTCCTTCTTCTTCTTCTTCTTCTTGTACTACAAACAGAAACTGAGCGGAGTTGGAGCTAATAACTGTTGAACCACAGAACTTTTACTGACATTACTGGAACGCCGAAAAGAGAAAATATATCTGAGTCGATTTGTGTGAACAAACATTGAAAAGATGGAGGCAGAGAGAAGTTGAACTTTCTGTGGTTGTCCGGGGTCCTGGCCGCTCAGCATCGCTGAGAGACTGGACCAATCACAGCTGTTGCAGTCTGCGTCGCCGCGACGTGTAGTTACATTTCTGGAGAGGTGCACGTCAGGCTACGGCGTCGATTCAACGCAGAAGTATAAATCAAGCTTTAATCAAGCTTATGCGATGTTACACAGGCGCCGCCATAGTTGTTGTGAAATGTTTCTCTGCTTGCATCAAGCCCGGCCGATTGCCCGCCCCCGGGAGCCATATACCCCACTGCGACTGGTAGGTTCGTTCAGCTCGGGCTCGCGCAACAAAGGGACCTTCCACACACAACGTGGCAAAGTGCCATTCACATAAAACTCGCGGGCCGCACTAACATTAAACTTTCATATCAAGGTGGGGGCCACAAAATATCGTCTTGCGGGCCGCAATTGGCCCGCGGGCCGCGAGTTTGAGACCTATGATCTAGAGGGAGTAAAAAATGAATGGCTGGGCCTCTAAAGTATTTTTAAAGGACTAGTGTGTAACAATAAGAAATGGAATATAATATTAATAAGTATGTTTTCCTTAGCGTATAATCACCTGATAATAAGAATCGTGTTTTCGTTAGCTTAGAATGAGCTGTTTATATCTCCATAGGGAGCGGGTCTTCTCCACGGAGTCTGCCATGTTGCACCGCCATGCTTCTACAGTAGCCCAGAACAGACTCTGTTAAGTTTTCCTGCTTGGGCCAGAGCTGATAACGTGACTCGCTCCCGTCGTTGCCGCTCTCGCTCTCTTGCTTCACCGCTCACTTCCCACGTGCACACACACACACACTCTACGCACTGGCTCTGCTCCAGATGACTCTAGAGATGGACATTAAGTGTTTTCACGTCGGCCACCGTGGCTCTCCAACTTGCTTGGCACACGGGAGAGGCTTCAGTTGGTTGCAATCTCCTCACCTCACCGCTAGAAAACCGCCAGATCCTACGCACCTTTAAAAGGTCAAATTAACGAGGCATCATAGCCTGGTAATGATTTGAATGCATGTATTAATGTTTCTGGAGCTTGTTTAATACCTGTGGACACAATTCATTAAACATACAGTATGTGTGTGTGTGTGTGTGTGTGTGTGCGCGTGTGTGTGTGTGTGTGTGTGCGTGTGTGCGTGTGTGTGTGTGTGTGTGTGTGTGTGTGTGTGTGTGGGGGTTTGCAGGTGCGAGTCAACCGGCTGAAGAAACAGCAGATGCTACTGCTGAGGGAGAGTGAAGCAACAGTGGCAAGGAGGGAGACCGTCGTCCTGCGTAGGGAGGCCATACGCCGCAGTCCCCACAAGCAGAATAACACAAAGGGCGAGCTGAACCGCGTCATTCAGGGCCTGCAGCGCAACATCCGGGACACACACAAGGTAGGGGGATGTACATTTTTCCAAATCTGCATATGTGCCTGAAGCATGTTGCACAGTTATCTTATATACAGTATGTATGTCTTCAGCATGTGGCAGACTGTGAGCAGGTGATCTGGGAGCTGCAGGAGAGCCAGGAGAGTCTGAGCGACAGGCTCCCGCAGCTGAAGCAGCAGCTGATAGAACTCTGCAGCACTAGCTACGTACTTGACACCGACTTTGAAAATCTCCAGGACACCAAAGACAGGGTAAGGAGCACAAACTGTGCAGCATACTGCATTACAACACATTAATACATGCTACCATGTAAATATACTGTAAATCAGCTTTGAAATGTTGTATTTGTATTATGGTTGTATTAAAGTTAACACAAAAATAACACGTTAAATACAAATTTGCTTTAAAGCCACTAATTTCTTTAAGCAACTTGCGATTTTTAGGCTGTAACGGGCTAGAGTGAAGATACTATATCATATGAAACTAGAAAACCTAATTAATCCATTGGTACCAACCATGTCATACTAGCTTGTTGTAAAGGAGGCTAAATAAAGCTCCAAACTTACCCTAAATTTGGCAAGGAAAAAGTGGCATGGCCATTTTCAAAGGGGTCCTTTGACCTGAAAATGGGTTCTATAGGTACCCTCGAGTCTCCCCTTTAGACATTCCCACTTTATGATAATCACATGCAGTTTTGCAGTTGTACTGTATCTACTGGGAAAAAAAAGTTCGGAAACTTGTGTTTGGTGGATTATTTCTCTGTTGTATCAATGCTAATGGTCATTGTATTTTTCATAGTTGGAAAGCCTGTTTATTTACCTTCACAATGATGTCCAACTTGTAAGGATCATGCATTTGTAGGATGAGCAACACAGCTGATTATGTGGGGAGCGCCCGAGAAAAATTTGCCAAAATGCTCTGCCAATGGTAAACAGTGTATTCTCCTGTTTTTATTGACTCTTGTTTTGAGTTGTTTGATGGATTGGATGATTGAACTTTCTTTCAGTAACAAGGAACAAACAAGACATATTTGCAATTTTACACTTTATTCATTTAATACACCGTCAGGAGCCTCAGTAGCGGTGGAAGATCCATACGCAGCCACAACAGCCTGGCACCTCCTCCTCATGCTGGTCACCAACCTGGTCACACGTTGCTGTGGGATGGCGTTCCATTCCTCAACCAGGATTGGTTGCAGGTCAGCCAGTGTGGTTGTGTTGGTCACTCTAACACGTACAGCACGCCCAAGCTGATCCCACAAGTGTTGAATTGGGTTGAGGTCTGGACTCTTGGCAGGCCGTTCCATTGTCTCTACTCCCACATTGTGGAGGTAGTCTGTGATAACCCTGGCTCTGTGGGGGTGAGCGTTGTTTCTTGGAGGATGAAGTTAGGTCCCAGATTGTGGAGATATGGGATCGCCACTGGCTGCAGAATCTCATCGTGATATCTCACTGCATTGAGATGGCATGGGTTGTGTTGACATGGCTGTGGAATTACTGACTTGTGCGTCACAGTTTCTACTTACAGAAAAACCACTCCCACACATGGAGAAGAACAGGAATTGTTTTTCCACCTTCTGTGGTCAGTGTTGGAAATGTTCTAACAAGTGAAAGCATAAAAACAAATCCACACTCAATCCACTTTATCCTTCCCCTCCCTGTAGAACCTAATCCACCTCGTGGCTCTACAGAGCCACAACAGGAAGCTGCAGGGGGTGTGTGGGGGAAGCTACCAAGCCTCGTCCACCAGCAAATCCGTAGGAGCCGCTCTACAGAGCCAGATGGAGCGCGTGCACGCCGTCAGCACCATCTTGCACCGTGTGTGTGAGGAGTTCCCCCAGCACCAGGCGGCGCTGCGCAGGCTGTCGCTAGAGTTGGCAGCACGCACACGGGCCCCGGAGCAGGGGACGCCCTGAGAGTAAGGGAGGATGGACACATGACAGTGAGTACAGGGGAAGAAGTGTAGAGGATGGAGAGGGAGTAGACGATAAGAGGGAAAGATTAGATGAGTCATAACCTGAGAAGTTTGAGAGGTCATTTATTTTCCTGTTTGCATTCTTTTATGCTTTGAATGAAATACAGATTGTGAAACAATGTATTCAAATAAAGACTCATGAGACAGTAATACAAATAACTAAATCCTTCATCATGTTTGGCTTTTTCAATCCAGTTGCGAGAATGGAAACTAATTAATTTGTGGTTCAGTGGTACTGAATCATTTGAATGATGAAAGGTTAGTAACATACATAAAGGGTTGCTACTGTCATTGTCCCAACAATTAAAGGTCCCATATCGTGCTCATTTTCAGGTTCATACTTGTATTTTGTGTTTATACTAAAACATGTTTACATGCTGTAATGTTAAAAAACCTTTATTTTCCACATACTGTCTGCTTGAATATACCTGTATTTACCCTCTGTCTGTAACGCTCCATTTTAGTGCATTTCAACGGAACAGTTTGGGTCCATGTTTACTTCCTGTCAGCTGATGTTATTTACATACACTGCAACAGGAAATAAAGTGGGACACATTTAGAATGTTTATATTTAAAACCGTGTAATGGTCTAAATATTGTATATTTGTGACATCACAAATGGACAGAAATCCTGACGGCTTGTTTCAAACGCACAATTTCTGAATACGGGATGTGTGTGTTTCTCCGTATATTGAGCGTTTTGATAATTTAACAGTATTTATATAGCACTTAAATCTGCTTTATAATGTAAAAGGAATGAAAATCTCACTTTTTACAATATGGGACCTTTAATGCAGCAATGACAAAAAAAATATATTTTCTAAACTAATCAGTATAATCACGTTATTGAGCTCATCCACCTTTTATTTGTTCAGTTTCTGAAAAAGGGGCAGACAGCAGCATATTTGAGCTCTTTAAATCCTGTGCCAGGTCAATATAATCATATTTCAGAAGCCTTATTCCCTTATTCACTGCCTCATTTTAGATTTTAAACATTCCTGAGGTCTCTGAGGTTTCATACCCATTCAAATCCTCAAAGCATGTAGCCTGCTTAATTACACCAACAGCCCTGGTTATTTCTGTTGACCTTTTTCTCATATAGTATATTGTAGCCAAACATTGTTTGACCTCCATCACATAAAGGATGGAGGTTGTAGTGGCTCAGTTTTAAAGCTAGAGTGAAAATACTGGCATCATATAAAACCTAAGGAATCCATTGGTACCAACCATGTCATTCTAGCTTGTTCTGAAGGAGGCTAAATAACAATCCAAACTTGCGCTAAATTTTGGCAAGGAAAAACTGGCAACTGGCCATTACAGACATGCCCACTTTATGATAATAACAACATTTACCATCACAGGTGTGTCTTCATACGTACATGCTATTGAAATAAACTGACCACACCTGTCCTGGTTGACAATGGCACTTAAGTCTGTTCACAATAGACCAGCACTGTGGCAGCGCATTTCCCACCATGTCTGCATTGTCAAGCATTGAAATCACTTGTCCAATAACTGGTGGCTTTACAGAGCTGGCCCAAGCAGCTGCAGGCCGTCCTTGAAAGCAGCACATCTGCTTTAAGCGACAGTGACGTCAAACGATTTCAACACTTAATAATGTGACTCTTCTGCAAGGGTTGCCTCCAAGCCATGTCCATGCAATGCTGTGAAACCGGCTTCTCAGATTGCATGCTCCCCGTGAGCACCATCTTGTACTGCGTCTGCATGGAATTTCCACAGCACCTGGAGGCACCATACAGACTGTCACTAGCGCTAGCAGCACAGGCCCTGGAGCATGGCCAAACAAGCAGCTTATACAAAGAACTCAGTCTCCTCTTACTTAAACTCTTTCTCACACTCCTCTCGCCTCAATATCTGGCCTAAATCTAATCTCTGGCACATTGGATATGGCAGATGACTTCTGTCTCACCTACAGCAGTGGTTCCCAAACTTTTTCACATCAAGGACCCCTCAACAAATGACACAAATTAGAGCACGGACCCCCATTTGAGATTTTGTTCCAGGGTCCCCTATCTGATAGGATTTTCGCTTTTAGATGTTTTATTACAGAAAGTGTATGAAACCCATGACCAAAATAGTCATACATTCTGTCATTAGCTATGTTTCCATTGAATTATCAAATGAATACTAAGCAAACGTTTGAAGTGTCACAAAAAAGACGAGCGAATTATGCGCATTTCCATCAACTGGCATAGAGCGAATAAACTCGACTACAGCGTAGTTTGGTCCGACGTTGGTGCTATAAACTACGCATGGCTGTAATCCGCCAGTAAACAGAGTAGTAGACGGTGCGAACCAGAAACAAAACAAGTCGGCTTTGCCATCTAACCATCTATGAGAGAAAAATGGAGAAAGCTCTTCAGGAATTTGTTTCAATTGGGCAAATGTTAATAGTTCTTTCATGTCAGCTAGTATTGGACATGTTTCCTGTGGTCCGGAGATGAAGACAAACATTCGCATATTATTGGAATATCCGAGAAGTTGCTAGCAGCGGAAACACGGTCATATGAGTTAAATGTTCGCTACATCAGAATTTATTCGTCAAAGGCGTATCCATATCCCATTTAGTGCATCAACTCAAATGAATAAATCACGTGTCATTTAACGCCGTTCTCATTCCCAACACGTCATATACGGACACACGGTTGCAGTTTTAAACACGTGGTTGACGTTGTGAATTAAAAAAAATTACTTGGTTATGTTGAGGCAACGAAACTACTTGGTTATGTTTAGGAAAAGTTCATGGTTTGAATTAAAATAAGGACGTTTGTTACGTAAATTAAGTTATGTACATAAGTTAAGTAGGCAATGTAAATATGTCATCGGTTGACTTTTGGTTTCACGCGAGACACGAACACCGCTCCCCTGAGTGAAAATCATGTCCCATCCATCCACCCAGTCCACCTCCCCGCGTGGACTTTCTCGCTCTTTATATTACATCACCTGACTTCTGGAGCAATTGCTCTGAGCATCTAATATTGCGTGAAATGACAAGCAAAAAGCAAAAAATGCGTAGCGATAACACACAAAATGACTGAAGAAACTGGTGTTATTCATACGCCTTTTGGTAAGACCGGGCACTTTAAAAGTGTGTAGGATTTGGCGGCATCTAGCAGTGAGGTTGCAGATTGCAACCAACTGAAACTTTGATTACCAAGCGTGTAGGAGAACTACGGTGGCTGACGCAAAAATGTGAATGTTCCTCTCTAGAACCAGTGTTTGGTTTATCCATTCTGGGCTACCGTAGAAACATGGCGACCGGCTCTGTGAAGAGGACAACCTCTGTATGTAGATATGAACGTCTCATTCTAAGTTAATGAAAACAAAACGATTCTTATTTTCAGGTGATTATACACTAATGAAAAATACTATAATAGTATTATATTCCATTTCTGCCAATAGATCCCCCTTAATGTTACACACTCATCATTTAAGAAATTGGTGTCCCATAAATAGTGTCAGACTTTAACATAGATAACAGGCAATTTGAAGTTGTTCTCGTCTTTAGAGAAAGTGAAGAGTCCGTTTTTTAATCATCTTGATATATGCTAATGTGAAAAAAAGCATATATTTTGTCTGTATAAATACCCACCCTACTAACCCTAACCCTAACCCTAACCCTAACCCTAACCCTAACCCACCTAACCCTAACCCTAACCCTAACCCTAACCCTAACCCTGTGCTGTCTCATCTTTCAACTTGTCTGTCATCTTTTGACCTATTAAGTCATTAAATTATGCCCAACTAATTATCCCAGTAATGTAAACTGCTTCTTGGCTTCAGACCAAGAGAGCAGGGTTCAGTTGTTCTGATTAGATTAATATCATCATTAGAAGGTCTTTTCTCAGTCACCTGCATGATCAAGACTCTTGAGCAGTGCATGTGTGTGCTTAGTCTGACCGACATACAGTATGTGATTAAAGCCTCTGAACACCCACACAGGTGTTTTCACTTAATCTGACTGATCCGACCTCTTCTCAGGACTGTGTGGGTGTGTATAGACTTATGGTGCCTTCAACTGGGGTCGTGTTTACCGTGTTTACGAGTTGGGCCCGTATGAACACCCCCTCATGTCGTATTCACGACCTCGGAAGTGGAAAGTTTCTGAAATTTCCGAGTTCACAACTTGTGACGTGTTTTTTCATGTTGACAGTAATGGCGGAAGTTATGGAAGTTATTTTTTCGGTGCACAATAAGTTAATTTATTGTAATTTTAGCCGTATATTGTTTTTCTTCACAATATTATAATAAGTTTGAGGAAAATGTTGATATACCCAACGGCCTCATCTTTCTCTTCTGTCATTATACCTTTGCATTTACTGCATTATGTTACCCACTTGCTAGCTTGCTAAATCGTTAGCCTCTGTGGCTTCTAGACGCCGACAGTAACGTTAATATTGCCGTTACTTAGCAGCAGTGATCTCCTGCCTTAACCACTTGAACGCCAAGCATGTTGTGTGCACGACTTCCCGTGTTGTGAACACGAGCTCACGACCCCATTTGAAGGCACCAGTAGGCCCTGTCCACACGTATTTTTTTCTGGCCTCTCGTTCACAGGCAAACGGAGCTTTGGGTCACAAAAACAGATATTTCTGAAAATGCCTTCTAAGGTGCAGATTTTTAAAAACTCTGGTTACTTAATATTTGTCTGGATGTGTAAAACGGAGCGTTCTGGAAATGATGACGTCCTCTCCTCATTTAGCTCATGCCCATTGTTTGCTTTGTGTAATGAGTATGCACATAAAAAGATGGTGCACTACCAGCTTTTCTTTTACGTTTTGTTAGCACTGCTCGGACTAATTTACATTTAAATTGTTCCAGTCACAGGAGGCCAAAGCAGGGAACACATTAAACATTAGCCTCTCTAACAACTTCAGTCCAAGGGGGCTTATTGGCACGGGTAACATCGTTTACATTACTAAGCAACTTGGAATTAAAAACTAAAACCTGGTCCTCTCTCTAGGTTCCATGGCGGAGAGGAGGTTGTGTTGCTCTGGCTCTATCTATTCGGCGTGGAGAGGTGGTCGTGTTGCTCTGGCTCTTGCTCTACCTATCTGACGTGGAGAGGAGGTCGTGTTGCTCTAGCTCTACCTATCTGGCGTAGAGAGGAAGTTGTGTTGCTTGGGCTCTATCCGTTTGGCGTGGGGAGGAGGTCTTGTTGCTGTGGCTCTATCTGTCTGGCGTGGAGAGGAGGTCGTGTTGCTCTGGCTCTACCTATCTGGCGTGGAAAAGAGGTCGTGTTTGCTCTGGCGCTATCTGTTTGGCGTGGGGAGGAGGTCGTGTTGCTCTGGCTCTATCTGTTTGGCGTGATGAGGAGATCGTGTTGCTCTGGCTCAATCTGTTTGGCGTGGGGAGGAGGTCGTGTTGCTCTGGCTCTGTTCTGTTGGCGACGCCGGGAAGCTGCTTGACATCCTCCTGGATCAACCTTCTCACATATGTTCACATTAAATGTATTATTTTTTTGTCATATGGATTGTCTATGTTGTATTTTCATTTTGTTGTTACTCTGTACACACGACATCTATTGCACGTCCTCTGTTGCTCTTCCTGAGCTTTCCTTCCATTTTTTTTCCCTGTTAAAAGGTTTTTTTTGGTTATGTTTTTCAGGCAAATTTGTGATTTGTGATTTTGGGGTATACAATAAAATTGACTTGACCTGACTTAAACTTGTAGAGGCTGAAAGGTGATTAATGTGCTTTTAGGCGATTGAAGGCGAGGTTTGGAGCACTCAGAAGGGCTGTGGACATAAATGTGAATAACCTCTCTTTCCTCATTTATGCATGTAAAGAGACAGTTGATGACAGCAGAGTGATGACAGGAATTCCCCCCCCCTCCACCAACAATAACTGTTATCAAACTGACTGTAATGAAGCCGAAGGAAAGGGAGTGAGAAGGCTGGTAGCAAAATTCGTTGACCCTTAACTTGTGATCTCACTTGCGGTGAAAATGTAAATATTACGGCGAGCGCTTGGAGTCGTTTTTGCATTCGAGTGTGTATATTTTGTAAAACAAAGGCTGTGTGGACAGATTTTTTGATTTAAGAGGGGAAAATATCTGTATACGTGTAGACAGGGCCTAATTGAGTGACATCTTCCTGAGTCTCCTGTTAGCTTTGTTGAACCTGTAAGGACGGGACAAATTGCACCTTTATCATTCTTATTGGTAGATAAGAGCTCATAAATTCCCATCATAGCTCCACTTACTGTACCTTCAACCTGAGCAGAGGTCTAATCAGCCAGAATAACTGAAAACACCTGTGTGGGTGTTAAGAGGCCTTAAAGTTAGACAGAAATATACCATTCTTCATAGTTCATAGAGTTCATAAACTATAAAACACACCTTTGCTGAATTGAATATAATCTGGGTTTTTTGTGCTCCAGCCTTACTTGGTCTGGTAGGACCAGAAGCTTATGGTGACTAATGTTATCTAAGGTTAGCAAACTTTAGATAGATACATTGTATCTGACATTACTGAGTCGGTGTATTGACTTTATGATTATTTTGTTTTATTACACGGCTGTGTTGAATACTCGATTCTGATTGGTCAATCACTCTGTTATAGACTTAACTGTAGGAAATGTTTTACTTCCATCCCTTTCAGTCACAAGGTCAAAGTCGATCATTCTCTAGGTGTTCATGAAACGTGTGAAGCGTATAAAGTATAATAGTGTTGAATTTCCTCAAGAGAGTTAATTCAATTTGTGGTGAATAACCTTTCAGAGTAATTACCAATTACCATACCAATGTAATTACCAATTTCTATTACAGCGAAATATGTGGTAATGTAACATACTTTTTCAGAAAAGTTCTGTTGTTCCACCAGTGGATTTTTATATCCCTATATTTTGGCCAAAAACTATGACTTTTTTTTTTTTACTTCTATTTGGTTTCCGGAGTAGAACTCAAACTCTTGTCTTCTACTGACTTTATCCTGAGGAAGGTGAGCAAATAACAAGCTACATTGTGCTCAATAGACTAATTCCATTAGTCCAATCACTCCATCATGGAGTCCATGATTAAGGGGGGGGGGTCTGTGAGCCATGCTCACTTTTGCCCTGTTTATTACTGTTCTATTTTCTTTGTATATTATCATACATGTGCTATGGGATTTAGTTGTCCTGAATATATGAAATGATATGCATGAGATAAGCAGGCTTTGTACTGTTGACAGAGGCTGTGTCAGGTTACTGTATCGGGGGTGAGAGGATCATGTTTTGTCCATCCTCTTTGTTGGTGGTAATAATTTGGTGCAGGCGCTGCTGAGCAGTAGAGTCATGCTGCTTGTAAATTTCATGAACTGACAAGCTGTCATTTATCTGTCATCTGTCAGGGTGCCGAGAGCTGACTCACTAATGTTGTCCACTGGATGACTTCCATATCATTTTCTGAGTCACACTTTTCACTAATCTTGTTTACTGGCACACACACACACACACACCATATTCCCCTTTAATAACTTCCTTTGATCTTAAACCGCATCATTTGTTGGAAATACGGGAATAGCTCTGTGGCTGGGAGACATGTTGTGTGTCATTTGACTGCTCAAGCTCTATACAAATGTTATTGTTCTCTTATTTTCTTTTATTTCTATAGTTAAATGTGCTATTGATAACATTGATAACATTCAGCCACTAGATGTCGCATTCTCCCTCTCCTGTTCCATTGCATTCACTTCACAACAAGTCGTTGCCAGGCACTTTCAGCCATTTATCCGTCTTCTTCCATACTGACGACACAGAGATACCACATGATAACAACGTTGTTTTACTATTGACTCACAAGCCTTGTTAGAAGTTCGACAAAAAGCATCGGTATTTTTCCATTGGGTTTTAGATTATTGCAGAAAATCAGTTTCTTTGGCAAACACATGTTTATGATACTTACACGTTTTGTTCAGCAAGATAATCTCACAATCAACACCACTTTATGGTTTTTGAAGTGTGAATGCAATCGCCAGAAGTAAAAAGCTAACGTTAGGCTAAAAACCAACTACACCACGGTCACATGAACGCGAGTATACACAACGAGGCTGTAACGGCGTGAGTCAGTCGCCGGAGTCAGTGTGATGCCGTTTAATAGTCTCATTTAGCCATTTGTTAGCGACCGCCTTTTTTAAGACACATAAGGCTTCAAAATTCACAAGTGGGATATTTATTGATGTAATTTATGTTGTTAGAACAAAACGTTAAAATCTCTTCAGCTTGTGTTAACCACAGACTTTATTTCAGACATCTAACTAAAACCCATTGACTTTCAGCCGAGGGAACCGGAAGTGCTAAAATGCTAACTCATTTCCGGGTTTTGGGACTCATTCCTGCAGCACTCGATGTCAGATATCTTCCACAGAGATAAAGTAAACATTCATTTTTGACCTGCCAACATTTTTAAAATGATAAATTCACAACCATAATAATTTTTTCATGAAAAGCCATGCTTTAATTCGGTACCTTTCTAAAGGGTAAAATTATTATTAAAGGTCAAATTAATTAAAATTAATATTTTTTTAAAATATTCATCTACATAAAAATGTTATCAATAAGACCTTTAAAAGGGGTGCCCTGACAGCTCAGTTGGTAGAGCGGGCAAGGCCCGGGTGCGAATCCGACCTGTGGCCATTTCTGCATGTGACCCCTTTTCTAGACCTTCCACTGTCCTGTCAATAAAGGCTTGAAATGCCAAAAAAATTATCTTTAAAAAATAAAAAAAATAAGACCTTTAAAAGATATGCTTTCAAACTGTTTTACTTTTTATTTGCATATTTCCTGTAGCTATTAGATTACCTACATCCTCCAAAGTCTTTGTGCCAGTAACGTTATATCATTACAGTAGGCTGCTTTGTTAGCTTCCATTTGTTTGCATAAACCCTTTACAATACAGTAAACAGTAAGTTCACCCAACCAGGGCGGTAAGTTAGCTAACAGAGAAAGCCTATGACCTTGCTCTGACAACCCATGCCAGCTACGCCCCCTAACCTTATTTCCTTCTACGGAGGACTTTGCACTTCATAGCTCAGTGTTCCTGTCAGCGGTGGGGTATGTGTGTTTGCTTTACTGTGATTAGGAATTATTAAGGCGAACTCGCATGTGGTCTACCGTTTCTGTGTCAGTGAGAGGCTTTGTTCATTTACGCCATATGCTGTGGCTTGAGTCCGTTCAACAAACAAACCTGGCTCACTCATTGATAAAACGAGGCAGAGGTTTATGATGTGATTAGATATTGAATTAGCTGCAGAAAGCAAACACACGTTAGAAAGCCACTGAGTGTATGAATGGAAGAGACGTACTGTATGTGTGGCTCACTTGACTAATGTTTTTTTAGTGAGTATCTGAGATGTGATTGTGTGTAAGAGCCTGTGTTTCAGCTCTGTTTGCACCTCTGTGTGTTTGTGCCGACATTCATCGGGTCGGCCCCTTGCTGCGCTGCATCACAGAGGTCTTGTCTTACAGGTTTTCCTACACGCCCACACATAAAACACACACACATGCTTTGACACAAACACCCACAGGGCGTGGAAAGCCTGGCTCTTTTAATAATGCTTTTCTGCTGCTTCCAGTAAGACTGCTGTTCTGTGTGCTCCCAGTAATGAAAAGTATTTGTGATAAGTGTCCTTGCAGCTTGTGTTCCCTCCGTCTGCTGTAGCCGTGCCTATCGTCACAGCGGCAGGCAACCATCTCTCTCTTGAACACACGTAACGCACTCAGGATGGCAGGGGAGTGTGTTCCTGAGGGTCCAGACCTGGGAGAGATGGGCGAGGAGGAACTGTGGGAACTGATTAACGACAACCGCCACCGGATCTCCTTGGGGGTGCGTCCGTGCATCTTGATCCCGTACCTGAGGCAGGCCAGGGTGCTCACCGAGATGGACGAGGACGAGATCGTCTCCTGCCACAACCTCACCAACCGCAGCATGAGAACCAGTGAGATTTCTAACTTGTTGGATTTGAAACACAGTTAAAAGCCTGTCCGTGGTGTTATGGAGGACGTAGTCTGCCTCAGTTTGTTCAGTTTGTTCAGTAGAGGACGAGTGGATTGTGCTTTGTCTTCTTTTACTGCACCTGATTTGTTAACACTGACTGTTGAGTGTATTGCCAAGAGACAGAGGACATTTCAGCCACACTTCAGTGCTAAGAACAAATATTTAGTAGTAAAACCAACATGTTATCCTGCCTGAAAGAGTTTAAGTGTATTGGCCTGCTTATTACTTATTTATTTTATTTTATTTTTGATTGTGATTATTGTAGAGAAATATTGTCAGCCTGCTAACAAGAAATGTATAGAGGAAACATGAAGTCAATGACAACATTACATTACCCTCTACCATTTCCAGGCTATATGCTGGATCTGCTGAGCACCCAGGGGAGGAATGGTGCTGTGGCATTGCTGGAGAGCCTGATGATCCACTACCCCACCCTGTACACACAAGTCACAGGACGCAAACCCAGCACGGAGCCTTCCAGATTCAGTGGTCAGTGGCTTTAAGTGTTCATTTTTTAAGGAAATATTTGTCTCTTTGTTTCTCTTGCTTTATGTCTGACTTGCATTGCTCTCCTCGCAGGCCTGATAAAGTACTCCGAGCTGACAGAGTATCTGGTCCGAGCAGTAACGGGGATGCAGAAGGAGCTCCAGGAGGCGCGTTGCGAGGCTAGCAAAAAAAGTGCACGCTGCGCCTCCCTGGAGTTGGAGATCAGGCAGATAATGGAGCTGGAGGAGAAGTCAACATGCCTTCAGTCTGAAATGAACGCATGCGGAGGCTCATGTGCTCTTTGCAACATGATGTCACCAAGCTGAAGGACGAGAAGTGTGACTTGTACATGCGCTACACGGCAGCCATCGAGGAGAAATCAGCTGTGAACAAGCACCTCCATGACCTCAACCTGCAGGTCAGTTTCTCACCTTAAAAAGCTCAGAAATACATAGAAGGAGTTTCTCCTCCCTGAAACACAAAGCTGTGATCTCAGGGGAATGTCCTCAACATGTCAGGGTCAAAGAACTGAAATGTGAGCATTGGAGCTTGATGTAAATTTAGAAGCTTATGCCATGTATGCCTCGGTAGCCTCTGTGAACATGTTGTGGAAACAGTTGTATTGTGTCTTTTGGGTCTCTGGAGGAGCTTTGCCTGAGAAAGTCATTTTGGCTTGAGCTTAGAGACGGCAGATCTTTAGCAGAAGGCCTAGCGTTACAGTACAAACTGAGGTTGTGGAGTTTGAACAATTTTTACCTGTCAGAAATGAACTTTTTGACTCACCGGCCAAGGGGACAGATAGATGAAAAAAATCCACTGGCCAAGCATATTTTTTACAGGTCAAAATAATAAATTGTCTTTTTCTGTCACATATGCACTTTGTTTCAGTACATTTCATTACCTTAACAAGGTATTATGTTGAATACAAAATAAGAGAACTTCAATTCAATAATTTATTTGCATGTTTTTTTTTTTATTTTGATGTTAAAATGCAGCTAAGTTCAATTTAATTATATTTTCTATGTGTAAAAAGTAACCGTTGTCGTGAGGTCAGAGGCTGGCGGTATGTGCTATGAGTGTGTTTATGTTGTCAAAGTGACTTAATAACAACTGTGTGCTACACAAAACCTCATTTATCATCGCTGTTCCTTGTAACGTTAGCAGGGTATTTTTCTCTCAACTGGTCCCAAAATTCATTTTCATCCTCCCTGATCCTACTTTTTTCAGCCCCAGGACAACGGGACGTCCTTAAAGCTCGAGCCCTTAGAGGAGTTGTAGCATTTATTCACCGATAAATAGCCTAAACTGTACACACACTGCACCGCTACGTTCACAGCTGTAACGTTGTCACTTCATACTCTCCCTCTCTCTCTCACTCGTTGTCTGTGAGTCAAACTCCAACACAGAGAACAGAGGACAGAAGCAGCGTAAATGACACCAAAACGCAGTAGAGACTCTCAGTGTAACCAAGCTTATTCTTTTTCATTATATGACTATTTTGGTATGTTTGCCCGCCAGTGTGGTGGATAGCCTTTCGAGATTTACTTGCCAAACGGTATATCTACTCGCATTTGGCGCTTGTCGGGTGTTAATTTTGGACCCTGCCTGTCACGGAGGGTCTCACAATAGATGCTATTGAGTTGCATTATGGGAAGTGTGCAGGATCCAGGATCTCTCAGCCTGTGCTACATCTATTTTGACTGTTATTCTAATCATGTGGCTCAGTATGCAGTGATGAGTGCCGTAACCCCAGAGGTGATACTGAACGTGGAAGCTGATGTTTTGTGTCAGTCATGGTTGTAACATTTTGGATCTATCGGCTCCAACCCCCCCGCGACCCTGAATGGGATAAGCGGTTATGGATAATGGATGGATGAATTAGACTGAAAGACTGAATGGGCACCCTATAAAGTCTTGTATGGTTGGTTTTGAACTAAGGTCCAATCATATTTAAGGGGTAATAGGGTGGCACCTGGGGTGGCCAATCACATTTCAGGGGTGGCCCCAAATGTGAGGATTTGCTGCTCTTCTCTTTTACTAGTGCAGTGCCCGTCCTGGAACGGGCCGATTGCTTGGCCCCCAGACGTTCTGCTTGCAGCATTTGTCAAGAACCGCGGTATGGCTGCTTGTACCCGCCATATGTGAATTTGATTGGATGAGCAGTTATTGAGATATACGAAGACAGTCATACATACATACACAGACAGACAGAGAATACCTCCTTTATAGTTAGATGATGCTGCTAAAGTGCAACCTATTGGCCAAATAGCACCAAATTTGTCATGGTCACTCAGACAGCATAAATACACACGTCCACCAAATGTGGTCTCATTAGCGCAAAAAAAAGCGGATTCAGGAGATATGCCATTTTTTTGTAATATAAGCCCTGCCTGCAGCATTTTAGCTAACTTTGAGGGCCGGCTATAGCAAAACTGTTTGGAACATCAAAAATCCCAAAAAGTAACTTTTTTACGGCTTGGTCCAGAGATGTTCTGTACCAAATTTGGTGATGATTGCTCAAATGTGTAGACAAAAAATCAGATATGGACACAATTCAAAATGGTGGAAAATCAGTCCAGGGTAGATTCATCTGGACCTACAGAATCCCAGGAAAACAATTCCTTTTGTTTTTGTTTCTGAGAGTTACTTTTCCTTAAGTTACAGGCCAAAATGTAAAGTTCATTGTTATAGCGCCACCATCTGGTCAAATCGCACCACATTCAACACTTCACTCCCTTGGATCTCCAGCAATACACCCGCCAAGAGTGACGTCAATCGGATGAGCGCTTCTCGAGATATGTGAAGGACATACAGACAAACAGATAGGTAGAGAGAGATTCCTGGCTTTATAGTTAGATATAATTGTGAATGGAATACCTTTGGGGTCTGTGGGACTGTCAGTGAGATAATACACATCATTTTAGGCCGTCATTTTGGGTTCTGGTAGCAGACATTTTTATAGACTAAAATGTATTTATTACTGTTTGGTTGTGTAATGAACAACGAACTGCATAAAACTATGATGTATTGGCAAAAAAAGAGAGAGAAAGAGATACTAACCAATTCATTAAAGAATTGGATAGTGGAAAATAATCCTAGTTGCAGCCCCATTAGCATTGTTGTTCTTGTGTGCTGGCAGATGTATCAGCTGCAGACTGAGTTGCAGAAAGCACAACTGGAGAACGAGTTCCAGAAGCAGCACTCGCTCAGGTGTGCCTCTCCTGCTGCGACGCCGCAACTGCAAGAAGAAGTCAGGAGTCTGCGCTGCCAGCTGGTGAAGGCGGAAAAAACTGGACCCGGTGAGAATAATCACTTCACTATTCTGTTATTCACTGATTCATTTGGATTTCAATACTATAGTAACAGCTTTCACACGTAATCTCTAGACAGTGAAAGAGTCCATAGCCACTTGTGTCTTCATGTTCACATCTCATCTGCTGTCACTGACACTGTTGTGTCTCTGCCAGGCTCGTCAGGACATCCTGGCCCAGGACCTGGCTGAGGCCATAGACAGCCAGGTGGAGCTTGCAGAGCAGCTCAGGTGTTACAGAGAGGAGAACGAACAGCTGCTCAGAGAGAAGAAAGGGGTGTGTGTGTGTGTATTTCTGTGTCATCATGGATCATGGAATGTCATGCAAATTCAGCCAAATATCTACTGTATGATGAGCAGTGTCATTTGATTATTCCACTGCTACACAGTACCATGACGTGCAAAAGTATGTCAATCCATGCTCTGACCCCATGACACACGTTGAGTGACATCCCCTCATTTGCATTATGAGGCAAAAATGCATAAAGAAATGTAAAAAGAACTGTATAAAGAAAAGAATACAGAAATAAACTAGAATGGCACTCAGAGAGTGCAGACCTCCACCAACGCATGACTTTAAAAACAGATTACAGCGGGTACCATGGGCTCGCCAGTCTGTGGTCAGCTTATTATTAACACGGTTTGTTTCCGTGTAACGTATCGGCGGATGCCTCCTCATTCAGCAGCCTTGTTATGTCTGTATAACGCACACACATCCACACATGTATCTCTCTGCTCTCAGAAGGAGGCGAGGTCACGCGTCATCAACGCGTCATCAGTTACACTGCGCATGTGTTATACTCTGTGGTCTTAATGTTCTGGCTGATCGGAATCCCGTAAAAACATTCCTGAATCCGGATCATGATCCGGATCGCCACCAAAATCGAATCGATTGTTCATTGTGCCACACCCCACCCTTCCAAAAAATTTCATTAAAATCCATTGCAGACTCTTTGGAGTAATTCTGCTAACGAACAAACAGACAGACAGACAAACCAACAAACCAACAAACCAAGAGACCAACGGCGGTGAAAACATAACCTCTTTCCTAGGCCTTCGGCCTTGGCGGAAGTAATAAGTTTGGGGAAATAAATAAGGTGTGAAGGGAAAATCGTGCATAAATAAATAAAAAATAAAAAATAAACAAATAAATAAATAATACACATATTTAAAGATAAATATAATATAAATAAAAGTAGATGGAAAATAAATAAATAGATAAAACATAAATGCAAAAATAAATATATAAATGTATTTTAAAATGAATAAGAATTAATACATACATAAATAGAAGGGGATATTAAACAGAAGAGTAAATAAATAAGGAAATTAATACAAAGATAAATAAATAAAGAAGCAAATACAAAAATATCAATTTTGTCAAATTTTTTCATTAATTAATGGTTACATTTATTTTTAATATTATTTTTATTGCATTTAATGAAATATCTATTTATTTATTTATTGAGTCATTTACTTATTTATTCATTTATTTTCAGGTTCTGTCCTCCATACATAAGGCTTTGGCCAGAGAAACTTCTAATTTAAGCTATTTTCTGAGTCTCTGTAATACTTAAAAAACATCTTGTAACATGAAAGCAAACAAACTGTAATAAGTATAAGTGAAGTGATAAGAAACTGTAAAATGTTAATACTATATACTGTATACCACCACTATCTATGTCAGAGAACACAGACGTTCCCGTGTGGCTTAGCAGCGCGTTGACTCGCTCATCCATAATATGTCCCTAAAACACTTGAGGCCACATTAGTGTAATGTGTGGTGCATCTTGTGTTCAGCTCCTGGATCAGAACGAGTGCCTGAGCCTCCAGGTGCAACAGCTGACCCTGGACTGTAACACGCACCAGCAGAAGAGCACTGTGATCCACAACCAGATGAAAGAGCTGCAGCAGAGAGAGCCCAAGTAAGGAACAGATAACAATCTCAAACCTTCTGGAAAATATCATTCACTTTTCCGAGCAGTATTTTCTGTTTTTATGGCTCGCTTGGAAACTGATCTTCCATCACATCATGTTGTTTGTTTTTCCTGTAGAAATGTCAAGCAGTCAGGTGTCAGCAGGGCTGTTGGGGGGAGTATCCCAATATCAGCCAGCTCACTTACTGTCTGTAACTCCCTGTTGTGTGCGTGGGCGTGTAGTTATTTATGTCTCTTTGACATGGGACATTTATTAGGCTCTCCTTTACTGGAAACACATCTTTTTTGTACACAACTTACATAAGCATAGTGTTTTCTGCTGCATTACACCTGTCGATGATACGCAGTAATGGCTCATCTTAAAACGGTTCTTACTCGTCTTCTCAACATCACTGAGGCTCGTCCTCCGAGAGGAATGAAATGAATAATCTACCCACACACACACACTGACAACTGTCAGGTGGTCACGTAGCTATCAGCTGCTCCACTGGAGCTGTGCAGTAACCAACACATGTTTCTGCGGTACCTAGACCAGGGGGAGACATTGATGACATTCTTCTCAGAGGCTTTTTACATTTATACACTTCAGTGAGGGAATTCCGTTTCTTTCTAGTGAGTCAGATCATTTGGCTCAGCTCACCAAGAAGAGCCGGCTCTTTCGGCTCCCAAACGGCTCTTCGTTTTACAACTTCTGCCTTTTATAGTCCAGACAAATTTAGCGCAGTTTTGAGCTTTGATTAGTATGTGTGCACATATATCACTTAAATTATGCAATATAATTATACTAAACCTTATAATTTCCTGAATACCATAATTTTACATGCTTCTCGTTTCCGACTGTCACTCATCTAGTCTGCTATTCGCGCACCGCATTCCTCTCTGTCTTTCTCTCCTCCTCTCCCTCCTGCTCTGTACCTGTACTGCACCCCCGCCCCTCCCTCCCCCTCCCTGCTTGATGGTATGATCCTTGTCTGTCATCACCTGATTGGTTGCACAGACGTCATTAACACAATATTCAGTCACAGTCAGTGTATGGAGTGCCCGTGGCGCAGAGAAGATCATCCTATCATTCTGCCTTGAATTAATTAAAAAGAAAATATCTCTCGGACGGGAGCCGGCTCTTTGAGCACACACACAACACATCACTAACACACTTGTTACTCTGTCACCGAAAGGTCTTAATACACGTTTCGATTTGTAGCCTTTCTTGTGATTGATTTCACATTTTTTCCATTAGAAATATTTTTGTATAACATTTTTTTCTACGTATACAAAAACGCTTTAATAATATTTTCTCATATATTGTTTTTTCTCTTTTAAAATTGTAACTTTACTTGTTGGGGTGTGACATAGATGTCCTCCTCCTAATTAAATATGTTCAGAAAGCTCTAGCATTGATGACCAGGTGCAGGTGCTGATTACTGCCTCTACAAGAAATGCCTGTTTTTCTCTTTCACACCTGCCCGAGGAGGTTCTTGTAGATCGAAACGTTGCCATGAAAAGAGAAAAAGAGAAATAAACTTCTAGCCTAATTCGGCTCCAAATAAAAAGTTATATAGACCTAGCAGACCTCCTTTGTACCAGTTAAGTATTTTTTGTCTTGCTCTGGAGTATTTTTGCCTGGACGTGCACACACTTGGTTTCTCTTCAGTAACCAACAACACAAGAAGGTGACAATTGTTGACAGCTCCGGGGTGTAATTAGTGGATCATACTTGCTGTAAGATTGTGTCACACAGGATCTGCATGTGACTGTGGGGTGGAATACCTTGTGTTTCATGCTTCTCGCTCTTCATTTAAAAAAAAATAATAATAATAATTCTGAAAATTACAGTTCTTAACTGGAAAATCCTCCTAAATTTTAAAACAAGGCAACCAACACTTGAAATCCCCCATGTTGTATTCTATTCATCATGTTGTATTAAAGAATTAAGATACTGTATATGGGATACAGAGTTAAGATCAAGATAGTAGCTTTTAACACACCACTACCACTTTTTCCTTACAAGATATACTATGCAGCAATTTTGCCTCAAATTGCATCATTACATTTTGGATGTCACGTATGAGGTTTTCTATCATGCATTATAAACAGTGAAAGGCATGCATGGTTGCTGCTCCAAGTTTCTATCATGTATTGTTCCTGAGTTTGTTGTGTTCACAAGAATGTGTCAAAAGATAGAAGCCACAGACGCCACATTGACAACATCCTGCATACCACAGGCATGTCAGGCCTGTCTAGTTTTCTTCTGTGTTTCGCGAGGCTGTGTTTTGTGTTAGAGTGAGTGCTCTGTCTCATGAAAAACTCACTTTTCCAGTGCTTGTGCACATACACTTGGGTATCTGGAGTGCCTACCAACCCACAAACTGTGAAATAAGACGACGTAGTCAATTTTTTAGTGGGCTGCATATAGCGCCCACAGCTTGAGAACTACCTTTGCAAAGGTGGACCATATTTTTCTTCCAAACCAATCAGAGCAGACTGGGCTTTTTCGGGAGGGGTCTTAAAGAGACAGGCGCTTAAATGGAGCGTTTCCGACAGAGGGTGAATACAGGTATATTCAGGACAGACAGGATGAGAAAAAAGTTTTTTTTTTTTTTTTTTTTTTTTACATTAAAGCGTGTAAACGTGTTCTATTAGAAACCCAAAATACAAGTATGAACCTGAAAATGTGCATAATATGTCTCCTTTTAAAGGTCCCATATCATGCTAATTTTCAGGTTCATATTTGTATTTTGTGTTTCTACTAGAACATGTTTACATGCTGTAATGTTAAAAAAACAACTTTATTTTCCTCATACTGTCAGCTTGAATATGCTTGTATTCACCCTCTGTCTTAAACGCTCCGTTTTAGTGCATTTTGACGGAATTGCAATGGAATTGCTTTGCTAGGCAACAGCTTGGGTCCATGTGTACTTCCTGTCAGCTGATGACATTCACATACACTGCAACCAGAAATAAACTGGGACACATTTAGAATGTTTACGTTTTAAATCTGCGTTAAAGGGTCTAAATAGTGTATATTTGTGACATCACAAATGGACAGTAATCCTGACAGCTTGTTTCAAACGCAGAGTTTCTGAATACAGGCTGTGTGTATTCCCTGTGGATTGAGCGTTTCGATACTTTCACAGTATTTATATAGGACTGAAGCCTGCTTTATAATAAAAAAAAACATGAATATCTCACTTTTTTATAATATGGGACCTTTAATACTTCTTCATTTACTTTGGGGACAGAGCATTCTCCAGGGCAGCTCCCAAGCTCTGGAACTCACTCCCCAATCTCATCAGAGACTCCGATTCCCTCACCATATTCCAGTCCCGCCTCAAAACACATCTTTTCTCATCTGCTTACCCATAGCCCCCTCCCTCCCCCTACCCATCAATCCGTGTGTAAGTATGTGATTGTGCCTGTGTATGTCGCTTTTTGTCGTTCGTCTCCTGTCTGTCTCACACCGTTTTCCCCCCCGACTATGTTAAAGGCGTCTTTGAGATCACTAAAAAGCGCTATATAAATCTAATATATATATATATGTATATATATATATTTAACAATCCCTTACTGAGACATGTGCATAACCATGTTTTTAGTTACAGGTGGTTATCATGACGTTGTGATTTGGCTTAAACTCGGATTGTGTTTACCTGCGTGAATGAGAAGCAAGACATGTGCTCAGTCCTTTCTGTGTAAAATGAATATGTAAAGTAAATATGAGCGATTCCCGTGCTTCTAGGCGTACCTGTCACGAGACGAGGCCCAGGCCATGATCGCCCGGACCCTGGCTGAGAAGGACACCCTGAGGTGTCAGCTGGTGGAGCTCCAAGAGCAGGTCTTCAGTCTGCAGGCCAAGCGCAGCCCCAGAGAACAACAACAACGGCGGAGTTGTGATGTAATTTGTCACACAAGCACATATTAGCATACACATGAATACAACACATACAGAAATAATCATGTTAATCTCTGTGTTTTTTGTTAAAGGAGACGGGGGTGGACTGGGGGAGCCCGAGTTCCAGCTTTGAAGAATCCCCACTACCCCCACCCAGAATGCCCACTAGACGTAGACTTTGCCGCATGGATGCAGTCAATCCCATGTCAAATAGTTCCTGTAATTTAGAGGTGAGTGTGTGTTCGTATGAGATCAGTCACAATTATGTAATTAGGGCTGGGTATTATAATTCTTTTTTGGACAAGTATCAAGTATTTTATTTTCTAATTTCTTAAAGTTCTTGTACAGCTGCTTGTGTTAAAGTGGCAGTCCTGGTTGATTTGGCGACACCTTGTTTACTGGTAGTAACATGAAACGTGGTTTAATACTACAAGTCCCAGAATACTGGGGGCAGCAAAATAATCTATTGTTGTTTTTTATAACGAAGACGGGCAATAATTGGCCTTTTTCCATCATTCTGTGAACAACTGTGAGCCTGATGCATCTCATTTCTCTGGGCCAGAGAGCTCCATGTTTCCACCCTTGTTGCACTGTAATTTATTTTGAGTCAATCCCACAAATACCATTGTTACTACTATATGCTTACCAAATGTGTGTGGTAATCCATGGCCTAAAATAGTCCCCCAACAAATACACTATTTAATCCTTTTTGAGTAACAATTGCGACAGTGCCCAGCTGTTTTATGAAATTAATAATTAGGCTTTTTCAAACTATACATTTTTGACCCAGTTTTATGTCTCCGCGCCGGCAACAGCCGTGGCCAGAGGCTTTATGTTTTTGGGTTGTTCGTCCGTCTGTATGTCCGTACTTTCGTGAATGCGATATCTCAGGAACGCCTTGAGGGAATTTCTTCAAATTTGGCAAAAATGTCCACCCTGACTCAGAGATGACCTGATTAGATTTTAGTGGGCAAAGGTCAAGGTCACTCTGACCTTACGTCCATCCCACTGTCGTGACAGCGATATCTCAGGAACACCTGGAGGGAATTGTATTACATCTGGCACAGATATCCACTTGGACTTTGAGGATGAACTGATAGTCAAAGGTCACTGTGTACTCATAAAGCACGTTTTTATTTGTAGATTATTTGATAGTAGGTTGGAAACTATTGAGTGCTGGCATTGGTCTGTTTGTGGGATTTGTTGACAATAAGGACCAGTGTGTAAAAATTACAGGGATCTATTGGCAGAAATGGAATATAATATTAACTAGAATGGCACTCGGGAGCGCAGACCTCCGCCAAGGTGCCTGACTTTAAAAACAGATCACAGCTCCCGGCTGGCAGTACCGTGAGGTGGTCGGCTTATTATTAACACGGTGTGTTTCCGTGTAATGTATTTTAATATATTAAGAAGTTGGACATATTTTGCATATATATATAGAGTATAGGCTCCCGCATTTTTTAATTTTTTTTTTCAAATAATAGCCAGGCCTAGATTTTATATCTGTCTCTAACAGTCAGTATATTTTTTTGGACTGATCATTTTACCTGATTTAAAAAAAACAACTTGATTATTGTACTTTTTTCTACAGTAAATAATTAATAATTATGTGTCCATGTGTATCTGTATGTATGTGTCCAGTGTGAAGATGCTGTGATAAATAGTGTCCGATCCCGAAACGCAGAGCCCCCCAGTCCAGAGTCTCTCCGCAGAAGGGAGGAAGCTCTTTATGCAGACAGCAGGTGTGTGTGTGTGTTTTTATGTTCATCCACAGTATGTGTCACTGTGAGTTCATGCTCCATTAGATTAATAGTTCCAACTGACCAAGGCTGTTGGCAGGACACCCACCAGGAAGGACAACTTGAAGGTGTCATTGACCCCTGCATTCCTTTCTGTTAATATGACGGCATCCAGCTTCAGGTGGATTATCGATTTACAGAAATGAGAGGGGCTTAACTAGGATCTAATGTTACCAAGAGTCAATTACAGATAGCATGAAAGCTGCAAGCAGACGGTGTTGGGAGTGCTGTGAGAGCACACTGGGGATAGACGTTTTTGTACAGACTGACATTCCTCATTTCTTGTATTTCTACTCAAGAAAACTTTTGTATTCTCATGTTCAAAGTGCTGACAGAAGATTCATCTTTATCATTATGAGACTAAAATTATTCACTTATCCACCACCAAACCAGTCTGCGGGTTGTACAATGGCAGTAAGCTCAGGATAGAGTACATAACTCAGCATTATCTGTACACGTTTGTATGTGCAACAGAGTGACAGACAGAGAGAAATCTGATAGAGGTGTTCATGTTGCTGTTGTCTTCTTTTCTCTTGCAGCTCGAAAACAGTGGAGACTGAATCTCTCTTGGACGACTTTGTTTTTATCCCCAGTGGTATGTATAGAAAACTGTCTTTGTTTAAGTGTGTGTGTGTTTGTGTGGAGGGGTTGGTGGGTTGGGGTTTGGCAGGACTTTCATTAGCTGTTGTTTAATGATGAACCCATGCCAGCGCTGTAAAGTGACACATTAACTCACACGCATTATTTCCGGGGAAACAACGCAATTGCCAAATCATTGAACAGCCTCTCTTTTGTTTAGAGGGGAGCGACAAGCAGACGCCCAGGCTTTCCTCTTCTAATGGCTCCAGCACTGATGGGTGAGACGATAAATAAGGAGTTTCATATTACTAAGCATTTATGTGTGTAACATCTGGTGGAATCTAGCGGTGAGATTGCAGATCGCAACCTCTCCCGTGTGCCAGCCGTGGCCGATGTGAAAATGTGAATAGAGCTGTTGTAAGAGTAACGTAGGTCAGAGGAGAATAGAAGTGTGTAGAGTGTGTGTATATGTGGGACGTGAGTCGTGAAGCAAGAGAGAGAGAGCGGCGGCAGCGAATGTGTGTGAGGAAACAAGAGAGCTATGGTGGAGCAGAAGACAGAGTTAGTTTAGCTTTGAGAATATCAAGTGAATGTACAGTGGAAGTTGCACTTGGACTCCGGTCCAAGCAGGAAAGGTTTGTCCGTTCTGTGCTACTGTGGCAGCCGGCTCCGTGGAGAGGACCCGCTCCCTATGTAGATATAAACGGCTCGTTCTAACCATTCTTATTATCATGTGATTATGAAAAACATACTTATTAATACTATATTCCATTTCTGCCTATAGATCCCCCTAAATGTTACACACTGGACCTTTAAGGTAGTAGTAAATTTAACAGAGGGTAATAAAGGTATTGGAGATTAATAATCAATAACCAGTAAATTAAACACAACATACCCAGCTTTAGCCCATGAACTTGCTTAGATTTAATAGTCAATTATGATATGAAATATACTTTAAGAGCTCATCTAGTGCATATAGCTGAAAGTGAGGAAGTGACTTTTTCCATGTTTTCTAGTCTAACCCAGCACACTGGGTTTGAAACATAGCCTGTATATAAGAAGTGGACGTAGTCTCCGTGAAGTCATCCCTTGGTTTGTGGACTGCCATACGCAGAACGTACGTGCTAACTGGCCGTCGGCTGTCGTCTTTGCGATGTGTTCAAATGCAACTTGTTGGCCAAGACAAAGGCGACTAGAAGCGACGCAACAGACGGCCTTCATCACCACTAGTTCTTTGATGTCTGCTTGGTGTGTCTGGGTCTTAAATGGGACCATAATTTACTAAATGAACATCATGCTGTATTGATTAAGACTTGAAACTATCGATTGAGACCACAAACTCATGTTTACAATGTTTACTGAGGTAATAAATCAAGAGAGAAGTAGGCTCATTTTCTCATAGACTTCTATACAATCAGACTTCTTTTAGCAACCAGAGGAGTCGCCCCCTGCTGGCTGTTAGAAAGAATGCAAGTTTAAGGCACTTCAGCGTTGGCTTCACTTCTCAGACCCGGAGGCTACGTCCACTTCTTTTATACTGTCTATGGTTTGAAATGAAATGACTGAGGTTCAAGTGCTGACTCTCACATTTTGCACCAATTTAGCTTCATTTCAAATCCGATGTGCTAAAGTACTGAGCCACTAACTCCTAAAATGTATCACTGTCCTACAACTTACAGACCATACTGGGTATAGCTGTTTATACTGTATAGTCTGAAAGGATTTTCTCTGTTCTCAGTGAGACATTTTTCTGTTCCATAAAAGGAAATGTGATCCTTACAATAATCAAAATGTTTGATTTCCTCCTCCCCTCATTACTCACCAGCATGTCCAGAACCTCAGTCCCTCCCTTCCTGATGCGATCTCGTCAGAAAGCAATTCGCGTCAACGGCCGTGTTCTCAGCATCTCCCTCCAGGGGGAGGCGCTGCTCGGACAGCTGGTAGTGCTGGGGGGCAATAAGACGGAGTGTTTGTGCACCAGGTGACAGAAGGGACCGCTGCCCATACTGTCGGCATCAGCCCCGGGGCACAGATAGTGGAGGTGGGTTTAATGGCGTTTCTGAACTCTAATCATTCTTCCTACTGTGAAGGTGTTTCTCATAATGCTGTTGTTCTGCAGGTGAAGTACGAGCAGAACCAGAAGGCTCTGAGGATGGTGCTGGAAGATTCCACTCTAGAGGAAGCTATGTGGGCTCTTGGCCAGGTCACAGGGCTCTGTCACCTCTCCCTCCGGCCCAGGCAAGATGGTATGTCCCACAGCATGTACATAAAACACTTTTGAGCCTCTTGTAACCAAGCTGGTAGGTCTCATCATAAATCATAAATACATTTTACTGAAAATGTTGCATCCCACTCTAAAACATATCTCCATTCTTGAGTTCCAAAATAATTCATATCAGACATTTCCCATGACTTTACACGACCCAAGACTTTCTTCATCTTCTCAACAAATGCCACTCTATTTTCTATAAGCAGAATTAACTTAATGCCTAACTCCGGTACAGTGGCATTGGGATCATTTGTGTTCATACTGTAATTCCAGGATCATGAAATTAAATAACATACTAATGGAAAAAAACAGCAACAAAGGAATGCATTACTACAGTTTTTTATTTTCAGAAAGAAAACAATCTTTTGCACACAAAACATATGTAAACACACACACACACACACACACGCACACACACGCATGCAAGAGCAAAGACATAAGGCAGGACTGTTTGTAACAAATCACAGTGACTGGGATTAGCTAGAAATTAAAGTTTATGGCTTCAGCTGTTATGAGGCCTCCAGGAAGCAGATTGTTTCTCTTGAGAGTAAAGGGATGGCCGGCTGTCACATGAGGAAACTGAGAATGTACCTGTGCCTTGACTGAAATAGCAACAGGATATATTGTTGATTAACCCGCTGTATTTATGAGGGTGTCTTTGTTTTGCATCACTCAAAGAATTCAACATTCTTCGAAGACTAGTTATTGAGACAAAGTAATTTGATAGCTTCATAAAACAGTTTTTGAAGTATCCAAGGGCATCACATAAGACACAGCACAGAACAGTGTCAAAAGCACAAAACCTTGTGCCTCACTGGGGACATTTTTGTCTTTTTAAGGTCAAATTTGTTTATCATTTAGACTGTGTTAAAGGTGCTGTTGATAACATCCAGCCACTTAATGTCACATTCTCCCTCCCCCGTTCCATCGCGTTTACATCACAACAAGTCGTTGCCAGACACTTACGGTCAGTCTCAGCCATGTATCCCTTTTTTCCACATTAACTGACGACCCGGAGATACCAAGCGATACCAACGTCATTTTAGTATTGGCTCACAAGCCTTGTTAGCAGTGGAAACCAAACGTCAGATATCTTCCAGAGATACACAAAACATTCATTTTGGACCTGCCAAAATTTAAAAAAAAAAATTAATTCACAATCATGATATTTTTTTCAGGAAAAGCCATACTTCTATTCGGCGTCTTTCTAAAGGCTCTGTAGATGTATTCTTTTTTATTTTTTTTATTTTTGCTTTATAAAAACGTTAACAATAAGACCTTTAATGCATATGGCATACATTTTGGCAAGGGTGTGAGTTCTTATTTTTAATTTTTAAGTTCAACCTCAGCTTCTAAAATAAGTCTATAATAAACTGTGTAGCGAAAATACAGACACTCAGATCCTTAATGAAACAAATGTCCCCATTGAAATCCATTAAAACCAAAATTTCTGATCCCACGGCCATTACAGCCTAAAACCATTAATTCTATTATATCGGGTCTTCAATCTAGAGCCCTGGATTCAACATTGTAGTTTTAATATTTTCCACCAGATTGAGCCATTTTCTCCGGTGGCAAATGCATATTATTTTCCTGGTTTCTACAAAGGAACATATAAAAGAAGGAAGGGTCATTAGGTCACTGAACTCACATCGATGCCAAGCAGGTAGTATTCTACATGTATTCGATTGTGATAGAGCATCTTTGTTATCAATAACTAACCAACCATCAAACTGTTAATGACATTTAATAACAATCAGGAAGGCTAACGTTAGCCAGCTCTCTCGACAATGTTTCCTATTAATGTCAGGAGGTGTCGCTAATCGCCAAATTGTATATGCCTCTGTAAATCTGGACCTTTACACCGGTACTTGCAAAATTAGAGTCACGATGACGTAATGACAGTTCCTTGGTTTCCACTAGGGTTATTGCTGCTGTATAGAGTGCTAGTCAGCTCTTTCGGTTCCCTCGTCTGGAAGTCAATGGGTTTTTAGTTAGATGTCTGAAATAAGGTCTGTGGTTAACATAAGCTGAAAAGATTTTAACGTTTTGTTCTACGATATAAAATTCATCAATAAATACCCCACACCTGAATTTTGAAGCTTTTACATGTCCTAAAAAAGGCGGTTGCTAACGAGTGGCTAAAAGAGACTACTAAACGTCATCACGCCGACTCGTCCTCCTTTACAGCCTCGTTGTGTATACTCACACTCATGCCACCGCGGTGTAGTTGGTTTATAGCCTAACGTTAGCTTTTTACTTCTGCCGATTGCATTCACACTTCAAAAATTATAAAAGCTGAACAAAACGTGTAAGTATCATCAATATTTGTTTGCCACAGAGCTGATTTTCTGCAATAATCCAAAAGCCAATGGAACAATCCCATTGGCTTTTTGTTGAGGGAACCAGGGCGATGCTAACTTCCTGGATGGCTTTAGAAATACGTCATCCCTGGAGCACTCTGTTATGGAGCACTGCAGTATTTGATGCAATGCATCAAAATCAATGTTGTTGTTAATCATTGATATATCCCAGACTGTGAGAAAATAGTAGTCACAGCATGGTGACTAGACCGGAAGTCACGGTGGACAGCAAGTGAAGACTTGAGAGATTACATCATATGTAAATAATGCATAAGACACAAACATACAGTGGCTTTAGTTAAAGTCTCTTCCTCTGCCTGTTCAGACTACGAGGCGCTGCTGCAGCAGCTGCAGAGCAGCGAGACGTCATCCGGAGACTCCTTCTACGTACGTGTCAACATGTCTCTCCCTGCTGGCCCCAACGGAACCCTGGCCGTGTCCTGCAACGACATCCTTCACGTAACCAACACGCGACCCGCTGGCACCGAGGACTCGTGGTGCGCCAGCCAAGTTCACCCCTGTCGGCTGCTGGACCTCCAGAGTGGAAACGTACCCAACTATTACAGGTTGGTACACTGATGAGGAATGTACCAACTACCAATTATACTATACTATACTCACCACTCACAGTGCTTTAAACTGGAAATTTGAATGATTTTTCTGATGGCACAGGGCACAGCGACTTCTGATTCATGCAATTGAAGACTTGAGCTTTCAAACAAAGAAGTCTCAAAAGGTAAGAATAATCTAAAGTACTGCCACCCAGTGTTCCCATCCTAAATGTCACAGTGTGCTTACTCCTGGGAATATTCCTCTCTCTCACCAGGTTGGGCGTCTGGTGGCCCAGAATAAGCAGAAGGCAGTGAGGATTGTCGGCACCGTGCGCCAGGGCAGGAACCCACTGTGGGTCAGCGTGGAGGATGAAAAGACCAAGAGTGCAGAACCAGGTACAGGTACAGGTCGCCTGCAGCAGCACAGTCACAGTACAATATCTCGCTTTATTGCTTCTTCAATCTGCTGCTTGATGAATATTTTGAATGATTTTTTTATGGAAACATTTCTCACAGTGTATATTATTTCCCATACAGGTGATACATCTGCACCCAAAAGTTGTCTAACCCTGATGCCCTACAGCCTGGTCACCCCCCACTTCCCACCCGTCTGCAGGCCTGTCCTGCTGCTTGCCCACCATCCTGGGACACATCCTGGACAAGAAGCTGGCAGACTGGCAGGGCTTCCAGCTCTGTGAGGCTGGTAAGAAATACAGTGTTGTTATTATATGCTGAAATGAAACCCTGTGCAATCATATTTCATAATCTGTTTCCGCTGGAGCGTATGCCATTGAAGACACATTTTTAGATACAGAGGAGGGAAGCACTTTGCTGTGCTGACAGATAGCTCTGTTTGACTTGACAGATCACGTTTACCTGTTGCTGCAAACCAGGAAGGAAATAAACTTTGTGAATAAATAGTAATAAAAATGACAGAGGCTATAAAGACAATACATGTTTGCCAGTTTTTCCTGCAATGATAAGGTAAAATGAGTTTGATGATGTCGGATGTAGGAAGATTACAAGGACTAGTGTATTTAAGAGAACAAAAAGACACGACATGCAGTAGAAAATTATAAATGTTTCAGATAATGTACCAAATGAATTAAAGATAATGCCACTACTGAAGATAAAGATGTCATATCTTCATATAGAGTTTGAAATATATTGATGAAAATATTAGGGCTGTCAGAGTTAGCGCGTAACAACGTTTTAACACCACTAATTTCTTTAACGCAACTTGCGATTTTTAGGTTGTAGTGGGCTCAGCTTTAAAGCTAGAGTGAAGATACTGGTATCATATGAAATTAGAAACCTAAAGAATCCATCGGTACCAACCATGTCATACTAGCTTGTTGAAGGAGGTTATATAATGCTCCAAACTTATGCTAAATTTTTGGCGAGGAAAAACTGTCATGGCCATTTTCAAAGGGGTCCCTTGACCTCTGACCTCCAGATATGTGAATGTAAATGGGTTCTATGGGTACCCACGAGTCTCCCCTTTACAGACATGCCCACTTTATGATAATCACATGCAGTTTGGGGCAAGTCATAGTCAAGTCAGCACACTGACACACTGACAGCTGTTGTTGTCTGTTGGGCTGCAGTTTGCCATGTAATGATTGGAGCATATTTTTTATGCTAAATGCAGTATCTGTGAGGGTTTCTGGACAATATCTGTCATTGTTTTGTGTTGTTAATCGATTTCCAATAATAAATATATACATATATTTGCATAAAGCAGCATATATGCCCACTCCCATGTTGATAAGAGTATTAAATACTTGACAAATCTCCCTTTAAGGTTAATTTTGAACAGATAAAAAAAATCACAATTAACTCTGGACAATCATGCGATTAATCACGATTAAATATTTTAATCAACTGACAGCCCTAGAATATATACATAATTCTTTCATGAACGTATATGACTTCACATATACAGTATCATGAGTTCATGTCTCACCTGTCTGGTTCTCCCTCTCTGCTGTACAGAGGTGCTGAGCTCCAGCGAGCATGCAGCCCAGCTGCAGAGGTCCGAGATCCTGGAGGAGTGTGAGCAGGGAAGAAGCTGCTGCTACACCCTGCAGGGTGTCGAGAAAGTCATGAAGAAGGTCAGAACATTCAACACAAAAACTGATCTTATATAAAGATACTTTCATTGGAGGCTGGTAGCTCAAAAAGCAAAGAATGAGACGACTGTAAAGTTAGTTTACATTTAATGAAAATGTGAAAAAATATATCAAAATATTTTTATTCTATGGATAACAGTGTTAGATGGTTGGTTGTTTCACCACCTTAGTCCACACTTCTACACACATCAGATGGGTTGGTTGTAACTCAGTATTCTGCCTGTGTATGTGGGAGACATTAGACTATTGGAGCTCATTTATCCTGAGTGTTTTAGCCCCCTTTCCAACTTAAACAATTTTTTGGAAATGAACGCTGCTGTATCACATTTTAAGATATGATGTAACAATTGATAATGTGAAATGCAGTAGAATTATGACTGAAAAAGTGTCAGATTGAAGTGATCATATAAACTGCTTCACCATACAATTTTTCATTATTTGTTTCATCATCATTGCACTAATCAACTGTTCAAAAATACACCATCTGCCTTTGGCTGCAGATTTGTGGTGCTGTGTGTTCACATCATGAGTATATATATGATATTTGTTTTTCCTTTCATGTAAAGTTATATCATGCTACCACTTTAAAAGTATGTGCTCGTAGAAAACGGTGCAAATTAAAAACAAAGATTTTTATTTTAAACATCTTCTCAGATTATGCATTTAACCCATATTGCATGTATTCTTCTCCTCATCCTACAGGGGATTCACTGTGTGCTGCCGTTGGGGCTGGACTGCGTGCGCCGGCTGCACCGGGCCGAGATCTTCCCTATTATCATCTTCATCGGCCAGTCTGCACGTAGTGCTCGGAAACTGAGGTAAACCCTCCTCCTTCTTCTTCATACACATGCTGACAGAGCTCACCTCGTTGCTCGTGACTCTGATAATCATCATAAGCACGGAGATGGTTACTTGGGGTGAACCTTGATGACCTCACTGATATCTGTCATAGCTTCCATGTTCTAGAGATGGATACATGTTGTTCTTAAATTGACGTTCCTCATAGAAGTCCCAAAATAGTTACTGACATACAGTTAGAGGGAGAGTAAAAATCATACAACAAAAACAGTGCACCCGGTCCGACTGTTATCAGGCCATCAAATAGGCGTTATCAGTTGCCTACAGTAAATGGCGGTTGGCACAACCCCAGTTTGGAGAAACAGACAGGAGTACCAGCACGGGAGCAAAGCAGTGTACTGCTATGGATGGGGGCAACAGCAAAACAGATTTTAGCCACCTAAATAAATCAATATCAATGTACGCTATATTTAGAATATTTTCACCGCTTTACCTCGCCGCCAGACAGCCCTTTCCGACGGGGAACTGAAGCCGTTATATCCATCTATGCTCTCCTCAAAGCCACCAGACTCCGTTGACAAAAACAGTCATTTTTACCTCGCAGAACACGGGAGTTGCTGGTCTACCGCTGCCTTGATTGGTTAGTTTGTGTTATTGTGTGACTTTGGTGTTTTAAAGGTTTTAGGTCGGACTCACCAAAGTCCCACAATGACAAACAAATAACAAACAGCAACTCTCGTGTTCTGCGAGGTAAAATTACTGTTTTTGTCAATGGAGTCTGGTGGCTTTGAAGAGAGCGATATAACAGCTTCAGTTCCCCGTCGGAAAGGGCTGTGACGGTGAGGTAAAGAGGTGAAAATATTCTAAATATGGCTTACACTGAAACTGATATCCATTTTTTTAGGTGGGCCTTTCTTTTGGGTGGCTAAAATATCTGCTTTTGAATGTTCTGTTACATATTGTCATATACTGTAATCTTACGTTTCCCTGAATAATGTTCAACCCCCTCAACAAACAGGCTTAAACTTCTCGTGACCTGCCTTGTGTTGTATTATTAAGCAATAGCATGAGAACAGCAAGACATTCAGTTTTTCCACTGAAGCGAGAAAATAAAGAAAACAAAGTTATGTCGTCCTGTGGCTGCGATATGATCTGAACTATTGATGCAGCTATCACTGGAAAAACTGGTATCTCTGCTATTCTATGGGGATTTCCCCCTGTTGACAGTTCAAACTAGGTCTAGAGCAAAACCTGTTCCCTCTGATTCTGAAGGACTGACATCACAACCTGACGTTCCATGTTGATGTTTTAGAGAAAGGAATAACTTTATTACGTCAAACTCAATTGTAGCTGTAAAGAAATATACTGATATGATGTCACATTGTCTACATTTGGACAGTTATGAACAAAAATCCAACAAAAAATGGATCCAAAAATGATCTTTACCTTATCTTTATTTATTTCGTTCATCCTCTCCAACACTTCCAGGTCCAAGTTGCAGCGCAACAGCCAGTCGGAGGAGCGTCTGTTGGCGTGTTCGAGGAGCGAGGAGACGCTGCTGGACAAGCTGCCGTGTCTGTATCACAGCGTGGCTCCGGACTCGTGGTGTGACCAGGCCTCGCTGCTGACCAGCCTGCGCACCATCATCTGGGAGGAGCAGCAGAAGATCGTCTGGGTGGAGCCGGACCTTCGATAGAACAGAGGATAGAGCTGAAAAATATCTTAGAAAAAATATTCAAATAATAGGAATTTCTCAAGGGGCTTAACATGATGTTGAGAATATATTTAGCTTTACAATAAATTTGTAAACATGAGTATGTATCTATGATACTTATGAGTAAAAGGACTCTCATAAAGTGCTATATACTGTACTTTTAAAGTGTATGAATCATTATTTACTGTGAACATTTTCTGCTTTGTGTCGCCCCCCTTTTTGAGGCGTTTGTTTAAAGCAACCACTGGTGTGAGGTGTCTACTAAAAACATCATTCAAACAAACTGTAATGTCTTGTATGTACTGTATCTCTACAATATGTTGTAGGTCATTTCCCACTATGGGGGATTTTCTGTTAATGCTCTGGATCTGTCAGCTCTTGTGCTTAATCAGAATGCTACAGTCTGTGGTCATTTTGATTTTTTACTTCAATTACTGTAGTAGGAGACAGGATTGTTATTAGCAGGAAAAAAGAAGATGAATTGTCGTGGAGTCTACATCCCGAGAGATCTGTATCCTGTGTGTCGGGTTCATGACCGGGATGTTGCTGCAGTTATTCTTTTAAGGAGATCCTCTCTTTTTCCTTCTCTTCTTCTCCTCTCTGGTGCCGCCCAGCACCCATACACATGATGACTTTTACTGTCAGCTTTTCACAAACTGTTCTTGCCGTCCCTCTGAATTTCTGTAGAAGTTTTGTTGGCAGATTCTGTAATGGTTTGTTTTATTTTATCATTTTGTTTCCAATGTGTATCACTGTACACATTAATAAAAAAATGTAGCAATATTCAATAGTTTATCTTCATTCAAGTGAATTCAACTTCAAATTTCTAGTTTTTATTTTAATTTCAGGTCTTACAGACATGACTTTGTCTGGTTAGACTTAATAATGAAAACAATACTAACCGCGATGAAGGTTAGTATCAAACTTAGTCACTACCACCGTGTACTTTTATCATAATTGATCAAAGTCAATGGCAGCAGCCTCACAAATTGTCTTTTTACTGACTCTGGTTCAGGAGGGATTCCAGCAGCAGCAGTCATTTATATGTCAAATGAAGAAGTGACTCTTGAAACAGAAAATGATTGACTGCAACATAGAACAGTAAACAATTGTTCATTATTCAGAATATAATTATTGTATTAATCTTAATATAATATAATTAAATTCAGTTAACTTAAATCAGTTGGTTTAACATTTCCACAACTCATCAGATACTTTTGAAAAAAATAAAATAATATATATATATATACATATATATATATATATATACGTATATTCAAGTTGTGTTCAGCTAACTTACATTTTTAGGGCAGCAGGAAAACGTGTGTTATGCTCTTAAATTAAACCAGCTGAAAATGTTTTGTGCTTTCAAACTAGAAACTAGAAAATGTGCAGTAAGTTGAAGGCAGTAGAAGTTGATAAGTTCGATAAATCCAAAAGTATAAAGCCTCCAAAAGTGTTTCACTCTGGGTGAATCTGTCAAAGGATTAATAATGGTGTTTTTTTTCTATTCTCAAAATATCTCATGTTGGACCCAGTTTAGACTTTAACAAGGAGAGACAACACTTCATGAGACATCCCGTAATGTCAGGTGCATCACCAAAACAAATATTTGATACTTTCATTATTAACATTAATATAGGGGAGAATCAGGAAAAATCTGACAAAGTACATACAGTATATGTCAATTTAAGGAATAACATACATGTTAGTGCAAATTTGATATGGTGAGTTTGTGTGCTTGTTCTAAAGAGGCATATTAAGCAGGCCTGTAGAAACACACAACATTGTATGAATTAGGTAAATTTAGTGTTTAATTTAGGACAAGATTCTTAACAGGACATGAGAACATGTTTGTGTTGAACAATGTGACACCTGTCATTGTTGGCTGAATAGGAACTCCAAAAAAGGCATGACCCGCCCTACTCTGCCTCTGATTGGCTTACTCTGATTATCTTTACCCTAACCCGGACCAACCCCACTCCTCATGCCTAAACCTAACCAGCCAACCCAGCCCAGTGCCCAACCAACGAAGGCAACGAGTACGAGCGAATCAGAAGCAGAGTAGGGCGGGTCATAATTTAGCCATCTAAAAGAAGATGGCCCCCAGCCTCCAATAACCTCAGTAAACAGACCTACAGGCCTAGTACAGGCCTAGAGCTAGTTCTGTACCTCCACAATCTTTCATCTTCATCATTTAACTGCTTCTTTTACTGAAAAAAGTCAAGTCTTCATATATTTTCCATTGAAACATATTTTCTGAAAATGTCCCAGGTGGAACCAGTTTTTGGTGCCTTCAAATGGGGTCATGTTTACCATGTTTATGAGATGAGTCCATATGAACGCCCCCCTCTTGTGGTATTCACGACCTCCGAAGTAGAACGTTTCTGAAAGCTCCGAGTTCACGAGTTGTGACGAGTTTGTTGATGTTGTCAGAAATGGCAGCGCCCGTGGAAATTCATTTTTCAGTGCATAATAAGTTAATATATTGTAATTTTAGTCGTATATTGTTTTTCTTCATAATTTTATAATAGGTCTGAGGAAAATGTTGATATTCCCGAGGACCTCATCCTTTTCCTCTGTCATTATGTCTTTGCATTTACTGCATTATGTTACCCACTTGCTAGCTTGCTAAATCGTTAGCCTCTGTGGCTTCTAGACGCCGACAGTAACGGTAATATTGCCGTTGCGTAGCAGCGGTGTTCTTCACGAACCACTTGAACGCCAAGCATATCAAGTACACGACTCCCCATGTTGTAAACACGAGCTCACGAGTTTCATTTGAAGACACCATCATGTCTCGCGCAGGTATAGGTGACGGGTCCATCCGCCTTCGATAGGTCCCTCCATTATCAGCTGCATCACCACAACAGGGAACAAGATAGAAACAGAATAGGCCTATTTGACATTTTACATTTACAGCAGGCCATCTTCAACACGTCTAAACCGGGGGTTGGTTAGTTCAGTGACAATATTGTTCAGTTCTTACAAATACTGTGACACCTGGGGTGGTCTGGGGTGGGAGGGTTCACCTGAGTGGAGCTGCGGCTCGAGCTTCGTAGACAAAGAGGAGGAGATAAAAGGAGGTTTGCTGCTAGCTTAATTTGTTTTTTGTTGTAAACTGGCCGAAGGTGTTTCAGGTGAATTTGTGGAAGGAAGTAAATATCTAGTGTGAGCTAGCTAACTGTAACTGAATGCCAGTAAAAATGTGTTTTTCTCACTCGAACACCTTCAGTTTAGCTACTTTACAGCTGTGCAGGTGATTGACATGTTGCCCTCAGGCCCAGTCAGCCCACACCAATACTTCCTGTACAGCGTCAGGCATGGAAGTTCCATGTAGGCTAACCTACATCTATGTAGGCTAACTTGTAAGTTACTACAGGCTCATTCTGAGTTACAGGTGGATGTTGAATAGCAACAGCTCATATCAAACTTTAGCCTATAACATCAACGTTGAATGTCGAATTAACTGAAGAATATTTGAATTAGCCGACTGTATTCCCATTCTTATAGGTCGGTTTGAATGTAGGCTTCTAACAGCACTGTTTGACACGTGTTCATATTTCTTGAATAGCTTTATAAATGTGGTAGCCTACACTATTTTACACTATGCAAGATCAAGTTAGATTTGGAGTAGGCCTACCACTTGACATTTAGGCAGAGTTTCAGGGTTTGGAAATGGCCATGACTTTATTAAATGTTATAAATGAAATTAACAGATGCTCTTCAGTAAAAACCTCTCAGAGTGAACAAATTGAAATATGTTAGGTTGCCAGATAATTGTTTGTAGTTGGATTTTTCTCATTAAACATTGTGTTTCACAACCTGGCAACCCAAAGGTTTCTCTTATTTTATATCATAAAAGGATTATTACTTGTCTGCAAATGATTAATACTAACTATTAAACTGTGAAAGGGTAGCATATCCCTGATTTCAAAATCAGTGAGGACAAAATAAAAGCATGTCACTTGTTTAATAGGCTCACATCACAATAGACATACGCTTAGGCTAGGACTGTCCCCAATACTATTTTTTGGGCTTCAAAGCTTTGTTGAGAAATATTCGAAGGTATTTGAAGCTTCGCAAAGCATCAGGATGACATGTTTTTATGTCTGTCTGTCTCCATCTCACCTGTTTCAGTGCCCGGGACACTGCCACAAACAGTGATATCTGCTGAGAGTAACTAATAATAATTCATGATGAATATGAATAATATTGTGGGATTATTCCTTATTTCATGGGCTATTTGGGGATTTATACTTTATTATCGCATATTTTACATATTAAAGAAAAAGAAAGCATTCAAATAGTGATTTGGAGGTCGAATACCATGGCAACGGTTGAAGCATCCAAGCACTTGGGTCAGCCCTAGCTTACGCGTTTTGGCACAGAGCCTTCTGTTTGAAGTATACAGATTCAGTTCAGTAATATACACAAGGGCAGAGTTCACACACAGCTGGGAGTTGGATCCAGTTATTTGGGAGCCTATCACTTTTCTTTCTCATAGCTCTAGATACAAGGCCTATTGAAAGAGGCTGGGACACAGGTCTTGGGGGGTGGGGTATAACACATGCGTACTGTAACTGGAGCTGCGGTCGTGCATTGCGATTGGCTCAATTTCAGCCTTCTTCAAACACTCTGAAGAAGGCTGCGTGCCGAAACACATAAGTCTATTGTGATATGAACCAATTAAACAAGTGAAATGCTAGTATATTGTCCTCCCTGATTTTGAAATCTGGGATGTGCTACCCTATCACATTTTTATACTGATTGGACTTTGGGTCTAGCACTCCACCGTGAATCCCATTGAAGCTCAACCTCCTTTACCAAAACATGATTTCAGAAAGTTATTAGTTACATCTATAAACCCTGTAAATATGCTTTATTGTAAAGTGGAACCATATGGTGGAAATAATTAGTCCTTGGATTTTAAAAAGCAAAAGAATCCTCATCTGTTACAGTTCTCCTTTACTGACAGAATCATTTTGTATAGCTAAAAGAGCTGCCACGAGCATTAGCGGCCACAGGGGGGAGGCAGAGAGAGATGAATGTGCTGGAGGGAGTGGTTGGGAGAGGAAAACATGGCTCCCCTGAGAGAGGGAAGAGCAGGGGGGGATGAGAGGGGACACTTTTGATTTCTGACCACAAGCCTAAAGCACCACTGTCTTTCATCAGACTGTCATGCTGTTTCGTTGGCTGTTTACCAGCTCTTGATTTGACTGCTTGTGTGTACTGGCCAGCAGAAAACAAGGATAATCAATGCTCCCCCTTTTTTTAATCTGGTGGTGATTATTGACTGGATCTGAAGGATTTTTTTTAAGACTTCCACTGAATCAATTTCCTCTCCTGGAAGACGTTTTTGGCTCCATCAGGGTCCAAAACCCTAAACCCTCCCTCCTGTTGCTGGGAAACCACTCCAGTGATTTGTGTGTTGTCAGAGTGCATTATAGACACTGACACGGAGAGAGAGACAGAGAGAGGGAGAGAGAGAGAGAGAGAGAGACAGAGAGAGAGAGAGAGAAACCTTGGCTGGAGAAAGGAGAAAGAAAGAGAGGGAGAACGAGAGAGGTGGGATTCAAGAATAAAAATGATTACATGCACATCTACTCTGGTTCCCTTATGCTTCCTTGTACTGTCTCTCTCAAAAACACACACATCCATACACACATCATAGTGCACTCTAGGGATTGATTAACATGCTTTGATTCCCCTGTCTCTCCCTCTCTCTCTCTCTCTCTCTCTCTCCCTCTCTCTCGCTCTCTCTTGCTCGCTCTCCTCTGCCATTTTAACTGGGTTGAGTTTCAGCTTTTGGGATGAAAGGAATGAAGAATGTGTTTGGCAGCAAAACTGTTGGGGAGAATATTTGATGTTTAATTGATAGAGGTTGGATGTCAGAGCAGAAGGCTTGTTATTTGCAATTACCCTAAATCACAGTGTGAGTGTGTGTGCGTATCTGTCTGTCTATGCCCATATGTGTGTGTGTGTGTGTGTGTTTGTCAGTCTGTGTGAGATTTACAGCCAGGAGCCGTGTCTTTGTGCACTGCAAGTGTGAACGATTTCATACTACGGTCAGAAACGCCTTTCGCTGCCAAATTCCTCTCCTTGATGTGAGAGTAAAACTGTCACTTTAATTAAAAACAATAGGGCTCTGCTCTACAGCGCACTGCTGATAGAACTATGAGGACTATTGAAATGTTGAGGGGGAAAACGGTGGCTCTTATAATGTGGATATGAGTTTTCTTGTAGAATTTTACTAGTGCAGTTTCGGAAAAGTACTTATGCCTTAAGTAAGGGATAATGTACAGCGAGCCGAGCATTGTTGTGAAAAAATCCCCGACAGGGCGATGCTGTCTCTCATCGCCCTGAAGGTTTTTTTTTCACAACAATGACCCTCTAGCTGTACATTATCCCGCTTATTACACGGCTACTTACTTTATAAATAAATAATTTTACACAAAAAGGGTCCGCCAGAGTCCGACATCAGAGCTGCGCCCATAGCAACGGTCTGTTATACATAGCAACGGTCTGCTATACATAGCAACGGTCTGCTATACATAGCAACGGTTTGTTATACATAGCAATGGTCTGCTAAACATAGCAACGGTCAGACTGCAGAACGCCGTGATTGACCAATCAGAATTGAATATTCAACACAGCTGTGTAATAATGCCCTACACTAGGGGTCTCCAACAAGTAGGCTAGCTTGCAAGCTACCAGTAGTGACTACTCGCTACCTGTTTCTGAGTGGCTCGCTAAAGATTTTAAGAATATGTACATAAATTTAATAACACAAAGTCAAAGTGCTGCTTGGTCTTTGTGGTAGTCACGTACAGGTGCACTTTGGATCTTTCAGGTGTACTGTGCTTATTTATGGAGTCAGATCAGTCTCAATATCAACAAATGCACACAGAAAGATTCCCTAATGTATTTTGTGATTTATATATAAATGACTCTCCACAAAATATTTTTCACTGCACACAATAAAAGTTGCCATTCATACCGTCGTGGGGGCTCGCTTCGAGACATCTGATTGGCTACAGATAACTCCCTGTTGAAAAAAATGCATTTGCAGATCGGTGTACGTCAGGGGAGTCTCATAAAACCCACACAGATGAAGTGAACACATGACAAGCAGTTTGTAAATGCAGGTTCAAAGGTTTGTATATAAATGTAACAATATCCAAATGTGTTTTGGATGAACATTGCAAATACGTTTAAATAGATATATTTGTAGATTTCTATTACATTTATTTAAAACAATAAATTATTGTGTCAGAAATATATTTGTGAACCTTATTTTTTTATATGTGGATTTTTTTGTTTTTTACATTTATATACAACGATAACTATTTTTGTGGGGGGGTGGAGAGGGATAAGGGGAATTGGAAGGAAGTGAATTTTTCATATCTCAACTAGAATAGCACTCGGAGAGCGCAGACCTCCACCAAGCTGCCTGAGTACGATTGCCTCCCCTCTCCGTTCAGTTTGCGCCATCATCCACGTGTCATTTTGTTAATGTTGAGATCATCTGTACGTAGCGGAGCATCATAAAACACTTAAACACAAAATAAAACTCACCTAAACCGTCGTCGTTACTCTTTCCAACAATCACCAAGTGTGCTTTTGTAGCCGGAACGGTCTGCAGGTCCCGACCACACTGCGTTGTGTTCTGGTGCACAATCAGACGCTGGACACTAGCATGTCTTGTTGAACTCAGGTTTATTCCTGTTTTGAGCCCTGTTTTGAGCCCAGAGAGAGCAAAATGCTGTCATATGGTTTTTATCCTCATAGAAACACACCTCTCGCAGTCAGGTTCAGTGCAGACTCATTATAAACATGAAAATAACTCAAAACATGTAAATCAAATAAGACACAATAAAATATAAATGAGTGTGTCATTACTTTGTGTCTCCAATTACATAACATTCAATTATATTATCAATAACAATTGGCTTTAGGCTTAGCCTACATCGCCATGACATGTGAAATAAATCATATAGATGTGTGTTTGTCATTAAATGACACACACACACAAAAAAAATACATATTCAATAAAAAAAAGATTTTACAGACCCCTATGGCTGTCATGAAAATTACACTGTTCCACAATCACCTCACACAATATACTTAAAATGAATACTATAATTACTGAACACGGTAATGGGAGTACAACACATATACACATACCTGTTCTGAGCCCAGAGAGAGCAAAATGCTGTCATATGGTTTTTATCCTCATAGAAACACACCTAACATGAGAAAAGGACAAGCTTACATGTGTATCCCACGGGAAGATAAAACGGCGACACCAGCACACACACATGTTTAGCTAGTTAGCTTAGCCTCTCAAAACTCACTTTACAAGTAAAAAACACGACAGAAAATTACCCAGTTCGTCTGTCCTAATGATACTATGAAAGAGTAAACTGCTCTGTGTAATTAAATCAACATTAAAACATTAGAATTCACACTTTACATCGCGCCACTTTAGATACATACCTCTCGCAGTCAGGTTCAGTGCAGACTGACGAGAGAGCGGAAGAGACGCAGTACGTCTGCTAACAACCACTAGAGGGCGCTGTAGCACAAACTAAAACAGTACTCCCAATACCAAGGATAAACTTAGGAACAACACAACAAGTGAGGGATTTTGGTGAAATTAATACATATTGCAATAAAACACATAACATAAGAAATAAAAATTACAAATATTATTTACTGTCACTTCTTCTATCTGTTACACTTTGGTCGAACTCAACTGTAATTTCACAGAGTTTAATGTGAAAAAACGCAGAATCTACAGTTGTCATCCCCCCTCCAACCCTTCGCTCTGTCTCTGTCTCTCTCTGAAGGAAGGAGGCTGGGTCATGTGTCATCATCAGTTACGCTGCGCATGTGTTATACCCAGAGGTTTTAATGCTCAGGGCGATTGGAATCCTTAAAAAAATTCTTGAATCCGGATCATGATCCAGATCGCCACCAAAATCCAAAGGATTGTTCATTGTGCCACACCCCATCCCTCCAAAAAATCCATTTCGAATTTGTGGAGTAATCCTGCTAACAGACAGACAAACAAACAAACAAACCAACGGCGGTGAAAACAAGACCTCCTTCAAGGCCCTTGGTAATAACAATACATATCACGATATAGCATGTTTTCTAATAGTCTATTTGAACCACATGGCAAAGCATATTTTTGTATACTCTCGTCCTCTGTGAATCAAATACTTGACAACTGAAAAGTATTTTCTTGAGTGCAAAAGGATCATATCAGTTTTAAGTGAAATTACAGAGAAAAAAATAACTAAATATAGGCCAAGACTATATAGAAACAATATAGACTTATATATACGATAGACATTATTATATAGTTTTGACGATGTATATCGTCATATTGCCCAGCCCTACTCCTAAAACTTTTCAACAGAAACTGAACATTGTAACTTTCATAAACCTGCTATTGAGTGCATGTGCTGCAATCATGCAAACAGGCTAATCAAACACAATCATCCACTCAGTAGGCGCTGATGTCAACATTTGCAAAATTTTGTGTTGAGCACTAAACAAAAATGCAAGCTTTGTATTTTATTTTATAATAATTAGTAAATGATGATTTTTTTTTCCTCCCTGTTGCCACTGGTAAGCAATAAACACCTTTGCTTCCATCCACTCTCAGCCTTGGTCGACCTACGCAGGTGTTTTCACTTATTAAGCCTGATTAGAGCTCTTCTCAGGACTGTGTGTACGTGTGGAGACTGTGCTGCTGGCAGTGTTCAAGTCACTCCCTAATCCTCAGCAGTTCCCACAATGGAACGAACAAAGTGGTGTCTATGACACAATGCGTTTTATAGATGCTGAAAGTACAGTTGTGCAAATCTACACCTGTGAATGATGACGCAAGATGATGATTTATGAGGGTCTATTTATAGAAAGTAGTGAACGAGTGAAAGATGGAGTGATTTCAGACAAAGCACCTTGTCATTCATACTGATACATTGAGGTGACCTAATTCCCAGTATAGACAGGCATAGCCCCACCCAACATCAACCTGAGCAGAGGTCTAATCAGCCACAATGACTGAAAACACCTGTGTGAGTGTGCAGGGCCTTTATATTATAAAGTACAAGGTCATATATTGTGCTTATATGTTCCAGTCACCGTCCATGGTCAGAAACAAATGGTATTATTGTATCAATAACAACTGATACCTGTTATCATTTTTATTATGGCAACGCAGACCCAGAGCAACATTATGTTTCTGTCCACCCGACAAACCTCTCCTTTTAGCTCTGTTTTGGTCTCCACCCATTATCTGGCTCTTTCTTTTTTTCATCGAAAACAATGATTTAAAGGTGGCTAAAATAACTAGTAGATCTGAGGGGGGCTGCAGAATCAGAATCAGAATACGATTTATTTTGCCAAGTACATACAAGGAATGTGACTCCAGTTTCATGCAGCTCTCTCTAAGTACTTACACAGAATAGAAACAGCTAGGAACGAGGACAAACAGCTAGGAACAAGGACAACAAAGCTGGACAGATAAAGGTGAGGAATAGACAGGACTGTTATGTACACACATAGTGAAAAAATAGGTGTATATATAAATATTATATCAATGAATAAATATAAAAAAAGCACTAAAAATAAGAATACAATTCACATCCATGTGTATTTTTGTAGCGGAGCATCGTAAAACACTTCATTCAAACTGGACAGAAACAAAATAAAACTAACCTAAACCGTCGTCGTTACTCTTTCCAACAATCACCAAGCGTGCTTTGGTCCAACTCAACTATAATTTCACAGAGTTTAATGTGAAAAAACACCGAATCTACAGTTGTCCCCCCTCCCACCTCCCCACTCTCTCTCTCTCTCTCTCTCTGAAGGACAGAGGCGGGGTCATGCGTCATCAACGCGTCATCAGTTACACTGCGCATGTGTTATACCGGAGGTCTTAATGTTCTGGCTGATTGGAATCCTTAAAAAAATTCCTGAAGCTGGATCATGATCCGGATCGCCACCAAAATCTAATGGATTGTTCATTGTGCCCAACCTAAACCCTCCAAATAAATTAATAAATTAATTCAAATCCATCACGGACTTTTGGAGTAATCCTGCTAACAGACAAACAAACAAACCAAAACACCAACAAACAATCCAACAAACAAACCAACAAACCAACAAACCAACGCCGGTGAAAATATAACCTCCTTCCTAGGCCTTTGGCCTTGGCAGAGGTTATAAAATGTATAAATACAATTCAAGTGTAAAGAAATAAATACTGAATGGATACATGGTACATGTATACATGTCTGTAAAATATTACAAAAATGTTTGCATTAAAGACTGTAAGAATTATAATCTATAATGGCAGTGACAGTGTATTGACAGTGTATGACTGACCTAAGTGTTCATCAGAGTGACGGCGAGCGGGTAGAAACTGTATTTGTGTCTGGTTGTTTTGGCGTACAGTGATCTGTAGCGCCTCCCAGAGGGGAGGAGCTGGAACGGGTTGTGTCTAGGGCTGTTCCATTTTTTAAGCCTCGAAGCTTCGGTGAGTAATAATCAAAGACATGTTCTTCTGTCTGTCTGTCTCCATCTCCCCTGTTTCAGTGCCGGGGACAGTGCTGCACTACTGTACACACATACACAGACACACACACCTCTACACACACAAACATAGATAGATAGATAGATAGATAGATAGACTTGTGGTATTTTTATTTACCTATAGAATAATATTGAACCCTCTGTCCACACATTGTTTAATATGTGCTTTCTGTTACGCCATGTAGGCCTACACAAACCACGTACCTATCAGCTTTTGTGGTCGAGATCAGACTGGAGACATAGCCACTTTAAAGATGGGTGAGTAGTAGGCTACTTGCTGTCTTCTGACGTTTGTGTTTTTTAAACAGAAAACACAGGTTTTATACTGCGATATTTACTAAGAATGACAATACAACACAGCCAACAGTAGCCTCAGTAAACGTTCAGGTGATCTCCCTCCAGCCAGCTGTCACCTTATTTAGGTGTTCGTCATGAAATGAGGAGGCATCGTATCAAATAACTCCTCATTTCAACTTCACCAATCAGCCGTTCCTCATCCGTTGGAATAAGATAAATAGAAACAGGGCGTCTGACAAAAGTTCAGCTCAAAACGGGGCACCCTGTGCAGCGCTTCGTCGCTCGCGGCCAGTTGGTTCATTCCAATAGAAAGCAATGCAATCTAACTCGTTTTTTTTACTGATGTTTGCTCGCGTTGCATTCTGTGGGAGGCTGTAATATGTGAGCTACATGCATCCCAATACACTAGACCTCTGCGTTGTACACATTACATTCCCTCTAGATTTGTGAACCCCCAACCTTAATGTTCAAACTGCGCCAATGACAGTTAGGTAAGCACGCTGAACTTCCTGAGCTGACACAGGAAGTACATCCTCTGCTGGGCCTGCAGAGAGACACCTTTACACAAAGTCATTTGATCCACTGTTGATGTGAAATGTATGATTTAGTGCAACTTTACTGAACAGACTAATTGAGTGACATCTTCCCGAGTCTCCTGTTAGTTTAGACAGACAAATTACACCTTTTATTATCGTTACTGGTAGATGAAGATTTGTGACCTCATAAATTCCCATCAAAGCTCCGGCCCACCCACCTTCAACCTGAGCAGAGGTCTAATCAGCCAGGAGAACTGAAAACACCTATGTGGGTGCACTTAAAGCTTTTCTTTAGGAGCAATTTCACTCGGAAGGCCATTTGAATGGCACTTCTGACTGAAAAAGTTATGGTAATTTCGTAAGTTCTGATTTTATGGCAACCAACACAAATGATATTAAACTCTGTCTTGAATTTTGTCGTTGTCGTTGTCATTGTCGTTGTCGTTGTCGTTGTCGTTGTCGTTGTTGTTGTCGTTGTTGTTGTTATTGTTGTTGTTGTTGTTGTTAAGGTTGAAATATAAATCTCTGTCTCTCCCTGTCACCTTGCAGAGTGCTGACCCTCTGATGACCCAGACCCAGCATGGTGTGAAACACGTCACACAGGAGTGGCTGCAAACCCGTGTGAGTCTCTCCAGGCGATCGTCTGTCACCCACACACACTCACACTCAGAGCTCAGCTTGAGGGCAGCCCTCATGTACCAGCATGGATTAAAGCTCTCATGGGAACTCCGCTATGTCAACAGTTTCTGAATGCACAACTGCAGTATCAACAGTTATCAACCCTGAACACATGCACGTAGTCTCACAGCACAGCCCAGTGTTTTGCATAAGCTCTAATGTTGTAACATGTTTACACGTATGATCAGAAAGGTAAATGTCAAATGTAATATTTAGGGCCGTCAAAGTTAACGCGATAGTAATGAGTTAACGCCATTCATTTCTTTAACACATTAACACAACTTGCGATTTTTAGGTTGTAGCGGGTTCAGTTTTAAAACTAGAGAAGATACTGGCATCATATGAAACTAAAAAACCTGATGAATCCATTGGTACCAACCATGTCATACTAGCCAGTTGTGAAGGAGGTTAAATAACCCTCAAAACGTACGTTACATTTTGACGAGGAAAAACTGGCATGTCCATTTTCAAAGGGGTCCCTTGACCTCTGACCTCCAGATATGTGAATGTAAATGGGTTCTATGGGTACCCACGAGTCTCCCCTTTACAGACATGCCCACTTTATGATAATCACATGCAGTTTGGGGCAAGTCATAGTCAAGTCAACACACTGACACACTGACAGCTGTTGTTGCCTGTTGGGCTGCAGTTTGCCATGTTATGATTTGAGCATATTTGTTATGCTAAATGCAGTACCTGTGAGGGTTTCTGGACAATATTTTATAATTTTTTGTGTTGTTAATTGATTTCCAATAATAAATATATACATACATTTGCCATAACATGATTATTGTATCATTTATGTTAGTGTAGCCAGTGTTTCAGGTTGAATATACTCCCATGGTAGCATTCAAAATCTTGCAAGGGATGCTTTAGATCATTACGTTATGAATGAGATACTGAAGCTGAAACACCGAGCTGGTACACTGATATCACTGAAAGCTCACTAGTATGGAAGATTTATGATCTTGTGTTAAAGCAACTATCGGCATAATATCCCATCAAATAGTCAGGGATACATATTATAGCACATTAAAGCTGAAACCTGCACGTTTCAGCATGTCACCATGTAGTGAGAGGTTGACAGCAAAAAGCAGAGCTGTTGTGAAAGGTTTGTGTGGGACCTGTGGTTAATCATTTATTGGCATCTTCATGTTGGACCTGCCATGACAAGCTCATCAGCTTTTCTCAGTAACACAAAATAGTAATTGATTTGTTTGGAAGAAACACAAATCTCATGTATCAAACTGGGGTTTTAAAATGACAGGTCAATAAAATAAAAAGAGAAAATGACAGAGAATGAGAACAGGCAGATACGGGGTGTTTGGTGTTCGTTCCTCAACATGGCTTGTATTTTCTTGCCAGATCATTTACTACAAACTTGTCACACATGTTTTATTTATCTCAGAATCAGGCTTATTGACAAGTAGGTTTTCACATACGAGGAATTCGTCTTGGCATTTTGGTGCATAACAATAAACACAGAGAAAATAATAGCAAGTATTACAAAAGTCAAGAACATAAATATAGCATCGAAAAATGTACAATGAAAATTTGAAAAAAATACTAGGGCTATCAAAGTTAACGTGATAATAACACGTTAACTGAAATGATATTTAATGCCTTTAATTCTTTTAAGGCATTAATGCAACTTGTGATTTTTAGGTTGTAACAGGTTCAGTTTTAAAACTAGAGAAGATACTGGTATCATATGAAACTAAAAAATCTGATGAATCCATCGGTACCAACCATGTCATACTAGCTTGTTGTGAGGAGGTTATATAACGCTCCAAACTTACACTGAATTTTGGCGAAGAAAAAACTGTCACGGCCATTTTCAAAGGGGTCCCTTGACCTCTGACCTCCAGATATGTGAATGAAAATGGGTTCTATGGGTACCCACGAGTCTCCCCTTTACAGACATGCCCACTTTATGATAATCACATGCAGTTTGAGGCAAGTCATAGTCAAGTCAGCACACTGACACACTGACAGCTGTTGTTGCCTGTTGGGCTGCAGTTTGACATGTTATGATTTGAGCATATTGTTTTATGCTAAATGTAGTACCTGTGAGAGTTTCTGGACAATATCTGTCATTGTTTTGTGTTGTTAATTGATTTCCAGTAATAAATATATACATACATTTGCATAGAGCAGCATATTTGTCCACTCCCATGTTGATAAGAGTACTAAATACTGGACAAATCTCCCTTTAAGGGACATTTTGAAGAGATGAAAAAATGTGTGATTAATTTGTGATTAATCACAATTAACTATAGACAATCATGTGATTAAGTGTTATTATATATTATAAATGATTGACAGTATACTAATACTGAATAAAATACTGTAAGATATACGTAAAGATATAAAATACTGTAAGATATATGTACAATATAGCCGTTCTACAATAAAAGAGCTGTACAGTTTTGTGTAGGAATGTGCAATATACTGACCAGGAAATGTGCAAAAGCTCACAGCATGAAGTATAGAAGGTGTAGCGATAGAAAGTGCTTTGTAGGATGTCAGTATGTCAGCATGTGTATGTGATATAGTTTCAGTGGAGAGCTGGAAGAGCAGAGGATGGATGGGATCTGATTTAAGAACATTAGGGTTCATGTGATGTGCATTTTACAATAGAAGCAATAGAACTACTCCCACCATACCTCGTTGACTTATCATGTATGTTCACACAGATATGCACACACATACTGCCACTCTCTCTTTCCCCTCCTCCCCCCCTCCGTCACCCGCTCTTTTCTCCCCCTCTATTCTCTGGCTGACAGTGAGGGTTGACGCTGGCTGGAAGGCTGTGAGTGGAGCCATTGTGCCCAGGGGTCAGAGAGAGTCAGAGATACACAATGCCAGGGTCGGAGTCACTGCGGTGATGGCCCGACCACTTGGCAGCACCGTCCTACTCAGCCAGATGAACCACAGTTGGGAAAAGAAGTATTCAGGGAAAGAGAGAGGGAGGAAGAAAGAGGAGTGGGTACAGAGAGCGAAGTGCAGCATGATAACTAAAAATCCAATACCAATGGAAGTCTCTTCTAAATAGCGCAATAAAAGAGGAGGTGCAGAAAGAAGAATGACTAAGAGTTTATAAAAAATGCATCTAGCAGTAAGTGGCATATTGGAATAGAGAGACAGTTGAGAACAAATACATAAAGGTGAGGATATCTAATAAAGACTGTCACAGTCAAATACTCCTAGAGTTTGCAGGGTCCTCTGGTCATGTAACACATGCAAAATTCATGGAATTTAAAAATGGCCGTGTGCTTGGCAAGGCTGCATTCGGTGGACTAAAATAAAAACAGATTTCATGTGCACACAAGTCTCATGGAGACATTAAGGACCTTCAGGGCGTTACGTTTTTTTGTAGAGCTTTCAATGTTAATTGAAACGCTAATAACGCTAATTCATTTTTACGGCACTAATTTCTTTAACGCATTAACACAACTTACAATTTTAAGGTTGTAGCGGCTCAGTTTTAAAGCTAGAGTGAAGATACTGATATATGAAACTAGAAAACCTAAAGAATCCATCGGTACCAACCATGTCATACTAGCTTGTCGCGAAAGAGGCTAAATAACGCTCCTAACTTGCGCCAAATTTTAGTGAGAAAAAGCTGTGTTTTCCCCACCATAGGATCTATAACACCAAAAACAACCATTAGAGGGTCGAAATCAACATTTCTATTCAATACCTGAGACAAAGTTTGAAAAATACATCTCCAATAGATCAACAGACTAGGACAGCTCCAGAACATGATGCTGGCACTTGCCCACAACATTTGCATGAGGGATCAATATTTGGGAATATTTTATGAAGCTTTTGTTTAGACCAGTGCAGCCGATGTAACACCTTAAAGTGTAAGAAGCCGTCAACCTAAATACTTCAGACCTGTTTGATAGTGACATGTAGTGTAAAGCACTTTGAGTGGTCGGAAGACTAGAAAAGCGCTATATAAATGCAAGTCCATAGTGATAAACAGAAACACATTTCAGTTTGAATCATGTTAACACCACTTTGTTTTGCCCTGATATTCCGGTTGCTTTGTAATCAGATGTCGCTTTCGGCTGGCCGGCTTCATGGCTTCGTTCGCACCTGAAGACACATTTTGGTCTCCCATCGATGTCAATCTATATGACTGTGGTCATATTCAACATAGTTTGGGCTTAGCGTCGCTTGACGATGTGGACTGATTCAAATATTTCTCCATGCTCGCCAGCTAGCTAGCTGGCTAATAAGCTAAGCTATGCAGCTTCCTGAGTGAAGTGACAGATTCACGACAGATTGACGTGATGAGTCACAATCATATCAGAGTTTCTATTGGCCCAAAGCTAACATTGGTGGGAGTAATGGACACAATATGCTTGTTTTATAGGTGCAAATGGTCCCCATCTGTAGATATGAACTTTTTTTTTTTTTTTTTTTTTTAAATGTTATTTTTTTGGGGGCATTTTTTAAGCATTTTATTGATAGGACAGTGTTGAAAGGGGGAGAGAGCGAATTGACATGCGGAAAGGACCACAGGCCGGATTCGAACCCGGGTCCACCGCTGCAAGGGACAGAGCCTTGGCGATACATTGGCGCTCGCTCTACCGACTGAGCTAACCAGCCGCCCGATATGAACCTTTTTAATGATACAGCACAATCTTATAATTTATAGCAAATTATGTCGTGGACCCCCTGACAGAGTGCCAGGAACTCCACTTTGAGAACCACAGGCATAAGATAACCTGCTTTTGACAGCCTATAGAATATCATTGTAAATGGCCATTGAAATAACATCTACACTGCATGAACATAGTCTCAAGGACACTGACTTTTTTCATGAAGTGCACTCATGAGATGAGTCAAGTTTAAAGTAGGGCTGTCAAAGTTAACTCAATAATACCTCGTTGATGCAAATTTGTTTTAATGCCACTAAGAATGTTTTTAAGGCTTTGAGACAACGGAGATGTGGATTGTGAACACTGCTGTACATTCAATGCATGTGCTTTGTTTTATTTTAACACTGTTTTTATTATGCTTTTAACAATTATAACTTGCAAAACACGACTCTCCACATGAGAGATCATACAAAGTATAAGCATAATAATTGCACACACATTGTACAATAAACAATCTATCATATAATATAAATTTACAATTTACAGAAGAGTGTGTCTTACCAACAGTCTTACCAACATGAAAAAAGGAATAAATAAATCAAATAAATATTAAATATATTAACCAAAAACCTTAAATAAATTAAAGTAAATTAAATTAAATTATTTTATTTTATTTTTTTAAAAGGGGTGGATGCTGAAGGTCTGTCCGAATTCTGTTTTTGTAATCAGGTGTGACTAAACAGTAAGAGGGAAGCTCATAATGGAGATGGTGGTATACATATTTGTTAATGTTTCAGTTTCTGGTCTGGCTAAAGTAATCTATAAAAGGCGACCATATTTTGTAGAACTTACCCTCCTGTCTTTTTAATGAGAACCTTATTTTCTCTAAATCTAAATGCGTCATCACTTCTCTCATCTAATTTGCATCAGTAGGGGCGGCTGCTTGCTTCCAGTTACGTAGTATTAATCTGCGTGCCAGCAGAGTAACACATGTTATTACACTGCACTCTGGACTAGTTTTCCCCACCATGGGATCTATAACACCAAAAACAACCATTAGAGGGTCAAAATCAACATTTCTATTCAATACCTGAGACAAAGTTTGAAAAATGCTTCTCCAATAGTTCAACAGACTAGGACGGCTCCAGAACATCTGTGTCAGTGAGGATGGCACTTACCCACAACATTTGCATGAGGGATCAATATTTGAGAATATTTGGTGAAGCTTTTGTTTAGACCAGTGCAGCCGATGTAACACCTTCAATTGTGTGAGGCCGTGTCTGGCACAGACAGATGAAGAATGGATCCGGCCAAGTGCCTCCTCCCAATGCTCTTCTGAAATCTCTATTTCTAATTCTTCCTGCCATACCAGTCTCAGGTTCTGCATAGTGTTTGTACCTGTCAGCTGAGACCATTTTTTAGATATTACTGATATGCCCCCTTTGATAAGTTGATCATCCAGAAAGAGTGAGTCCATGGGTGATTGTTCAGGAACACAAGGATATAGTGTATTATTTTGCTTAACAAAGCTTCACACTTGTAGATATTTAAAGAAGTGAGAATGAGGTAGATTGTATTTTCTTTGAAGCTGCTTGAAAGATGGAAACAAATTGTCTATAATAGGTCCTTAAAATGATATATTCCTTTCTCGTGCCATTCATCAAATACAGTGTTGTTAAAAGATGGTGCAAAGGAATGATTTGCTGTAGTGGGGGCCAATAGGGAGCTGGCATGCCAACCATAGAGTTTTCTTATCTGAATCCAGATTGTGAGAGAGTGGGAGACCACCGGATTGCCAATAAAGCAGCATATTTACCCACTCCCATGTTGATAAGAGTATTAAATACTTGACAAATCTCCCTCGAAGGTACATTTTGAGCAGATCGTGATTGAAGATTTTAATCGATTGACAGGTCTTTTATGTCATTTATTTAGATGAATTTCTTTTGTCATGGTGTTTACCACTTCCCCCAGCAGGAACCACAGGAAGGCGAGTTGTGTTAGAGCAGCCTGTATATGGTAAAGAAGGCCCATGATTAAGGGTATGTATGTCTATGTGTGCAGAGTCAGACGTGTGCAGGTGTGTCTTTGTTTGTGTGCACATGCAGGCTGTAGCTGCACTGTAATGCAGACAGAGATGTTTTCATTTCCCCAGAATGTCTTTATATAAATATGAAACATAATGTCAATGGTATGTTCAATAATCACATCTTGTAGTTTACTGCACATCACCACTGAAGCGCTAATGTGTTGGTGTTAAGCTCTCTCCAGTCTATAAACGTGGAGTAACCACCATCTATTAGCTGACCTGCTGTCACCCAGCCAGAACACAATCAATACCCTCTGATAATGATGTCATTTACTCACAGTAAACCACAGATAATGACGAGACTGGAGGTCTCCTGTTATTACCTCATTTCATGGGTTTAGTCTCAATGCAGGGATCAACCGTTACACCAACCCTCTCGTGAACGTGTAGAGGGGGAACCTTTCAGACAAAGACTTGTGCGTAGCATGTGGAAGAACTAATGAATGTTGTTAAATTCAATGATCTAAAAACAGCAAGAGGCTTATTGTGATCTACAGAGACAAACTGAGGCTGTATACTTTTACGCTGGATTTTTCATATTGATTAAAAATGCTGATCATTTAACAGTATACCAGCCATGTTCTTTTTTTATTAATGCACATTTTTTTGCATGTATAATTGCATGTTGAACAGTTAACGTTTCCTTAACAGACCCAGTCTGCACATCTGTGATAGAGAGCAGCTGTGCAGAGTCCTGGAAATAACAGAGTCCTGGATACTTGAATTAAAGCTGTAGTAGGCAGATTGGAGCAAATATGATTTTGTTTTCACTATTTCCTGACAGTAGTGCATGAGACAGGTAATCTGGAAAAAAAATCATGTTCTTCTGTGTCCAACGGTGCTCCTAACGGCATCTGCAAGATTCCACAGTCCGGAGGAAAACAACCAATCAGAGCTGAGCTGGAGCCTTGCCGTCTCTGAGCAGCTGTCAATCACTCACCAACTCCGATCAAATGGTCAAACTAGGCAGCGCTGATCAAATATGAATCAATATTCTGTTACTGTAATGCCTATTTCTCTCCTCAGATGTTTTCAGAAACATCTTGTAGTGTACTGTTTAGCTGTAAAATTTGAAATTTTGTGACCCGGTAGCCATGTTGAGATCTGCTGAGGAAATACCAAGCAACTTTTTCTTTTCTTACATTCCAGCTAACATAGTATTCTTCTAGGTTCAGTAATACCGCTTTTCTACACAAAACATTTTAGCTAAACTGATTTTAGATTTTTTTTTTCTAACATTTATGACTTGTAGCTTTCAATGAATGTTCTGAGATGTGTTTTGTATGTCTTGTGTTTGAACTCAACTAAACCGATTCCTATTAGATATCAAAGTTGAAGGGGCATTGAGTTTAGAATCATGACTATATTCATTTACTGCTGGCCCTGACCAATTTTGGTGCCCTAGGCAAGATTTGATCTGTTGTCCCTCCACCTTTTTTTTTTGTGGTCTCGCAAAGCGCGCCCTGCCAGGAGGTTCTTAAACAGTGTTATGTTTGTGCATACAGGATTGAATATAGCATCTTAACCTGCATATAATATCGCTACCATATTGACCTTGATTATGAGACAAAAAAAAATTAAATCGGACCAGAATGCACCAGTAGTAACCAGTAGCAGTAACATATTGAGAGAAAAAACAAGGTAAGCTGATATATATCTTTTTTTTAAAGATTTGTTTTTTACTTTTTTCTCTTTTATTTAGTGATAGCAACAGTTGTGAAAGGTGGAGAGAGAGGGGATGACATGCAGCAAAGGGCCGCCGGTCGGATTCAAACCTTGGGATGCTGTGGTAAGAAATCAGCCCTACCAGGTGAGCTACCAGGTGAGCTACCAGGTGAGCTACCAGGTGAGCTACCAGGTGAGCTACCAGGTGAGCTACCAGGGCGCCCCAGCTGTTATACTGTATATCTTTTAAATTAAATTGTATTGTTGGCCAAGCATTTAAATGAAACTGTAGCCTAGTAGGCCTATTTCTAATATAATTAAACCATCTAAAAGTGAAAAATAGAACTATAGGTTATATTTGAATTAGACTCTGCCTGTCTCATTGATCACCATGATCTTAAAATTGGAATTATTCTCCTCTTCAGTTCTTGGTTTACTAAGCCTACTTTTAACCCTCTGAAAGTGATGGAGGTTTTTAAGATAGTGGAAATACAGTGGTGCCATATGAATCTTGAGATTGCGGTGAATCCTTTAATACCAAACATGTCATGCTAGCTTACTGGGAAAGGGGCTAAATATTGCTCCAAAGTTGAGCTGTCTTTACCTCGAGGTCCGTTGACACCTCAGTGGCAAATGGCAGCTTTATGGTGTGTTATCACCAGGCTGTTTGTGTCCCCTCCGGCACTTGGTCCTGTACGGACAGCGAGTGATGCGCGCGTGCCTATCAGCGGCACTGATAGTCACGTTAATATTTCTGAAAGAAATAGGCCCTCTAATGTATTAATCTAGCTCCACATATAACAATATTTAACCACCACCTATCCATTTGCTGCTGTTAGAGAAGGATCCAGTGGTTTTTACTTTGAGTGTCCATGACTGTCCAGACCTAGTCATGAAGAAATGTAGCTCTGTGTGTGAGGGTGGTGTATATATACTGTAGTGTGTGTGCAGGTGTATGTGAATGTGTTGTAAATTCATGCTGAGGTGAGGTCTGAGCCTCAGGTTGATCCACGGTCGATCTGACAAGAAGCACAGGGAGTCAGAATCCGCCTCCAGCCAACTGCCCCCCACACACACTTTCCCTTTTACACGCACACATTCACCCCTGCTCCTGGGCTTACTACACCTCCACAGCCTCCCCCTGCATCCTCCATCCACCCCCTCCTCTTCCTCCTCCTCCTCCTCCTCCTCCCCTCTCCTCCCTTCAGGATGCGGGTAAAGACAGCCAGGCTGAAGTGGATGTCGGGGGGAATTAGATGCTAGCAGACAATTTGATTTCTTCGTCTTCAAGGCTTCCTACTCCTCCACAGGCAGCACAGAGGGTTTGATGCTCACAGATAGCAGACAAACAGGTCTGAGAGGAGAGGGAGACACAGACAGAAACAGACAGAGATGGAAGCAGATGAAGGTAAAGAGTGATGGAGAGAAAGGAATGGGAGGTGCAAGTTGTAGTTTGAAACATATAAGAAATTAAGTGGCAGGTAATTAAGATTGATGCAAAAAAAAGAAAGAATTTACAATGAAAAGAAGAAACCAGAGAGGAAAAAACTGAGCAGGGGGAAAGGTTGAGTGTGTCAGTGGGAGAGAAACCGAGGAAGACAATAGGAGGCCATCCAGGCAGCCACTTAATAGTCCACCCACTCGCTGCTGTCCAAATGGGCAGATTGACGCCTGTTAGCTCCTTTAAGAGCTCCTATAATGGACAGCAGTTTAGGTGGGTGGCAGGAAAGGGAGCCATCCTGTCCGAAGTAACTCAATTCCTCGGTTCTGTTCTCTTGTTTCAGCCCCTTTCAGCACATCAGGGCGGTGAACAGATCGTGTGCTCTTACCTCGCTGTGATCATGTACACAGATAGATTTACTAACCCACAGAGGACTCTGGCAAGGTGAATTATGGCGAGAGTGGCCGACCTTGTAGTAACGTAATGTCAGTTTGAGTTGTGTGCATGTCTGTGGGTCCTGTACATTATGTGCATTATGAACATAACACACACACATACTGGAGGTGTGTCTTCTGAGTGTGTATAGTATGTGTGCCCTTGTGCATGTGCGCCTTTGTAAAGGTCCATGTGAGTTTGTGTACACATGAAGCTGTGGGTTTGTGTGTGTGTGCTTTGCTACAGGGGAATAAGAAAGTCAACGTGTGGAGAGAAATGCTGGTTGAGCTATAATATTATATTTGGGAATCTTGATAAGTTTACTCATACTACCGCCAGTCTAATTTAAATCATTGTAACGCACACAAACTAAAGCCTCAAACCTCAGTCATTACAAACTCGTGCTGTGCAGCCAAACATCATTCAAACCCACATAACTTCATTTTAAATTCTAGTGGGAATCCAAACGTTTCCAGAGAATGGGTATAAAATGATGCAATGCGACGTAAAACAAGCTATTGGTCAAATACACTGATCAGCCATAACATTCAGACCACTGACAGGTGAAGTGAATAACATGGATTATCTGGTTACCATGGCACCTTGCAGTGGGGGGGATATATTAGACATCAAGTGAACATTTTGAACTTTGTGTTGGAAGTACAAAAAATGGGCCAGTGTAAGGATGTGAGCGACTTTGACGAGGGCCAGATAGTGCTGGCTAGACGACTGGGTCAGAGCATCTCCAGAACTGCAGCTCTTGTGGGATGTTCCCGGTCTGCAGTGGTCAGGACCTACCAAAAGTGGTCCAAGGAAGGAAAACCAGTGAACCTGCGATGGGGTCAGACCCGAGGCTCATTGATGCACGTGGGGAGCGAAGGCTGGCCCGTGTTGTCTGATCCAATAGAAGAGCTACTGGAGCTCAAACTGCTGAAAAAGTTAATGCTGGTTCTGATAGAAAGGTGTCAGAACACACAGTGAGGAGCAGTTTGTTGTGTATGGGGACCGGTCAGGGTGTCCCGTGCTGACCCGTTTCCACCGCCAAAAGCGCCCAAAACGGGCACGTGAGCATCAGAACTGGACCACGGAGCGATGGAAGAAGGTGGCCCGGTCTGATGAATCACGTTTTCTTTTACATCATGTGAATTGGAGGTGTTGACTCGGCCTCCAAATTCTCCAGATCTCAATCCAATGGAGCATCTGTGGGATGTGCTGGACAAACAAGTCCGATCCATGGAGGCCCCACCTCACAACTTATACAGGACTTAAAGGATCTGCTACTGACGGCTTGGTGCCAGATACAGCAGACCTTCAGAGGTCTAGTGGAGTCCATGCTGTTTAGGGGGCAAAAGGGCAACCTACTCAATATTAGGCAGCTGGTCATAATGTTATGGCTGATCGGTGTACACTCATGCCCCTACTACAGTATCGCCCAAGAAGTCCTCCAAGTTAAACGACAAACTAAGTCCTTTGTCCGTGCTCTTTAAATGGTAAATGGACTTGGACTTATATAGCGCTTTTCTAGTCTTCCGACCACTCAAAGCGCTTTACACTACATGTCAGTATTCACCCATTCACACACACATTCATACACTGATGGCAGAGGCTACTAAGGTGCCAACTTTGCCCATCAGGATTTAATCTAAATACTCATTCACACACCGATGGCTATGCCTCCAGGAGCAATTTGGGGTTAAGTGTCTTGCTCAAGGACACATCGACATGTGACCCGGAGCAGCCGGGGATCGAACCACCGACCTTCCGACCTTCCGATTGGTGGACAACCTGCTCTACCCTCTGAGCCACAGCCGCCTATGTGTCATTCTTTAGAATGACACATAGTTTTCTGATCTGAAGCCCCTATCGACAGGACGACATCATTTGTCTGTGCATCTCAAAACCATGACAAATCACTGAAATAATAAATCAGTGTTACGACTTGGTAAGTGTGAGATCATTATACTGTATCACAGATTCTCTCTGTTGGTCAAAAGAGATGTCACCCTGACCCATTTGTCCGTGTGATGCTTTTCTCCATGGCGCCATGTTGATAAAGAGCGATCACATCAGCCAACCTGAGACCAAGAACAGAGAGTTCACGTTTTCGTTGATCATCTGAAAATATGTATTCATCCGTTCAGGGAAAGATCATGGTTTGGGTTAAAATAAGTACTTCATTAAAGTGGCAGAATATTTTTGGCATCATTGGGCAAAAATCCTATAATAACCTTTCAGCATATTGTAAATCAAGTGTTCTGAGAGAAAACTAGATTTCTGCTCCTCCTCATGGCTCTGTTTTCAGACTTTAGAAAATCTAGACCGTGACGGGAGACTTTGACCAATCACAAGTCATTTGAGAGAGAGAGCATTCCTATTGGCTGTTCATTCAACGGAGGCAGCTGTCAATCACTCGCAAACTCCGATCACACTCAAACTAGGCAGCGCTGATCAAATATGATTCAATATTCTGTTACTGTAATGCTTATTTCTGTCCTCAGATGTTTCCAGAAACATCTTGTAGTGTACTGTTTAGCTGTAAAATGAGAACTGTATCTTAGGGTTTACCCTTGAACTGTAATTCCTGATCATTTTGTAGATTTTTTTTACCAAGTTGCTGGTACGATTTATTATTTTAATAATAAATAACAATTCACTAAATGTATATAAGTATTTATTTGTTACATTCCGTCTTACAAAGTTAAGAAAGTAATGTTTAAGTCCAGCCTGATGTTGCCTTACACATAACAGAATGATCCTGGTCACTTCCACACACTGAGGCAAACAGCTGATTAATTAAACACTGGTATCAGATCAGACGGTATCGGCCGATACCCAAAGCCCAGGTATCGCTATCTGTATCGGGACTGAAAAGTCGATTGGTGCATCCCTTCTTTGTCACCGGTTTCCAGTCCTTGTTGTTTGTGAAGTGTCCCCCTCAGCTGCAGGCGGTGCTGCTCCGCTGTACAGTTGCTGATGCTGTCGGGCTGGTAGTTGGGGGGAGGAGACTGTATATCTGCTCCAGTCGGGACTCTGAACACACCCAGAGTAACTTGTTAACTGTTCTCTGTTGGTGCCCATGCGGCGGCTATGCTTTGCATGTCTCCAGCACCTCCACACCCTCCCAACCCTCTCCCCAGGTGTGGGTTGCCAGGTCCTCAGTCCCCCCCAGATGCAGGTTGCCAGATCGTAGTAATCCCATGCAGTGTGGAGGGGCTCTGAGATGCTGGCTGTGGCCCGGTGCCATGCTGGGCCTGGTTATTATCTCCAGATGACATCAGCATGAGCAGCAGATGCCTTTTTGGCCACAGGGGCCGAACAGAGAGAGAGAGGCAGAAAGAGAGAGAGTGTGCGACTGTGTGTGTGTGTGTGTGTGTGAGTGTGTGTGACTGTCTGCATGCTGTTCTCGGCAGGATTGGCTATTTATTACCTCCCCACTTATCAGGCCATCTCCCCCACTCAGCTGGGAAGGAGTGTCTGTTTCATTCCAAAACGATTTCTCCTCGTGATGATAATGTCATCATGCAAAGACACACACGTACTGAGATGAACCGTTTAATAATAGCAATCGTTATCTATTTGCTGTGGCAGTGACGCTAACATACACACGTTACAAAAAATTACATGATAATTAGCCTTGTGAATAATTATGATGATAATGATGGTAACAATCACAGTAGTAGCAATGAAAGAAAAACGGCTTGATGTCACACTGGAATAGAAGACAATCATCTCAGTAACACTGTAAATAATGGTGTGATTTTCACTGAAGCACAATACCAGAAGATACTGCAGTTAATGATGGTGATCAGCATTGTTATGTAGGTCACCTGTGTGTGTGTGTGTGTGTGGCCAACTGTGTGTGTGTGTGTGTGTGTGTGTGTGTGTGTGTGTGTGTGTCGTCCCGCTGAAAGCTGCTGGTTTATTTATGCCTGTGTTTTCTTTGAGAGACAGGCTGAAGAGGCAGGAGATTAAACTCATGGAAGCAAATCAAAGCAGAGGCAGACGATTTAGATTAAAGCGCCTGCACCTCACCAGGTTTAGCGAGTGCGCGGCGGTGTGTAGATGTGTGTGCACGTTAGCCCCGTGCGAGGCAGCAGGCACTGCAGCCGTTCCCTGTCCATCACCTCAGTTATTTTACAGTCCTCCTTCCCTGCAGCTTATTATATACAGTCTATCCCTGCTCAGCTCCGACCAATTTAATGGAGGGAAAAAAGACGGGCATCAGGAAATGATATTTCTAATCAGACAACAGCAAAGGGCCCCTTTTATTAAAGTGGGGGTGCTCTCTCTTTCCGTCTCTGTCTGTGTTCAGAGCAGTCTATGAGGCTGATAATGGCCTCGGCCGGTTTGGTGTTATCATATTAAAGCATGCACACACACACACACACACACACACACACACACACACACACACACACACACACAAGCACACGCACGCACACACACACACACACACACACACACACACACACACACACACACACACACACACACATACATATTCCCTCTTCTCCCTCTCTGACCAGTTCCCTCATATTCTTCCTGCCTTGCTCCTTTCTAGTGAAAATGGACACTTTTGTTATTCTGTCTTTTATTGCTCCATACCGATGTGTATTATACCCTTTGAAAAAATATTGAATTCCCCCGAGTTCTCAGGGCCAGGCCATCGCACCTCATAAAAGCAGCTGTGGATTTGTAAAGTGGTAATGTGCTGGTGATCTCATGCACTGTGGCAGGTGGATGATGTGGCGGAGCAAACAGTGTGTGTACACCTGCACAGTATAGTGATAGAAAATGGAATTCAATTACATTTTTTATATGGTATTTGTTTTTAATAGTTTACTTGATGTGTAAAATGTGTAAAATGGAGTGCTTGTGAAGGAATGATTTTTCCACACATTGAATACAAAATGAGTCCAGGAAATAGATTTTTAAGTAATTTATTTTCCATTTCGTGTGATGATTTTTTGTGCATGCTTATGTCTGGGCGTATGGTACGGTCACAGTTGTTTTAATTATGATTAAAAGACAAAGTGCTTTGTTTTCAGATAATTCCCTTTCCTTTTCCTGTGGTTCAATAAACAACATGACTGTAAGGTTTGGAAGCTGTTGCTGATAACAAAGAGCTGCAGGGAATTTTGGCAAAAAATGGCTCCATGGACTCTGTGAAGTTGATCTTATCTGAAAGTGATTAAAATCATAACCTTTGAAGGTCAGGCATCTTCATGACAAGAAAGTGGATTTCTCAAATGAGAAACATTTCTTCTCAGGCCACAAAAGGCAGTCTTAGGCTTTTAGCAAAACCTCCTTAAACCGCTTAAGCTGTTGCTGCTTTGGGGGATCGGATTTAATCCAACAAGAACATTGTAATTAGCCTGCTATAAGACAAGACCTTCAAATGCATCTTAAAATATTTCTGCTAACCAACCAACCTTCAAATGTTCCTATAGTGCTGGATTCTACTTTGGTACATATTGCAGAAGTCCTCTTTATTCCAGATTAGCGTATTACAGAAAATTCTTCTGTAATACTTCAGGGGAGTCAGACTGCAAAATCTGAAACAAAACTCCAGTCAGCACTCCACAGTGTTTTGTGACAGCTGACAAGGCCCAAAGGTTTAATTTTTCAGTCAAGTCTAACAGTGACAGGGCTTTGTTTGTTTGGAAGCTTGTAATAAAACCGGGATTTCCATAGTGCATCTGTACTTTGTGCTTTGGACAGCAATGATGACACACAGGGTAAAACTCCTCAGCAGCTGATGGACTGATGGCCTTAAACTGATGTTGTAATCGCAGAGTAACACTCTGTTATGAGGAAACATTTGAGTATAAACAGCAAGTCAGTTTATTTATGTATATGTGTGAGAATAACCTCACTGTCAAATGTAAAAACTTAGCAATAAAAGAAAACAAAGGAGCTCCTGTGCTCCCTCTTCCTTACCCGCACTGCTCTTTTCAGCCTTACCTACAGTGTCTCCTGTGTGGCTCTATTGGTAATCCGGTGGTCTCCCACTCTCTCACAATCTGGAATCAGATAAGAAAACTCTATGGTTGGCGTGCCAGCTCCCTATTGGCCCCCATTACAGCAAATCATTCCTTTGCACCATCTTTTAACAACACTGTATTTGATGAATGGCACGAGAAAGGAATATAACATTTTAAGGACCTATTATAGACAATTTGTTTCCATCTTTCGAGCAGCTTCAAAGAAAATACAATCTACCTCATTCTCACTTCTTTAAATATCTACAAGTGCAAAGCTTTGTTAAGCAAAATAATGCACTATATCCTGGTGTTCTTGGACAATCACCCATGGACTCACTCTTTCTGGATGATCCACTTATCAAAGGGGGCATATCAGTAATATCTAAAAAATGGTCTCCGCTGACAGGTACAAACACTATGCAGAACCTGAGACTGGTATGGCAGGAAGAATTAGAAATAGAGATTTCAGAAGAGCATTGGGAGGAGGCACTTGGCCGGATCCATTCTTCATCTGTCTGTGCCAGACACGGCCTCACACAATTGAAGGTGTTACATCGGCTGCACTGGTCTAAACAAAAGCTTCACCAAATATTCTCAAATATTGATCCCTCATGCAAATGTTGTGGGTAAGTGCCATCCTCACTGACACAGATGTTCTGGAGCCGTCCTAGTCTGTTGAACTATTGGAGAAGCATTTTTCAAACTTTGTCTCAGGTATTGAATAGAAATGTTGATTTTGACCCTCTAATGGTTGTTTTTTGGTGTTATAGATCCCATGGTGGGGAAAACTAGTCCAGAGTGCAGTGTAATAACATGTGTTACTCTGCTGGCACGCAGATTAATACTACGTAACTGGAAGCAAGCAGCCGCCCCTACTGATGCAAATTAGATGAGAGAAGTGATGACGCATTTAGATTTAGAGAAAATAAGGTTCTCATTAAAAAGACAGGAGGGTAAGTTCTACAAAATATGGTCGCCTTTTATAGATTACTTTAGCCAGACCAGAAACTGAAACATTAACAAATATGTATACCACCATCTCCATTATGAGCTTCCCTCTTACTGTTTAGTCACACCTGATTACAAAAACAGAATTCGGACAGACCTTCTGCATCCACCCCTTTTAAAAAAATAAAATAAAATAATTTAATTTAATTTACTTTAATTTATTTAAGGTTTTTGGTTAATATATTTAATATTTATTTGATTTATCTATTCCTTTTTTCATGTTGGTAAGACTGTTGGTAAGACACACTCTTCTGTAAATTGTAAATTTATATTATATGATAGATTGTTTATTGTACAATGTGTGTGCAATTATTATGCTTATACTTTGTATGATCTCTCATGTGGAGAGTCGTGTTTTGCAAGTTATAATTGTTAAAAGCATAATAAAAACAGTGTTAAAATAAAACAAAGCACATGCATTGAATGTACAGCAGTGTTCACAATCCACATCTCCGTTGTCTCAAAGCCTTAAAAACATTCTTAGTGGCATTAAAACAAATTTGCATCAACGAGGTATTATTGAGTTAACTTTGACAGCCCTACTTTAAACTTGACTCATCTCATGAGTGCACTTCATGAAAAAAGTCAGTGTCCTTGAGACTATGTTCATGCAGTGTAGATGTTATTTCAATGGCCATTTACAATGATATTCTATAGGCTGTCAAAAGCAGGTTATCTTATGCCTGTGGTTCTCAAAGTGGAGTTCCTGGCACTCTGTCAGGGGGTCCACGACATAATTTGCTATAAATTATAAGATTGTGCTGTATCATTAAAAAGGTTCATATCGGGCGGCTGGTTAGCTCAGTCGGTAGAGCGAGCGCCAATGTATCGCCAAGGCTCTGTCCCTTGCAGCGGTGGACCCGGGTTCGAATCCGGCCTGTGGTCCTTTCCGCATGTCAATTCGCTCTCTCCCCCTTTCAACACTGTCCTATCAATAAAATGCTTAAAAAATGCCCCCAAAAAAATAACATTTAAAAAAAAAAAAAAAAAAAAAAGTTCATATCTACAGATGGGGACCATTTGCACCTATAAAACAAGCATATTGTGTCCATTACTCCCACCAATGTTAGCTTTGGGCCAATAGAAACTCTGATATGATTGTGACTCATCACGTCAATCTGTCGTGAATCTGTCACTTCACTCAGGAAGCTGCATAGCTTAGCTTATTAGCCAGCTAGCTAGCTGGCGAGCATGGAGAAATATTTGAATCAGTCCACATCGTCAAGCGACGCTAAGCCCAAACTATGTTGAATATGACCACAGTCATATAGATTGACATCGATGGGAGACCAAAATGTGTCTTCAGGTGCGAACGAAGCCATGAAGCCGGCCAGCCGAAAGCGACATCTGATTACAAAGCAACCGGAATATCAGGGCAAAACAAAGTGGTGTTAACATGATTCAAACTGAAATGTGTTTCTGTTTATCACTATGGACTTGCATTTATATAGCGCTTTTCTAGTCTTCCGACCACTCAAAGTGCTTTACACTACATGTCACTATCAAACAGGTCTGAAGTATTTAGGTTGACAAGTTTTAGAATACAAATAGATCCAATGGCATTTAAGAGTAGCCTACAAATGGTAGTAAGCATTATGCTTAATCTGTTTTACGTTCAAGAGGGGGTCCTTGGAAAATGTTCTCTCCTTTCCTGGACCCAAAAAGGTTGAGAACCCCTGTGTTATGCTACTTGTGGAGTCATCTTCTCTAGTAGAGATAGCAGACTAGTGCTTGTGTGAACGTACACAAGGGAATGCAGATGGTGTCTGAACTGTGACAGACTAAACAGTTGCTCTGGGTTGCATCAGTTGTGTTTTTCTAACTCTGCGCCGTATCATCACAGTGGAGCTAAATCAAACTTAAGTCCTAATTACAGGCCACTGGTGGCTGCGTGGGAGTTGTCCCAGAGGTAGTCAGTGGTTAGTGTGGAAACAGAGAGGAAACAGAAAATGTCACACAGGTAACAGAGCCCGGCTGTTCAGGAGCAGATCTTGGCGACCTTTCCTTTCCTTTTTTATTTGTTTTAGTTGCATCAGCTGCAATTAACAGTTCCTGCTTTACCGTATCCACCAATAACTTCTCTGTCTCCTTCTCTCGCCCTCCAGTCACTTTGTTTTCATCCGGAGGCCCTTGTACTGTCCTGGAAGTTGACTGGTGACCAAAGGTGACGGTGCAGCTCTGGAAAACCACCGGTATGTTGTCACCCAAACTCAGACACCACCTCCAGGCTTGAGCTCAAGGTAAACACGAATGTCGCCAGCAAACACAAAACACACGCATGCATATGAAAATACTTGGCACAAAGGTCTGCTGACATGCCCGGTAAGCTCATAAATTAAGGCTTCTGACGTGGGCGTTCACGTGCACTGACACACAAAGCAAACATGTCATTCCGACTTATGAACAAACACACACTCATCCCCGCCCTGACCTCTGAAACGCACACTCACACACAGAAGCAAAACAGTTTAGAGTCACTGCTGAATACTTGGCCTGTCTCTTGGTGGTGTGTCACTCCATCTTAATCCCTCCGGTATTTACAGCATGTGACAAGTGCACACAGCGGCCAGTCACGGTACGTTCAGCCAGCATCCTCAGGGCGTGGTTTTGCTTTTACTTTTTGTTTTCTAAGCCAACAAACATCCTCTTTGCGTGCAATTGCGTTACTAATTTTAGTGTGTGACATTGTTTTTGTAAGCCCACCAGTTGTTACTACAAGAAGGTCAACATAGCTGAGTTAACCTGCTGGAAACAACAGAAAGCGTAAAAGCTACAAAGTCATGCTTGGATTGTGTAAAAGATAGAGGAATAGGTGGAAGACTAGTGGCATCATTAATAACAGCAGAATCTCACATGCAAAATATTAAATGTTTTTCTCAGTGCATGTCCTGCAGAATATCAGAAAAAAAACAAGTAATTCTGGTTGTATAACATCAGTGTGCTGACTTGACTATGACGGAAGGAGAGACTCGTGGGTACCCATAGTACCCATTTTCATATCTGGAGGTCAGAGGTCAAGGGACCCCTTTGAAAATGCATGCCAGCCTTTCCTCAACAGAATTTAGTACAAGTTTGGACAAGCTAGTATGACATGGTTGGTCCCGATGGATTCTTTAGGTTTTCTAGTTTCATATGATAGCAGCATCTTCACTCTAGTTTTACGTCTGAGCCCGCTACAACCTAAAAATCACAAGTTGCGTTAATGCGTCATTATGCGTTTGACAGCCCTAGTAGGCTATTTTTTCTATAGCTTTTCTATATTTATGTTCTTGACTTTTGTACTACTTGCTTTTATTTTCTGTATGTTTATTGTTATGCACCAAAACACCAAGACAAATTCCTCGTATGTGCAAACCTACTTGGCAATAAGCCTGATTCTGAGATAAATAACACGTGTGTGACACCTTAGGAGCGTTATTTATACTCCTTCACAACAAGCCAGTAGGACATGGTGTCAATGAATTCCTTAGGTTTAGGTTAAAAGCTACATATTGAGTGTTTGTAGTAGGGATGTGCATCCCAAGCAAAAATACTATTCCATAATCACTGGGAACTAGTCAAGGATTTTTGGAAAGATCGCCGCATACACCCTTCTGTTGGGTTCCAATGACGTTATGTATTGCTGCTGGAACAGCTGATCTACCTGCTGAAACTATGAGGGCCGTGATGCCGCTTATGCACACACACACACACACACACACACACACCAACGCTGACAGAAAAGAGCCAAACTGAACGTGCCACGTACCAGGCAGCATCTGCGGCGGTTAAAACAAGGGAAAATATATATAAATATAAATTAAAAATAAAATATATATATATTTTTTTTTTCCAGACAGGACGATTTGTCAATTTTCTATAATTTAATAACTATTCGAAAAATCGAAAATCATGACCCATGCCATATTTTGTAGCTTAAAAATGGCAAATTGATGGTTGGATTGTGTAAAATAAAGAGAAATAGGTGGAAGACTAGTGGCATCATTAATAACAGCAGAATCTTATCTACATGCAAAATATAAAATAATGTTTTTCTCAGTGCGTGTCCTCCAGAATATCACAAAAAATCAAATAACTCTGTCTCTATAACCTCGATGGCTGTAATGAGACTAATGCATGTTTGTGACACACCCATGAGCAGACACCTCTGTACACTTTTGTGTCCATTCTCTGCTGTTTAACTCACCCTGAGCTTCCAGCTATTCATTGTGTTTCATTACTACATTAAGCTGCTTCGAACGCCATAAAAGACAACGGCTGTGAGTCAATGGCCTCGCCTGCACAGCCACAGCTGAGGCGGCCATCTTAATAGGTATTGACGGCAGGTTTTAGCCGCGTTCTCCCACCACGCTTAAAAGCCCATGTTCCACTGATTAGCTAATTAAAACCTAGAGCGAGGGCCATCGATCCAGGGGGGAGGGCAGTCGGGAGGCATCTGTCCCTCAGCTTGACAAGGCCCTGGCACCACTCCCCCCCCTCCCCACCCCTCCACCCCCCTCCCCAACACACACAAACAGGCACACACCTCCTCAGTTAGGGCCTGAAAGCATTACCAAGGCCTTTTACACTTCACTAGATCTATATATTGGCTTTGAGTACAAGTTATCACTTCTATTTTGAGAACATTTGCTCGTGATTGCCAGTTGTGAGGGTGGTGATTTTGTGCATCTGTCGCGTGTGTGTGTGTGTGTGTGTGTGTGTGTGTGTGTGTGTGTGCACGTTGTAAGGAGGGCCACAGCTCCAGCCTGTGTTCGATCGCTCTCCTGCCAGGCTCTCAGTAATGGTGGGTATTTCTATGCAGAGCTATCAGACACCTGATGGAGGCAGATTACAGGCTTGTGACTGGACAGGTAGCTATAGAGGTGTCAGCCCTCACTTTTACAGAATCAAGACTCTTTCCTTTTTCTGCCACCTCACATTACAGCTAATAGCACTGTATCACCACACCGGTGCGTGGGTAAGGGATAAAATGAAATCAATACAGTGTGTTGTGTTAAAGGCAGGCTCAGAGAGATCGAAAAATCACAGAAACAATTGGTGTCACACTCTGGGGGAAACATTTTGGAAATGAGTCACTGCAGCAACACAGAACAGAGATGAAGATTAGTGAATCAACAGTAACATTCGGTATGGAAAAAGGTAGAAGCAATATTACTACACTAATTGAATTCAAAGAAAGAATATTACTGTATATTCCCATGATGGTTAAAATAGACCTGGTTCAATCACAGACTGAATTGTTATGGATTTATGTGATTATTTTCTTGTAATGACTATGATAATGAAATTTACACATGTAATATGGCTGTATATGTTGGTGTTTTGTTCATTCAGGGTTTTTTTAAGTAGGAAATGCTGATGACTGTTTTTGATTTCATCCTTGCATTACAAATACATGCACGTCTGTCAAGCTTGTATTTAGTCAGTATTCGATAAATTCACTAAACTCATGTTCTACTACCTTCTGTCATGGGGTGAAAAAAGTAAAAATGTAACATTCGTAGTCATAATGTTATGAGGCAGTCTACAGGATTAATGGACTTTATGTAATTATATATGAGTGTAAATATACAAACATTTTGTAAACAAAAGCCTAAAAATAAGTATCATGGTGGACAAATCGGTGTGTTTGAGCTCCTGCCTGCATAACAGCATGAGGTGAGCTGAGGTTGATGGACAGTGAATGTTTCATTAGTACAGTTATGCAACTTACACACACACACACACACACACACACACACACACACACACACACACACACACGCACACACACCTGTGTGGAAAGTAGGCCGTGTTAGTTCTATAATCACATTCTTTCATAATGAGGCTTATCTAAAAACTGATCCCGTCTTGGATAGGTTTTAATACAGCAAATAAACCGTGTGTGTGTGTGTTTGTGTGTGTGTGTGTGTGTGTGTGTGTGTGTGTGTGTGTGTGTGTGTGTGTGGCTTTGCGCATTCAAGCGTTTCCCCTTACAGTGCATTGAATATTTATAATGCTAATCAACAGTTGAGCGGAACAAAATGCTGTGTGTGTGTGTGTGTGTGTGTGTGTGTGTGTGCGTGTTTGTGTGTGTGTGTGTGTGAGAGAGAGAGAGAGTGTGTACAGTATGTAGATGTTTTGATGCATCCATGCACCTACCCAAACAGTGTGTGTATACAGTAAAGACGGTGTGCGTTTGATGGCGTGGAGCTCGCAGCGCCTTGCGGACTCACATTTCCTCCTCTGTATTCATTAGCCTACCGCTCGTCTCTCCTGGGATGGAGGATTAGCCCGAGAAGGGAAATGAATGCTTTCTGGGTAGACGGCGTTCTCTCTGCCTGCAGCAGGAGGTCCATTGTCTAGTTTGATATCCGCGCAGGACACGGGACATCTGATCTGGCAGCCCTGACACACACGACACAGCCGTTAGCACAGGGGGGATCGGAGAGGAAGCTGAACCACGGTGACGGGGACTACTGTTTGATCGGGGGAGTGAAATACGTGCTTGTGATTGACCTCACTTGTTGTAAAAGTGGTGGACAGTAATGAAGACTTTATTGGCTTCCTGTTGACAAGCGGGGACATGTCAACAGGAAGTTGATTTACGCTCGTGGTGTGAATCATCATCATTGATTTGACTTTGTAACAGGAGGAGGAGAGTCAGCTGTTAAGCCTTTATGGGGTAGCAGCTTAGAGAGTAAACAATAGAACATATAGAGTTTGACTTGTACAATATGCTGGGAGGAGATTGATTAGCAGCTCTATGCTGAACGTCTCTTGGACAGGAGGGGGAGTTGAAATGTTGATGCAATCAATGGCAGCGTGCATAAATGCAAAGAGGTTTTCATAATGCATTAGTTGCTTCTTGTATTATTCTGCTTCATTACTGAATAATGCTACATCAGGAATCACATTTTTTTTCTAACCAGTCTTAAAATAAAATTCTCTAGGACAAAATAATTCTCTGCAAATTGCGGCATTAAGCTTCAGAGAATAGAGCGCGTCACTTCTCTGACCACACTGCCCCCTTCCCCTCTCTCCTCTGTCCACAAAATCCATCAAGGAAGTTTAAGTAGCTGTTAATTACTTCCCTGTCCCTGTTGAAAAGAGGAAGAGAAGGGGAGAGAAATCAAGAGAGAGAGAGAGAGAGAGAGTCTTTAAAAGAGCTAAAGCTTCGCTGCGGTGCAAATCCTCTCTGCCTAACAAAACCAAATCAATCTATACCCCTCAGCCATCCACAAACCGCTCTACCCTCACACACACACACACACACACACACACACACAACAGGAAGATGATCCTGTAAATCTGTGGTCTCGAGGGGCTGTTTGAGTGCTACTCCAGGGGTTTTTGGGAGGGGGGCAATCACGGGGGTTCGGGGATTGAAGGGAAAGCGTAAATATCCCCAAATTGCAGCTAAAATGTAACATTAGGATTGGTAAGCCCCACTCTCGCCCATAATCTTCCACAGCACTAAACCATTGCACCAAATGACCTCTATTACAGAGCCTGAACCCATTAAGTCAATACAGGAGAGATTACCTGTGAAATAGAGGCGACTATAGCTGCCTGCTCTGACAGACGTGGCCCCCAAAAAAGCCCCGGGCAGAATTAGATTTGAGGGCCGTGCGTGGCGTGTGCCTGTGGGCTAGAATTAGAGGATGTTGTATCGACCGCCGCTCGCTTGTTAGGAAGGAATGTGTGTATGGGGGCATGAAGGTTGATCACAGTGCAAATGGCAGAGATCAAAACCAGGGCAGTGCTGTGTGATTTAAGACCAAGTGAGATCCTGAAAACTGAACTAGAACTGCAGAGCTGTCAGGTGGTTAGTAGTGAAGTCCTTTACTCTGACTGTCACATGTTGGAGTCCAACAACAGTCAGTGTTTCCATCAGCGGCCACGTGTCCTGATGGGAAACAGGTGTTGGATCATATCTGCTGAATGCCAAATATGTAAACATGGTGTGCAAAAAATTAAGTGGTGATTTATGACAGCAGTAGACTCAAATGATATTAGCTAACTAATGTAATAACTAATACAAGAATGAATAATCTTAACATGGACACATGAAAGATTATAAGACAGGACAGCTGATCTTCTGAGCTTGATACTTATTTATCCCCATTTTCCATCAAGTATCAAAAACTAAAGATGTAAGCAGTATTTAAATCACAATGCAATTAAATCTAGAGTAAGCCATTGTGCTTTCAAGTGTCATCTCACCCAAATTACATAAAACATATATATTTTCATTTACCTGGAGTATTGGCCATGTTGGTAGTTTTGGTTTAATCTATATTACAGGTTCATTGTCTCGATGAGCAGAGCTGACAGTGTGTTCTTGGGATTTTCTGGAGTAACAGTGACATAGAAGATGGAGACAGATACCTGAAAACTTACAAATTGTCCTGTCTCAGTTTTGTTTCCTGAGACAGATTACCCTCCTTAAGCTGCCCCCCAGACCCTGGGGAGGGGGCTGGCTGTCAGAGGGGTCTACTGTCACCCTTCTGCCCATTCTGAACAGCCCCCAGACCCGTCAGGAGAGAGAGGGTTCAGTGTTGGGAGAGAGATTTTTTTTTCTTCTTTTTCTCCCCCTATCTTTCCCCTCCTCCTTCCCATTTAGTTTTATTTATTTGAAACCAGACGTCAGGCCGCCCCAGCCAGGAAATAGGGAAAGGGGAAGGTGGATGAATAAGTGAAGGAAGGGGTGGAAAGAAGAGAAAAGAAATGATTGTCCATAGTTAATTGCGTTAAAAGCGATTAATAGCTATTTGTTCAAAATGTACCTCAAAGGGAGATTTGTCAAGTATTTAATACTTTTATCAACATGGGAGTGGACAAATATGCTGCTCTATGCAAATATATTTATTATATGAAATGAATTAACAACACAAAACAATGACAGATATTGTCCAGAAACCCTCACAGGTACTGCATTTAGCATAAAACAATATGCTCAAATCATAACATGGCAAACTGCAGCCCAACAGGCAACAACAGCTGTCAGTGTGTCAGTGTGCTGACCAAAAGGAGAGACACGTGGGTACCCAAAGAACCCATTTACATTCACATATCTGGAGGTCAGAGGTCAAGGGACCCCTTTGAAAATGGCCATTCCAGTTTTTCCTCCCCAAAATGTAGCATAAGTTTGTGCCGTTATTTAGCCTCCTTCATGACAAGCTAGTATGACATTATTGGTACCAATTGATTCCTTAGTTTTTTTTAGTTTCATATGATCCCATCTATGACATATCTTTACTCTTGCTTTAAAACTGAGCATGGTACAACCTCTGAAATATTGGCCGCCCGCCGGTTTATTAAAAAATCGCAAGCTGCGTTAATGCTTTAAAGAAATTAGTGGCGTTAAACAAATTATTATCGCGTCAACTTTGACAGCCCTGCTTTATGTAATTTGAGTGAACAAACCCTTTAAAAGCTCTGTCTGTCTATAGTCCACATCCTCACCTGCTCACTGAAAACCTCCAAGCATCCTAAACATGTTGTCTCATTCCCTTTCTGTCTTTCTCTCTTCTTTACAATTTGTACCCAAGGGCACAGAAATCATTTCAGTGCACATGTTCACTATCATGTAGCCCAGGCTGAAAATGAGTTGCATTTTTGTCTGTGTGTATTTCCATGTCAGATGCTATAGGATCAAAACGAGCTGATGCCGGTGCTGTGGTCGCGCAGGGCGGCGCTGTTCTTTGTGTTGATGCGTGTTTAGATTCATGCATGCATATAGTGTGAGGACCAAAAGTGAAGTGTGTGTATGTGTGTGTAAATGTATGTGTGTGTGTGGTGTTTGTTGCCATAGCAGACATCCCGCAGGGAGTGGATAGTGGTGGAGATGGAGGGAGGACGTTTTTAAGCACTTCAAAGTGGCCTCATTCCACACAGCTGAGCTCAGAGGTGTGTGTGTGCATCTCTGCGTGCATGTGTGTGCATGTGTGTGTGTTCTCCCTCTGTAAACCTCTATGTATTTATCTGTCAGTATATGTCTTTCATAGGCATGTGAATGTATACGTGTAAGTGTTTGAATGTGTGCATAGTGCATGTGCATGTGTGAGTCTATACATCTCTTTGTGTGTGTGTGTGTGTGTGTGTGTGTATGTGTGTGATGGACTGCTGTACCTGGCTTTGTTTATGCCCTCTTCCAATCTGGGCTCCTCCTGGGAATGAACTACAGAGAGCACTGCAGTGCTTTGGGCCTCTTTGTGAGGTGTGTGTCTGTGTGTGTGTTTGTCTGTGTGTGTGTGTGTGTGTGTGTGTGTGTGTGCGTGTGTTGGAAGCCGCTTCAAGTGTGTATAAAAAAACACAGAGTGGAAGAGCGAGGGGAAAGTGAAAAGACAAAGTGTCACGGTGACTGATGAGCTTCTGGTTTCAACCTCGGCCGCAGTGAAAGTGAAATCCACTTGCTATTGCTTTGTCTCCTCTTTCCCCGCAAGAGAAAATGGAAATAGCCAACATCGAACCGACGCAGTCAATACCACTCTCCAGAAAAGGGCTGAGAGGGACGCTCTCCGCCGCAAAGCTGATGGACTGACGGGAGGGAGGAGTGGGCGATAGCCGGAGTATGTCAGGTTTCATCTGCCCCGTGTGACACGCAGCGCCCTGACAGCTCCGCTACACTCCATCTAGTCTCAAAACTATCTCTCACGTGTTCACACACACACACTTTGTCTCTTCCCTCGTTGTTCTCTCTCCTTCTTTCACTCTTCTGTCTCGGTCTTTCCAGTTCTCGCTCTATCTTTATCAGTCTCTCACCCCCTCTGGGCTGCCATTTTGCAGCATATGGCTCTCCCACACAAGCGCTCACACATGCACTGCCATATGCGTTTGCTCATACACTCCTCTCACACACACCGTCTTTCCCTCTCTTCTCCTGTTTATTTGCTTATCTTCCTTCCCTGTGTGTCTTTATTAAAATAGCACCTGGCCAATTCATCTGCATTTAAATGAGCTCATTATGAAAATGTAACAAGATGGAGAAGGGTTTTGATTGGAAGGATGGTTTTGAAATTTTCATCTCTGTCCTTTGACCTTTTGATTGGCTGAAGTGGACGTCAGTCAGGCATTCATAAGCTGTCAGTCACTCAGTGTCACGTCTCCACGCATGACTTGATTTGTCCACTCTCTCTGCCCACTTTCATCTCAAACCAGCAGACCGTTGAGCTCCAGGCCTTGGTAGCGTTTGGTCATCCAACCTCCAGGTGTTCCATCACAGTTGTTGTTTGATGGAACACTGGTTGTGCTGAGTAACCATTGTGTGTGAAGCATGGCATTGTGTCAGGGCTAAAACATGCTGGAAGTAACATGTAACATGTTGCTCAGCGGGGTTGCCTGACATGTTAGCTCACCAAGGAGCTCAAGTGCACATGTATAATGTGAAACACATGCAATGCACATCACACAGAGAGTTAAACGACCCATACTGAGTACATGTTTTAGGCCTCAGTCATTACTGATTTAAGGTTAATGTGATCTCTTTCTCAACAGAATAGGATTAATAATGTTTCAATCCAGAAAAAGGAGGATTAATATGGTGAGACCTTGAGGAATGATGTCTGAAGCTTTAATAAGATGTTTGGACAAACAGCAGATCTGTATCAAAGCTCAGGAATTCATGCACCCATGCAAGGGGAAGATATCAAAATGTACCTTTAAACTAAGGACAATTCACAGTACAATCTGTACAGCAATACAACATCCTTTGATTAGATTAGATTAGATTAGATTCAACTTTGCAACGAAATGCAGTTTAGCATCTAACCAGAATAGAATAGAATAGAATTCCTTTATTACCTCCTTCCAAGGCCTAGGAAGGAGGTTATGTTTTCACCAGCGTTGGTTTGTTTGTTGGTTTGTTGGTTTGTCTGTTAACAGGATTACTCCAAAAGTCAGCGATGGTCCCGGATTCGGGATTTTTTTTTTAATAACTCCGCTCAGCCTGTGCATTAATACCACAGGCTTTAAGACATGCGCAGTGTAACTGATGACGCGTTCATGACGCGCCACCCAGCCTCTTTCCTTCTGCCTGCAGAGAGAGAGAAGCACCTATAAAAACAGTAAAATATTGCACATGACTGAGTTGTATTGGCACTATATACAAGTAATAAATAAAAATGGGAGTAAATATGTACAAAGGAATAAACTAAGATACAGTTGGAATGTAAACATCTTTAGTTATATATATATATATATATATATATACTTACAAGGGTGCAGTTGAAATGTAAAAAAGTAATGTAAATCTGTAAAGACATAAATACAAAGTAGCTGCACCTGTAGGTATTGTAGTGCTAAAGAAGTGAAGTGCAGAGTAACGTACAGTACAGTGTATACAGAATGAACAGTAATATATATATATATATATATATATATATATACTGTATAGTGCAGGTGTAAGTAAGAAGAAATGTCAATAGTAAGAACAATTAACAGCTGGAGGTATGATAAGAATAATTCAATTTCAGTTCAAAATACTTAATTTGTCCCTCCAGGGTCCATCCAAGGCAAGTGAGCGTGCAAACAGAAATACACAGACTATTCATTCATACACGTGAAAAACAATCTAAAAATACAAGTATGACAATGCTAGAAAGGCGCACACAGGATTAATAACAGCAATATCTGACACATGTCAAAAGTAAGACAGCTGTTCACATCAGGAAACTAGTGAATACAATGGCCTGTCACTATATTAATGCAAATCATGGATCTGTCGCCATCCTCATATTGAAATGTACAGATCTCCCAGATTAGGCAGTATTGTAAATTAAGTCTTGTGCAGGGAAAAGCAACTGCATATACAATACAATTAAACCATATGGACTAAATGAAGATATGAATTTATCTTGTTTTCTATATCTGTTTGTTTTTATAACATATTTTATATTTACATGTGTCTCTGATGATGACTTGCTTTTTGTCAAAACATTTCTGTATGGACCTTCATAATCATAACCATATGCTCAGAATCTAATTTTTCTGCCTGTTGTGGCACCAGATAAAAGCTCCCGATTGTTACCTTGAATTCTTGAAGAAAACGTTGTTTTTCTTGCATGCCTCCATGGTGAACAGAGTATCAGAAAACTGAGTAAATCCTTGATGAGTTGAAGTAAATGGATGCCAGAATTAACATCAGCAAAACTATATCAAAACATCCGTTTACAAACTCTCACAAAACTTGTACAATATAATGCAAGTCTCATTTATCCAGTATGCTCACTACTTCCCAAACACATGAATCTTCACCAAAATCTGATTGTATAAAACATTTACTGCCACGGCTGTCAGGCACAACGCAAGTCCGCGCATGAGACGTATGTTTTGATATAGTTTTGCTATTGTTAAATCTGGCCTCCATTTACTTCAACTCATCAAGGATTTACTCAGTTTTCTGATAGTATGATAGGTAATACGCGGTGAGTAAAATTCTAAGGTTGAAGTATTCCTTTAAAGCGGCAGTAGGTGAGATTGGAGCAAATATAATTAAAAAAAGCTATTTTTCTATAAAACGATCGCTTTATCCTGACAGTAGTGCATGAGACAGGTGATCTGAAAAAAATCATGTTCCTCCTTGTCCTCCGGTGCTCCTAACGGCATCTGCAAGATTTCACAGACTGGAGGAAAACAACCAGTCAGAGCTGTTCTGCTGTCCAGCTGCCGTCTATGAGAGCCATCTGTCAATCACTCGCACACTCTGATCAAACGGTCAAACTAGGCAGCGCTGATCAAATATGAATCAATAGTCTGTTACTGTAATGTCTATTTCTCTCCTCAAATGTTTTCAGAATCATCTTGTAGTGTACTGTTTAGATGTAAAATGAGAAAGTTTGTGACCGGGCAGCCATGTTGAGATCAGTTGAGGAAATACCAAGCACCGCCCACCAGCCGGAGCACAGCCAATAGGAACGCTCTCTCGCTCTCTGGAATGACCTGTGATTGGTCAAAGTCTCCCGTCACAGGCTAGATGTTCTAAAGCCTGAAAACAGAGCCATGAGGAGGAGTAGAAGTCTAGTTTTCTCTCAGAACATTTGAATTACAATATGCTGAAAGGTTATTATGGAATTTTTGCCCAGTGATGCCAAAACTATTCTGCCTACTGAAGAAAAGTGTGAGAAAAGCAAAACAAGCTTCTAAAAGATGTTGAACTTTGCATTAGACAGAAAGTGTTCATAGTGCAGAGGGAATGTCACCTGTGTCTCTCCCACACAGACACATACAGTACATACATAATCATTAGTTCTCTCTCTCTCTCTCTCTCTAATCAGTGGAAGCCCTGCCTTGTGCTTTCCTTCTGTAATTACATCCCACGTACCGCATCAAGCGGCAGATTGAATCCTCATCCCCGCACTAAACGAGTTTCAAGAGGAGAGAGACGGAGAGAGAGGGACCTCACCCTCTTTAATGAATTCTGTCTGTCTCTCCTCCCTGTCACTGTGTGTGTGACAGAATGGGGTTCTTATATGACGGCTTGATCAAACAACACACACTGACACATACGCTGACAGTGTGTTTGATCACAGCATTGTTGCTTGTGTGTTTTTATTACCTCTGACAAAAATCCAGTTTGAATGTTTTGGTTGTATGAAAGCGAGCCACGCTTTAATTAGCAGCAATTGTTGGAGGTATTTGTAGGCTCATGAAATATGCTGACTAACGAGATGTTAATTAGCTCTTCACAGGCACTGGCACTTCCAATGGAGGAGAATAGTCCCCATTCATAATCAATAGGGCTGTGGCCTCGCTTCCATGTCGACGTATTGATGTGCCTGCGTTGCTAAATGAACATGTGTGTTTCTGTTTTGTTTCGTTTTATTCCTCCTATAAGGCTCTGCTCCTCAGCGCTGCCCTGCTTGTTTATGGATATAGCTACCAGGGGTGTGTGTGTGGGTGTGTGTTTATTTGCATATACATGCGTGTGCACACACATTTTGTTGTGTTTCTTAGTGCCAAGAGATAGCACATTTCTGTGTCTGTTTCTTTGTATGAGTGGTCATCTGTGGGTAAACCACGAGGATCGGTGCAACCTCTTTCTTGTTTTCTGTGTGTGTGTGTGTGTGTGTTCGGAGAGTGTGTGTGTGTGTGTGTGAGGTGGGGGTCTCAGGCGCTCCTGCGGTGAGATTGCATTGACCGCTGTGTTATTGCTCTTTAATTATCAATTACAGCAGCCCCCCCATCCCGGCAGAGTGGGGGGGTGGAGGCGTATGCGGAGGTGATAATGAATACAGAGCTGCCATTAGGACGGTAACCGGGCTCTCCGTCTGGGGCTGGGGTGCCAGCGAGAAGGAGGAGGGGAGCTGGCTGGTGTGCTAATGAAACAGGCTGCAGCTCAAGACAAAAGAAAAAGCCACCATACCTCCCTCTCCCTTTCTCTCTCCCCTTCTCTCCATCCCATCTTGATCCCCTCATCATCTTTTTATTTTTCTATCTCTCTCATGTATTTTCTTGTTCACTTTGCATCCCACGCTTTTCAAACAAGCACGTCCGCCACAGTCACCCCTATAGACACACACACACACACAGTCAAACCCACTCACAAGGGACTACGGTCTCACAGAAACACAGTGTCTGTGTTTACTGAGTGGGTCATCTTTGAAGCTCTTTGCTAATCCGTTTGAAAGTGTGCCCGTTCTTTCACAGCACATCATTACTCTGAATATTTCACATCTTTTTTTTTGTTGTTGTTGCGCTGTTCCTTTTGTGGCCATGTTTCCACCGCTGTGTGTGGTAGTATAATTGGTGCAAAGATGGGGAAAAAAATATTAAATTTTACATTTTAATCTCTACATTTGAAACAAATAAATAGTATATGATTTTGGATTTAAAATGTGAAGAGCATCCATTAATCTGGGTTTAATGTATTAGCAGGTTCTGTGTGCTTGCCTCTTGGTTATTCCATGTCGGTGGGTGTCCTGTTGATTTCTGCCAAAATTGAAGGTAGCTGTTAATGAGACTGGTGGGCAGTCCAGCTAGGATACTCCAGCTTTTTAATGTCTTATTTATAATTAGAGTGACCATAAGGTTACCTGAAAGAACAATAGTGCCGGGAGGTTAAGGCCCTGTCTACACCTATACAGATATTTAAAAAAAAATTATATTTTCCCCTCCGTTATAAAAAAAAAAATCTGTCCACACAATCTTCGTTTTACAAAATATCTCATCCACACTCCAATGCAAAAACGACTCCAAACGCTCGCAGTAATATTCACATGAGATCACAAGGAATTTTGTTACCAGCCTTCTACCTCCCTTTCCTTCGGCTTCATTACAGTCAGTTTGATAACAGTTATTATTGTTGGTGGGGGGGGATTTCTGTCATCACTCTGCTGTCATCAACTGTCTCTTTACATGCATAAATGAGGACAGAGAGGTTATTCAGGTTTATGTCCACAGCCCTTCTTAGTGCTCCAGACCTCGCCTTCAATCGCCCCAAAAGCACATTAATCACCATTCAACCTCCACATGTTTAATGTGTTCCCGCTTTGGCCTCCTGTGACTGGAACATTTTTAAATGTAAAGTAGTAATTAGTCTGAGCAGTGCTTACAAAACATTAAAAAAAGCTGGTAGTCCGCCATCTTTGTTTGTTCTCAATACACAAAGCAACAATGGGCATGAGCTAAATGAGGAGATGACATCATCGTTTCTTAAACGCTCTGTTTTTACATGTCCAGACGGATATAAAGTAACCACAGTTTTTAAAAATCTGCACCTTCGAAGACATTTTCAAAACCCAACAGACCCAAAACTGTGTTTGCGTGTGGACGAGAGGCCAAAACGTAGAGGGAAATATCAGTTTTTAAAAATATCTGTATAGACAGGGTCTAAGTCTCCAATCCTCATAAAAAGCTGCATGATTTTTATAAAAGACACATTTTTGGTGATGGAAAAATACAGCTGCATTTGGAGATTTTTCGTAAGAAATAGCTTCAGCCGTTAAAACTAAAAGAGTGTTTGTATTATTCTACATGAAATAAAGATTTTTATGGGCTGCCTCTCCGTCAATAAATCACTGTGCCTGCCTACCGTGCCTATAAAGAGATGCCACATGACATTATGTCACCAGCGCTCACATGTAAATAGCCTGTTTATTTGGCTGACATGTAAATGCCATAAGAGCAGCAGTGTAAAGCACAACGGGACACATAGCGAGGGGCTTCCCTTTGTCCTTTCACTGCATGACAGATGAGAGCTGCTCCTAAAATGCAGCCGGCAATCACATCCTATTTTTCCCTTTTAAGAGATGAGACACATTAAATGTCTCCTGGAGGGGGAAATGTGAAAAATAAACAGAAATAAGCGTGGCCTCTGCACCGGCATACAAGTAAATGACTGAATTAGAAAGAGGCTACAACAGCCACGGGGCAATATGATGGCACATTTTCATGTAGAGGCACATTACCAGGGTGACACCAGCCAGTAATGAGCAGACATGAAGAAGTTTGCTTTGTTTATCTGTGCAAATTGAAATGCAGTACAGGAAACGTGACCGAGAGGCAGCCTCGCTCTGCTTTGTCACATGTGCCGTCAACCTGACCGGGCGCCGTGCCAAGCCGAGACAAGCCGCTCCACCTGTTGTAAATGTGCTCCGGTGCAGCGATACAGTGGCAGATAAAGAGCTGGATAAACCCTGACCTCCAAGGTTATCACACTAAACCACCGCCTAAACACAGAGAAGTGAGTTACATTTAGATTTGTGCTCATGTAGATCACCTTGGGACTTGGAATAAAGTCATGTTATATGTCAATAGCCTGTATTCACTGTTACAGTCTCGAAAGGCTTCACATCTCCCACATTATGAAGCACTAAATGACAAAGACATTCCCTAAACGTCAGACAGAGAATAGATTATCTCTGTGGGTAAACTGGGTTAAGGTGGTTTTACCCTTCATTATGTATTAACTGAATTAATTTCCAGTATCTTTGTCAGTTTGATATTCAGAATAATAGTTCCTCCTGACAGAGTCAGGCACTTGAAGCCTTTAGCTATTCATTCCCCCCACATCCTCAGGCTTCATTCTCTAGACAAAAAAAAGAAAGGTTCCCGTCCATGACTTTACATCTATTCAAGCTTTTCTACCCGGACCTTTCCAGAAGGGATTAATGCCCCTCCAGCTTTATAGAGGTCAGGTTGATTGTAGATTGAAGTCCACTCTAGAGATAGAAAGCTTATTAAATTACATCACCCATGTGGCCTTTGCAGTTATAATGCAATTTCCTTCTAAACCTCACAATTTCTTCTGACTACATATTTAAAGAGGACCAAAGCATGTGGCACCTTAGTTTTGTTCAGGTCGCTTTTTACGGGTATTTAAATAGACTTGATCCTGCCCACAGTTATTTGCCTGTTTTGAAACATTTTTATTGCAGCTGTAATACAACTATAGATGAAATTAATTGCACTGAATGGCTCCTATGAAATGATTTTGTTAGTATCTTATAAGAATAGTTGGAGAAATTGTATCAAATGTCCTTCTGCAAACTTGGATAAAAATCTTGATGTCTTCTTAAAATATTTCTGACACGGGGTAAATGTATTCATTAGAGGATTTTAACTATTTATCATCTCCGTTGTATATTAAACCAAAATATCTGTAAGGTAGCTCACCTGTTACATAAGTAATTCTGTGCTTACAGGCAATTACAGGAAAAAATGTAACTCTGAGAATGAAATGTAGGATATAAGAAAGTGGACTGTGTTAAGCTGTTTGCTTCCGGAATCACTTAATTATCAACAAAGAAGTTTTATTAATATTATTTCTTGACTTTATCTGCAGCATCGTGTTTCAGACATTTATGGGTGTGTTCTATCACAAGGCTGAGCTTATTCTCAACACGTTCATGTAAATAAGTCCAACTTGGAGAGCAATCATTTTCCTGCTGAGTCACTGGGACGTGGCACCATGTGAGGTGTCAGTTACACTCGTACACTATGTACCCTGTACACAATTATCACACAGTCTCAGAGAGCAGCGTTTGGCCTCTTCAGGATCACAATTGTTTCTCTCATCAAGAACAAGTTGTGAAATGTCAGGTATGTTCTGACTCGTACGTAGGAAGAGCAGGACTGCACTTGGTTATTAATGGATGGATAAATGATGTGTCGTGTCAAAGAACTGTAAGTTAATTTTCAAATTTTAAAGGACAAAGAAGAAACATTATGATAGGAAAAATGGGACAATAATATAGCCTCTTGTGCCAATTCTGGCTTCCTAATTTAGCTTGCAAAAATAGAAACTCTTCAGGCTATAAAAGTCCACTGGGCTTTCAGTCTATGTGTTCTCTGAGAGCAGCAGGAGAGGATGCAGCCGTGTTAAAGGTCACATGTTCGACCTTTCAAACCCCATTAAACAAAGAGTAACACACATCAGGATTTATTAGGAAGGGATCATATATACAATGTTTTAAATAGAAAAATCTCCAAATTTTGTGTTGTGTTAAGTCACTGGTAATAAAAAAAAATAGGGCTGTTAATCGAATAAAACATTTAATTGAAATTAATCGCATGATTGTCCATAGTTAATGATGATTAATCGCAAATTAATTTATTTTCATCTGTTCAAAATGTACCTTAAAGGGAGATTTGTCAAGTATTTAACACTCTTATCAACATGGGAGTGGACAAATATGCTGCTTTATGCAAATGTATGTATATATTTATTATTGGAAATCAATTAACAACACAAAACAATGACAGATATTGTCCAGAAACCCTCACAGGTACTGCATTTAACATAAAGAATATGCTTAAATCATAACATGGCAAACTGCATGTGATTATCATAAAGTGGGCATGTCTGTAAAGGGGAGACTCGTGGGTACCCATAGAACCCATTTACATTCACATATCTGGAGGTCAGAGGTCAAGGGACCCCTTTGAAAATGGCCGTGACAGTTTTTTCCTCGCCAAAATTCAGTGTAAGTTTGGAGCGTTATATAACCTCCTCACAACAAGCTAGTATGACATGGTTGTTACCGATGGATTCATCAGGTTTTCTAGTTTTATAACTGAACCTGCTACAACCTAAAAATTGCAAGTTGCGTTAATGCCTATTAAAGGCATTAAATATCATTTGAGTTAACGTGTTATTATCACGTTAACTTTGATAGCCCTAGTATTTTTTTCAAATTTTCATTGTACATTTTTCGATGCTATATTTATGTTCTTGACTTTTGTAATACTTGCTATTATTTTCTCTGTGTTTATTGTTATGCACCAAAATGCCAAGACGAATTCCTCGTATGTGAAAACCTACTTGTCAATGAGCCTGATTGTGAGATAAATAAAACCTGTGCGACAAGTTTGTAGTAAATGATCTGGCAAGAAAATACAAGCCATGTTGAGGAACGAACACCAAACACCCCGTATCTGCCTGTTCTCATTCTCTGTCATTTTCTCTTTTTATTTTATTGACCTGTCATTTTAAAACCCCAGTTTGATACATGAGATTTGTGTTTCTTCCAAACAAATCAATTACTATTTTTTGTTACTGAGAAAAGCTGATGAGCTTGTCATGGCAGGTCCAACATGAAGATGCCAATAAATGATTAACCACAGGTCCCACACAAACCTTTCACAACAGCTCTGCTTTTTGCTGTCAACCTCTCACTACATGGTGACATGCTGAAACGTGCAGGTTTCAGTTTTAATGTGCTATAATATGTATCCCTGACTATTTGATGGGATATTATGCCGATAGTTGCTTTAACACAAGATCATAAATCTTCCATTCTAGTGAGCTTTCAGTGATATCAGTGTACCAAAATGGCCATGCCAGTTTTTCCTCACCAAAATTTAACGTAAGTTTGGGGCGTTATTTAATCTCCTTCATGACAAGCTAGTATGACATGGTTGGTACCAATGGATTCATTAGGTTTTTCTAGTTTCATGATGCCAGTATCTTAACTCCAGCTTTAAAACTGAACCCGCTACAACCTCTGAAAGATTGATTGCGTAATAGAAATTAATGACGTTCAAACAAATTTGCATTATTATCATGTTAACTTTGACAGCCCTAAAAAAAACAGTCAAATTCAGGTGTGTTTTTCTGTCAGTGTGAAGCAGTTCATTTGTTCTCTCTGGCCCTTCCCTTCCCTCAAAAAAAACATCAAAAAAACACAACCATAACCACACTCAGACTCCAGAGGGAAGTCAAATTGTCCCTTTCTAGGTGGTCGTCTGACCACACAGAGAATGTTTGAGCTCATGTCCAAGCACCATCTAGATCCCCCGCCGAGGCCCAGACAGGCAGATAGGAGGCAGATAGGCAAATAGGATGCCCAGAGGGAGAGAGGGGAGAGGACAGCGGTGCTGGGACAGCCGGCGTCCTGCCAGCGTCCTGCCAGCCACAGCCAGCTGTGCACAGAGAGGAAGAGTCCCCATCTGTCAGGATCTGTGCTTCTCCATCTCTGCTCCGCTGTACGTGTCCCTGTCTCTTTTCTATGCTGATTGATTAGCTGTTTACGTCTCTTTCTCCTACAATCACCCCCCCCCCCCCACACACACACACACACTCACACATTGCTGCATCGTCTTCTTTTCCCTACACCTCCCTCTTTCTCTCTATCCACCCCTCCTCTTCTTTCTCTCCTCCTCCTCCTCCTCCTTCCCTCTCACGCGGGCAGACAAAAACACCACCCCTCTTATCCGAGAAAAATAGACTGGATGCTCACACTTGCCAAAGTGCCTGCGGAAAGCCAGGCCGGGGCTTTTCACAGAGCTCTACGAGCAGTAACAGCGGGCAGAGGAGCGAAAAAAAACGCGGCCCAATTTGGTCCATGTGTCTTGTTTCAGGAAATTGCGTTTTAAAGGGCAGCAGGTCTTTTTTGCACTCAAGTGGGGGGCGAGAAACCTTCACCTACACTTGTTTGTTTGGGAATATCCTGTGTGTCTGTGTGCATGTGTGTTATTACAGTACATCCTAGTCTTTTTTTAAAACCTGTGAAAGGGCGAGTTTCAGACATTTGAAAAGATAACATCGCCAGACATTTCTAATACCGAGGGGGGGTTACAGATACTCGGTGTACAGACACGGCTCAGTATCTGCTCATCTCTCCCCCCAGAGTCATTCTGTAAAACAGATTTATGTTATTTTACAGAGCCTTTTTTGTTTTTCAGATTACTGCCTCGGTCTAGTTTTTTTTGTAGTTGCACTGTCCCGTGCTGTTCTTGTTTTTGTGCGCTGAGGCCCGTGAGGCACGGAGAAAGAAAGAGATGAGGAAAAACAGATTAACATGCAGCTAATTGTAACGGAAACACCATCTCCCTCACACCATTGTCTCGCCCCTGCACCCGTTTGGATGGCGCATAAAGACATAATTCCCCTAATGTGAGGTATTTGTAACGCTGCCTTTGTTGGCAGCGGGTCGGATGGCATATCGCTCCACTCTAACGGGCCTCTGCCAGCCTCGCCAGCCCCGTGCCATCCGTCACCATCGATGCCAGGCGGGCCTCGGCGCACATGATCCTGCACCCAGGCACAGGCCCGGTCCTCTGGGACTGCATCGGGGGTGTAGAGTGTGTGTGTGTGTGTGTGTGTGTGTTGGATCTCATTGTCACTGTAAACAGCACTTTTTTTGTCCTCCCACAAGCCACAGTGGTGTGTGTTTTTACAGGCCAGTAAGTGCTCATTACTCTTGCAACTTGAACATCCAGTGACTCCAGATCACATTATGCACATTTGTGTTCACACGTTTTCTTCAATATGTTTAGAAGCCTGAAAGTAAAGTCTTCAGAGCTTTCTCGGCCAGTCACAACCCAAAATGAAAGTGTGTTCTGTGCAGTTTAGCAGATATTTCAAACAAACCTTGATCAGCATCAACATATAGAGTGCTACAGGAATGAGTCCTAAAACCTGGAAATGAGTTAGCATGTTAGCACTTTGTGGTTCCCTCGTCTGGAAGAGAAATCATAGAAGTGGTGTTCATTTGTGAAGATTATCTTGCTGAACAACACATGTAAGTATCATAAGTGTTTGTTTGCCACAGAGCTTATTTTCTAGGGATGCACCGATCCGACTTTTTCAGTCCAGATACCGATAGCGATACCGAGTACTGATCTGATACCAGTGTTTCATTAAAAAGCTGTTTGCCTCACTGTGTGGAAGTGACTGGGATTATTCTTTATGTGTAAGGCAACATCAGGCTGGACTTAAACATCGCTTTCTTAACTTTGTAAAATCAAAAATGTAAGAAATAAATGCAAATATAAATTTACTGAATTGTTATTTATTATTAAAATAATAAATCATATCAGCAACTTGGCAAAAAAAAATCTTCAAAATTAACATGACTTACAATTCAAGTGTTATCCTTTTCAATGCAGCAACAAAATGGTCAAAACTTAAACAGGAATTCAAATTCCAGTATATCATGTATGTAAACATAGAATTAAATTGCATAGATTGGCCCCATTGTCTCGATACCCGATCCAGCTATTTGAGTCAGTATCGGCCCAATATCCGATCCGGTATCGGTGCATTTCTACTATTTTCTGCAATAATCCACAACCCAATGGAACAATCCCACTGGCTTTTTGTCGAGGGAACCAGGGCGATGCTAGCTTCCTGGTCGGCCTACAAAAATCCGTCATCCATGTAGCACTCTATAGGCTACTTACAACTTGTAACAAAACCCTAATCACTCTTGTGAAACACTACAAAAGAGCGTATTGTGTGGGATCACACTGTGAATAAGATTCAGACCTTTAACTTGAACTACCTCCAACCAGCGCTGAGCTCACTGGCATTGCTCACATTTTTTGGCACCGTCCGTCTGCCACTCGGTCCGCAGAGTTCAGGAAGAGACGCGGTGAACACTCTTGTCATTCAGCCGCTCTGAAAGCAGTCAAACAATTCTGTTGGCTCTTTGTCTCCGTTAGATCGGCTTTGGTCTTCTGTGAAATAAACAAGGAGCAGACAGAGATACATCTGTCGAGTTAGAGAGGACTCGCTCTCAGAAACACACAAGTAATAATCACGTCACCGTGAACGTATCACTGACAAGCATGCACGTTCATGTGCACGCGTCGCTTTTGTTTGCCGTGTCAACATCAGCTTTACTTTTCCCTCCCCTCCTGCCCTGCCCACTGCTGTCTGCGCCATAAATGCCAGCAGTCAAGAATTCATCTAATTCACAGCGCCAGCCGCAGTATTTCCCATCCCCCTGTCAAAAGCCGTATCCAGCCCTCATGCACCTCCTTGTTTACTCTGCTGCTTTATTCCTCCTCCTCCTCGTGCACATGCAGCCCTGACCACAGCGAAGACAAACACAGATCTGTGCAGGAACACAGTGTACAAAATAGTTACACCACCTTTTAAATACTGAGCTGAATCTTTAGAAAGAATGTTGGTCTGAAAGATTCTCTCACTTGTCGTCTAGACAATAATGAGATCAAATTATCCTCTTTAACCATCTCTTCTCTTCATGAAAATGGAAGGCCTTTATTTTATAAGTATCAAGACAGTAGTTGAGCTGAAAAAAGAGCTTTAATTGAATGTTTATTTGGTGGTTTATAGGAGGTGTTTATAGGAGGTGCTTCACAATTCTTCAACCTGATAATATTTTTAAATTGCACAGTCATCAATCAAAAAAGTAGGACTGTGATTTCACAATTTTTTTTAATGAAAGTTGGATCAAGCAGTAACTGAAAATGAAATTCTTTTGGAAAAAAACACAAATCAAAATATATTTGATTTTATTGGACCAAAACGATCAGCTTTTGTAGCCACAGACGTCTCAGCCGTCAATTCCGCCTCTTCCCCAAAGGAAATTAACCGACGGATTCCTTCTGACAGACAGCTGTTCCTCCCACAGAGGGTCTTCTTCATAACCTGCACCTCCCCACGGCACACACACACACACACACACACACACACACTATTCCGAGTTACTCCCTCCCAGGGGAATAAATCTGCAATCAACTGGGCCTATAAATAGCTGTGGCACACTTCACTGCTGCTGAGGCCCCCTGCCCTTCCCAAAGAGCTGCTAACACACACGCACACACACACACACACACACACACACACACACACACTCTGAGGCTCTCCACCCCTTAATCCAAAGCAGGGCACCCAGCCTTTCTTTGCTACTCTGCGTTTCTTGCCGCTGATGTTATGTGCTAATATTTCTGCGAGCAAACACATTAACAGGGGCTAATTAAAGTAATTTGTCCCTCACATATCTGCACATTAGTTCTAATAGCTTTCAGGCAATTAAAAGCCCGAACCACCAGCCATATTAGCCATTCCATCTGAATCATGTGCTTAAACCCTTTGAGAGAGCCACTAACGCTACGCTAGGCTAACGCTAGTTATTGGTAGCCGGGGCTAATCACCTCATTAGTCAGCAGGCTTAATGAGATGTGTTATTTAAGTAGATACTGTATCAGGCGGGGGGGACCTGTTCCTCTGGAGCCAGCACACAACACAGAGACACATTTTTATCATCATTAATCTCATACAGGCACACACACACACACACGAATGGTCTCACAGAAGAAATCCACAGAAATAGATTTTATAATGAACACTTTCCATAACTGTATATCACAGTGTGAAAGAAATTCATGTCGATGTTAAAGCAACAAAAAGCTCCGCCAGGAGACAACACTGAAAAAAAAGCCAAAGATAGTCCTAAAAATACGTTCCAATACAACGTTTCTTTTCTTCCGGATTATGTTTGTTTTTGATTTATCACAATTACGTTTAATCCAAATCGGCGTAGGGAGGAGGTGGGAGTGGATGGATGGTTGGGTCAAACACAGGACTTTCACCCAGGAGACCGGTGTCCCATACCATCATCTTTTACTAAACCTTACCAAGTACTGATGTTTTTTTTTTTTTTTTTATAAACCTAAACTTAATTGAGAATGCAGTTTTAAAATGACAAAAGTGCCATAAGTCAAACACTATAAAGTTGATATACTCGTATGTAGAAATTAAACGTATTTTGGGTTCAGAAACGTCAAGATTTGTTAGGGTTCAGATAGAAATATAGAAACTATAGGGCTGTCAATCGATTCAAATATTTAATCGCGATTAATCGCATGATTGTCCATAGTTAATTAAGATTAATTGACATTAATCAGACATTTTTTCTCTGTTCAAAATGTACCTTAAAGGGAGATTTGTCAAGTATTTAATACTCTTATCAACATGGGAGTGGGCAAATATGCTGCTTTATGTAAATGTATGTATATATTTATTATTGGAAATCAATTAACAACACAAAACAATGACAGATATTGTCCAGAAACCCTCACAGGTACTGCATTTAGCATACAAAATTTGCTCAAATCATAACATGGCAGCCCAACAGACAACAACAGCTGTCAGTGTGTCAGTGTGCTGACCTGACTGACTTGCCCCAAACTGCATGTGATTATCATAAAGTGGGCATGTCTGTAAAGGGGAGACTCGTGTTTACCCTTTGAACCCATTTTCTAAAAATCACAAGTTGTGTTCAAGAAATTAGTGGCGTTAAAACGAATTTGCGTTAATGCGTTATTATGGCGTTAACTTTGACAGCCCTAATAGAAACATTAGATGGACAAAAAAATGTCATTCATTTGTTTCAATGGGTTTTAATCTGTGAAAGACTGCATCTTCTGAGCTGGATTTGGTTTTTTGAAATGGGCCGAGGGAATGCTACTGCTGAGATGTGAGATACAGGTTTTAGACACCAGTCCAGCCCGACTTGATTTGTCACATTTTGTGTTTTCCTCTGGACAGGAGAGCGATTTCCAACATTAAGGCAAATTTCTTGGCTTTTATTAAGAAGCTAAACCGTGATGACTTCCATAATGGTGCACCTTTCTCTTGGTTGACCTCCCTTTAAAGAGATACTGGAGGCCTAGCCCCATTTGTGTCTCTCATGTTTTACCAGTCCCATCTGATTCTCTGAAAAGTAAAAACCTGACAATCTGCTGTTCTGAGGGTATTTCCAGAATCCTTAAAGACTCCTTGAACCATCTGGATGAAAACATGTTCAATCTGCTGCACACACAATAAAAAGCCATTTGATCCCTTTCTCAACATGCAACTGTTCCAAACAAAGAAGGATAGCTGCAAATGCCTTTACCTAAAGTGTACAACAAAAGTTTTATTATAATTTATATTAATGTTACCTTCTGTTATTTTATACTTTGGATTGTCTTTCTCTCTTTTCCATTGTCATTATCTGCCTTCTCCTCATTTCTGTGAATCCATGAATGAATGGAAACACGTGTGTGTTGTGTAACCAGATCTAACAGATCTACTGTGCAGCAACTCTGGCAGTTCAGCTGGAACTGTCACACTAATGCAGTGCTACCACATATCAATAATTTAATTGAATTATTGTCTTGTAATTTTATCATGTGCCTCTTGGCATGTTTATTAGTGTTCCTGTCAAAGAGATCACGAAAGATTACTGAAGATATCTGCTGCCTGCTGCATAACACCGTATCACAGGATCTTTAGAAGTTGGACGGAATAATGCATTTCAATCTTTCACGTGTCGTACAAAAAGGCAAGAGGAGAGTCCACGATTCTGTCCACCTGGATAAGAAAAAAGGGTTGCAAATGTTTTTTACTGTGTTTTCATCCAGACAGTTACAAGAGACTTTGATGTTTCAGGGAATACTTTCAGAACTACATGTTGTTAAATGAATGATTGCTTGGTATTTCAAATATTTTTCAGAAAAATGGATGCTTAGTTCTGTGACTCGAATGTACTGATTCTACATGAGAGATCCAAAGTAGGTCTATTGAGTACTGACTTACTGTTTGCTTCTCTTCAGTCCAGAGTAATGTTGATCCATCAGAGATTAAAGGAAGACTCGTGATTGTGTCAGATTTAAAAACATACTAAATAATTAAGGATTACAGTATTTGCATGCAAGCAAAACACATTTTAAATAAACTAGGGCTGTCAGAGTGAACGCGATAATAACGTGTTAACGCAAATTAGTTTTAATGCCACTAATTTCTTTAACGTATTAACGCAACTTGCGACTTTTAGGTTGTAGCGGTCTCAGTTTTATAGCTAGAGTGAAGATACCGGTATCATATGAAACTGTCATTGTTTTGTGTTACTTGATTTCCAATAATAAATATGTACATACATTTGCATAAAGCAGCATATTTGTCCACTCCCATGTAGTATCAAAATCTCCGTTTAAGGTACATTTTGAACATATAAAAAAGAACGTGTGATTAATTTGCGATTAATTGCGATTAACTATAGACAACCATGTGATTAATTGCTATTAAATATTTTAATCGATTGACAGCTCTACTGTTAACATTTTCCACTATGGAAACTCCATCCTGAAACTATCTGCAGGATCTGGCTTCATGCTTTTATCAAGGCATGAAAAATTAAAACTGCACCTTTTGGAAAAACATGAGGTGGCTCAAACAGCCCTGTTGCCAGAGTTAAATGAACACCAGACAATCAGCCCTAAAATAAACTAAATGTTTATTTATTAAAAGTGGTCAAAGTTTACTAAATGAGGTTTGGAAACTGCATCTTCAACTGCAAAGCAAATAAGTGGAAGAAAGAACCAATCACTGGAAACACCTTAGAAAAGGTCAGACTGACTTATTGATGAACCTCGTCAATGATCACTCTGCCAAAGTTAAAATGAGGGCTTCTTAATTGATCGGTCAACACATAACATGGCAGAAGTGATTGTTTTTGTCTGCAGGTGCTCTGTTTGAGCAGGTAGTGTGTCACATCAATGGTGTGTGTGTGTGGTGTGTGTGTGTGGTGTGTGTGTGTGTGTGTGTGTGTGTCTGTGGTTACTGTGGTGCTATCAGACCCCTGACCTTTCCATGTCCTGATAGCGTCCCTGGGGAGAGAGAGAGAGGGATGGAGGGATGGAGCGAGAGGCTGAGGAGGAGGGGTGAAGGGGGGAGGCCTTTTGTTTTTCTACTGGAGGCCTCAATGTCACCACAACCTGAGCTTTGATGGAGCAAACAAGCTGTTTTTGTGAACCCAGCTTGAAAACATACACTTATGTCAGGGATAAAACTGAATTATGATACGGATTTATGACACTTATCCCGTTTATGTTTGACATTTATGAAACAAAAAAAATATTTATATCTTTTGTTCTTTAATTTGAGAATTTGACTTAAAGTGGAAGCTACAAACACGAGCACTAAACAGACCGAGATGCACACGTCCTCCAGGAGAGGAAGAGCATCACCTACATGGTGAAAGCAGCCCAGCGTGTTGATGCCAGATTTAATTGTCTGGGGCAAAGGCGAGTGTAAACTGCACGCCTCACAGACAATAAGTGCTAGTGTTACCAGGCTGCACAGTGTGTTAATGGAGAAGCAGGGAGGGGAGGTTTGAGGCGGGGGGTGAGGGGGTGGGGGGTTTCTGGTGCTCCCGACCCCGCGAATCACATCACCTCCTCCCTTCCTCTGCCCCCTCACTCCCCCCATCAGGCGCCCACCATTTGCTCATCCATCACCATCGCCCCTCGCTCTCCTCTCCCCTCCGTCTTCCATCACTCCACCCAGCCAATTTAGTCCTCACTCATTTTTCTCTCCTCTGCAGAGCGCCGTGCTTTTGTCCTCCTTCCGAACCTCTCTTTCACTCCTTTCCCCTCACCCGCTCTCTCCTCTCCGCCGGTGTCTGATCGCAACATTTGAGCGGTCTGTTGTCGGTGAGGGCGTTGAATGACAGCTCACTGTGTGTGCTGGGTTTTTTTTTTCTGTCTGTGTGCAGGCAGTCTGCTGTTTGTGTGTCCTGAATACATGTAAAAAGTGTGTCGATGCATGTGTGTATCTGGAGCCTGTAATTAAAACCAGTGACGACCAAAAAAACAAGAACTACAGCCAGGCTTCGCCATCTGTCCCCCCCCTAAACCTGATACTCCTGAACCACCTTTATCTCTTTCTTTCTCCCTCTCTTCCTCTCTCCACACACTCACCTAGCACACACACACTCCCAAACGCACCACTAATGCTGCCATTCGGCCATTTTCCAGGAGTTCCTCTGTAAGCCATAGCATCCAGAATTAAAGAGCATTAGTCATGACTGCAGGGCACAGCACCCTGGCCTCAGCCTATCATGTTTGCACCATTCCTACTACAAAGACACACACAAACATTATACACTAACACACACACACACTACCAACTCATCCATCCACACACACACACACTCATCCTACCCCCCACCCAGTCCCCCCGTGGTCCCCAGGCTCTCTTTGCCACTCATTAACCCTGTCACGTTTACGGTATGAATTAAATGATTCCAGTGATGCATCCCCACGCATCGAGGGAGCCACAGCCAGACCTCGTCCCCCCCCTCAAGGCTGGAGGGACGGCCCGAGGCGCCACTCGGCACCCTCATTATTACCAGCATGGTGGTCGCTAGCTGCCACACTGTTGTTTTAGCATGTACACGTCCTTGTGTGTATGTGTGTGTGTCGCATGTATCTAGTGTGCGCCTGTCACCCTCTGGATGTTTGATGTTTTAATGTCTGAATGGAGGCGGATGCTTGTTTGTGCTCAGAGCAGCAAAAAGCTGATAGTGGTATTCCACTGTCTTCATTCAAATGATGGATTTCCATATTCAATGAATGTGTGCCTTTCAGGAAAGCTATACATCGGCAGGTTTAAACACAAGCTGGGTTTTCATGAAAACTTCTCTGGCACCCAAAAATGTATGCAGTTCTGTTTATTTATTTACACACACATACAGTAAAACTTCATAAAATCCATAAAAATGTGACAGATGAGATCAAGAAGTCACAGACTTATGCAGCACACCTCCTCTCAAAGTAAGGAGAAAAACAAAAGAAAAGAAAATTAAGCAGATAAACTAACCAATCAGTACACAGTAGGGATGGAACGGTTCACAAAATTCACGGTTGGGTTCATATCACGGTTTTGGGGTCACTGTTTTCGGTTCGGTACATTTCTGTTACAGCGAGTAGGTCATGTTCTGATTTCAACATGCTTTTCATTTATTTGGCAAAAATAAGTTAACAAATGTTTGCCTTAACAAAAGTATGGCTTCCATAAGGAACATAAACACTTCTTCATTGTCAAATCTTAATTGAAAGAATAGGTCTTCTACAGTCATTAGTGTAAAAAAAAAATGCAGCTTTGTTATTTTCATATAAATATGATGTAATTATAGACTAAGGTCATCAACATAAATTGAAGCATAAGCTCAACCAGAACTTTACTAAAAAAACAACAACAGTATAACATACAGTATGTCTCAGTTCCCTGATTATCAGCTCTTAATTGAAAGATTAGTTTTTCCACTCACAAAGTGCAGTATTTGGAGGAATACGGTTGGATTTCTGTGCCACTGTGTTATTTAAAAATAATTAATAACTATAAAACAAGTTACAGGGATTGTGCTGCTGGAATTACTGTGTTGCTTAAGTATCAGTGAGACTGAATATTATAGCGCGGCTCAAGTAACGTTACGTTAATCATATGCTGAAATCCAGCGTCCTCCACGACTGCATAAGGCTGCATATCTTTCACTATCAACCTCCCCGATGCTGTAGTTGTGTTTTTTGCCCTGTCTAAGTCTGCATTTAAAGGCTGTTTAAATGCTGCAGGGAGAAGGCACCGCTGCTCTTTCCTACCTGAAGTGTTGCCGCTAGCAGAAACCACACGTGTTGCACAGTGCTCACACAGTCACTGTTTTAACCACCATTTTTTTCCATATCTTTGGGATACAATGTGTCTCATCTGCTTACCCATAGCCCCCTCCCTCCCCCTACCCATCAGTCCGTGTGTATGTATGTGATTGTGCCTGTGTATGTTGCTTTTTGTCGTTCGTCTCCTGTCTGTCTCACACCGTTTTCCCCCCGACTATGTTAAAGCGTCTTTGAGATCCTTAAAAAGCGCTATATAAATCTAATATATTATTATTATTATTAATGCATGCGCAGTAAAATCTGGTCTGCACTCGCCAAAATTGAGCCAATAGCAGCAGGACCACAGCTTCAGTTACACTGCGCATGTGTTAAACCCCTTACCTGTCCGCCCGTGTCCCAGCCTCCTTTCCATAGGCCTTGGTTTTTCGTGTGACAATAAACGGGAGCCTAACTCTAAATGAAAAAATTACACAATCTGCAACTTATTTCAAATGAACCGAACAATACATACACGACCCGTATCGTGACGTGTGAACCGAACGTTTCGGATTTTTTACCTGAACCGTTCCATCCCTAGTAGACAATGATCCAATAAAATGTAGTTTTGTTAAAAGTAGATAAATTAAACTGGATGCTTAAAGCTTCAGTAGGCAACAAGTTTTTGGCATCATTGGGCAGAAATTCCATAATAACCTTTCAGCATATTGTAATTCAAGTGTTCTGTGAGAAAACTAGACTTCTGCTCCTCCTCATGGCTCTGTTTTCAGGATTTAGAACATCTAGCCTGTGACGGGAGACTTTGACCAATCACCTTGCAGATGCCATTAAGAGCACTGGAGGCCATTGGAGGACACTGGAGGACACCGGAGGACACAGAGGCACATGATTTTTTTCAGATTACCTGTCTCATGCACTACTGTCAGGATATAGTGACCGTTTATAAATAATAACTTTTTTAATCATATTTACTCCATTTCTACCCACTGCTGCTTTAACAACCAAAAAAAGAGAACATTATCTGGATAATCTCAGTAAAGGCAATACGTACCAGCTTTAAATACTTAAAGCGCCTTCCACTAAAAGGATCTTTTGTGTGTTAGTTGACTTGATTGTTTGACCTTCGCTGAGTTTGATATTAGAAGGTTGTTTTATCTACCGAAGGGGGAAAATTCCTCTGAGCTCACCTTCAATCTCAGTTTAACGTTTTAGTACGTCCGAGCACAATTTGGTGACAGCACAACTAGTTTAGTTTGTGGTTCAATATGCAGCTTGCACAAGAAACTCGAAAACTTCCAGCACTCTTGCATTGAGGATGGACTTGTCAGTGAAGTGGGAGACATCTTGTATCCAGCAGTTTAAGCTTTAAAATTAGAAATATTTCCATATTCATTGATGGATTTTTCAGTGAGCATGAAATAATAATAATATGTAGTTGTAAGAGTTTTTAACAGGGCAATTTAAAATTCAATCTGACAAACGATTATTCAAAGCAGAGTATTTTATATGTCTTAAAGGTCCCATATTGTAAAAAATTAGATTTTCATGTCTTTTATATTATAAAGCAGGTTTCAGTCCTATATAAATACTGTGAAAGTATCAAAACACTTAATCCACAGAGAAATACACACAGCCCGTATTCAGAAACTGTGCGTTTGAAACAAGCTGTCAGGATTTCTGTCCATTTGTGATGTCACAAATCTACAATATTTACGCCATTTTACAGTTTTAAATGTAAACATTCTAAATGTGTCCCAGTTTATTTCCTGTTGCAGTGTATGTGAATACATACTAAGACCTCAGCTGACACGAAGTAAACATGGACTTAAGCTGTTGCCTAGTAACGCAATTCCATTGCCATTCCATTGAAATGAGCTAAAACAGAGCGTTTCTGATAGATGGTGAATATAGATATAGTCAGACAGACAGTATGAGAAAAATAATTGATTGTTTGAACATTAAAGCATGTAAACATGTTCTAGCTGAAACCCATAATATAAGTATGAACCTGAAAATGAGCACGATATGTCCCCTTTAAAACATGTCAGAGGATCTTTAACAAACCTGCATTTTCCTTTGAAACGAAATGAGAGAAGACAACTACAAGCAGACACACTGAAGCTGTTGATAGAGGTGAAAACATCCAGCCCGTTCACACAAAAAGGTGTATGAATGCCACGATAATACGCAAGGCGTTTAGCGTGCAATAAGTGCGCCTTTCTTGATTTCCGTGTGTCATTTGTACGCCATGTATCCGGCACTGACACTAATGTAAATTAATCAACGTATAAATGCTACGGTAAGAGTTAGTGTGGAGCTGGATGGGTCCAACAAACACTGGACTTTTAACCAGAAGACCCGTGTTCGAGAGACCGTTGTTGACCGGTGTTTTGTTTTGTCAGTTACATGTTTTCTGTAGTTGTTTCCATACGTGTTTTACTTAGTTTTCTCATTTATTTTAAGCTCAACCACAACATGTTCCCTTACCCTAACTAAGTGGTTTTCTTTCCTGAGCCTTAATTAGTGTTTTTTCTTGCCTAAACCTAACTGCGGACGTTTGCATGACGTACAAACGACACGCAAAAGTGCTAAAATGCATACTCATGACACGTGGAAGTCCGTGTAACGTGGTATTTATACACCTTCCAGTGAGACTGGGTTGTCCTTACAGTTACATCAGTGAAATGTTAGCCCGGGCCTGGCTCTCTCTGACATTCCTCTTTGAACACTATATCCGACTGTGTTTGTGCTCAGTTAAAATTTGTCAAAGTCTGACTGCAAGAACACACACAGATAGCTGCTAAAAAATATGAAAACAACCTTGTCGCCCAGCATATCGTTTGCCTTTTTACAACCGAGCTGCAATCGATTCAAATAAAAACACCATTCACCTTCTTTTTCATTCTCTCCCTCCAACTGCTGCGGTGTGTTTGTAGGTGTGTGTGTGCGTGTGTGTGTGTATGCGAATGTTTAAGTGCAGTCAAACGTGACCCTCCGCCTCCTTAGTAAAGCAGCGCCTTGACACGTGTTCGGGTAATGGCGCTAATACGCTCATAAATCGAAATAAGCCCGGCACTGTCAAATAAAAGAGAGGGAGAGAGGGTGTGTGTGTGTGTGTGCGTGCGTGGGTACGTGTGTGTGTGTAAGGTATCCGGCTGCCAACAGTCCAACGAGGCTTATCAACGGAATCACCCTGTCCTGCTGCCGTCTGTCTATGGCTTTAAACACATACACCTCCTTGATTTCTCTCTGATAACACACTGCTGTGTATGTATGTGTCTGAGTGTGAATGTGTGTGTGTGTGTGTGTGTGTGTGTATGTGTGTGCGAACATGAAGGACGTGTCAACTACACTCATTGAGACAGCTCAGTGCTGTTAACCTGTGTGTCCTCCTCATTACGGCCCATATCCGTGTTGCTATGGACGATATGAGAGGAGGCAGATAAAGCAGTAGGAGGGATTTGCATGGTAAAGCCCCCTTCTCTCTCCCTTTCCTTTTTCTCACTGAAAGCAGAGTGGTTCACCACACACACACACACACACACACACACACACACACACACACACAGACACACACCGTCTCCCACTCTTTACAAGGCTTGAATGCATAATCGCGCTCTTTGGGACCTGTAGTCCAAGTACATGAAGCAGCAGTTAGAACCAAACGGCTGAAAGCCTGCAGGGCGAGATGGAAAGAAGAGAGCGAGAGCACAGGGGAGACACTTGAGAAGGGGGATTTCTAGATGAGAACCATCTATCTTCAATATCCTTTCAGGAATTAAGAAAAAAACATATTTCATTTCAGATTTATGGCAACACATTCTCAAAATTGTATCATTGCTTTCACTGAGGCTACTGCCAAGACCTTGAAGCTTGCTTTACTTAGCGAACATGTGAGCCCTCAAGTAAAAATATGCAAATTAGCAGACTTGCAGTGAGAGTTTTTTTGTGTTGTGATCACACCACATGACTGCTTCCTGTCAGATTTATTTCAAGGTTAAGATCCCTCAGCATGTCTGTGATATATGGCTGTTTGGTATATTTGATTCAGATGGTTTACACATTATGATAACCCCTACATTTTTGCGGTTTGCGGTCCAACCAGTCACTTAAGGAGGGAGTGTTGGCTGATTGTCTGGTGTTCATTTAACTCTGGCAACAGGGCTGTTTGAGCTATCTCATGTTTTCCAACAGGTGCAGTTTTATTTTTTCATGCCTCGATAAAAACATGAAGCCAGATACTGCAGATAGTTTAGGGATGGAGTTTCCATGGTGGAAAATGTAAAAGGTAGGGCAGTAAATCGAATAAAATATTTGATCCCGATTAATCGCAAATTAATGGCACATGTAAAAATGTAGGCCTCCCTTAAAGGGAGATTTGTCAAATATTTAATACTCTTATCAACATGTGAGTGGGCAAATATGCTGCTTTATGCAAATGTATGTATATATTTATTATTGGAAATCAATTAACAACACAAAACAATGACAGATATTGTCCAGAAACCCTCACAGGTACTACATTTAGCATAAAACAATATGCTGAAATCATAACATGGCAAACTGCAGCCCAACAGGCAACAACAGCTGTCAGTGTGTCAGTGTGCTGACTTGACTATGACTTGCCCCAAACTGCATGTGATTATCATAAAGTGGGCATGTCTGTAAAGGGGAGACTCGTGGGTACCCATAGAACCCATTTACATTCACATATCTGGAGGTCAGAGGTCAAGGGACCCCTTTGAAAATGGCCGTGACAGTTTTTTTCCTCGCCAAAATTCAGTGTAAGTTTGGAGCGTTATTTAGCGTCCTTCACAACAAGCTAGTATGACATGGTTGGTACTGATGGATTCATCAGGTTTTTCTAGTTTCATATGATACCAGTATCTTCTCTAGCTTTAAAACTGAACTGCTACCACCTAAAAATTGCAAGATGCGTTAATGCCTTAAAAGAATTAAAGGCATTAAATATAATTTGAGTTAACGTGTTATTATCACGTTAACTTTGATAGCCCTAGTATTTTTTTAAATTTTCATTGTACATTTTTCTATTCTATATTTATGTTCTTGACTTTTGTAATACTTGCTATTATTTTCTCTGTATTTATTGTTATGCACCAAAATGCCAAGACAAATTCCTCGTATGTGAAAACCTACTTGACAATTAACCTGATTGTGAGATAAATAAAACGTGTTCGACAAGTTTGTAGTAAATGATCTGGCAACAAAATACAAGCCATGTTGAGGAACGAACACCAAACACTTATGACTTGCCCCAAACTGCATGTGATTATCAGAAAGTGGGCAGGTCTGTAAGGGGGAGACTCGTGGGTACCCATAGAACCCATTTACATTCACAGATCTGGAGGTCAGAGGTCAAGGGACCCCTTTGAAAATGGACATGACAGTTTTTCCTCGCCAAAATTTAGTCTATGTTTGCAGTGTTATTTAACCTCCTTCATGACAAGCTAGCATGACATGGTTGGTATCCAATGGATTCATTAGGTTTTCTAGTTTCATATGATACCAGTACCTTCACTCTAGCTTTAAAACTGAGCCGCTATAACCGAAAAATCACAAGTTGCGTTAATGCATTGAAGAAATTAGTGGCATTAAAATTAATTTGCGTTAACGAATTATTATCTTGTTAACTTTGACTGCCCTAGTTAAAGGGTAACTTCTGTATTTGTAATAATTTTTGAAATTGGTCCAGTATTGTGGGATAACTGTGGATGTATTAAAGGTCCCATATTGTAAAAAGTGAGATTCTCATGTCTTTTATATTATAAAGCAGGTTTAAGTGCTATATAAATACTGTTAAACTATCGAAGCGCTCAATATACGGAGAAATACTCACAGACGGATTTCAGAAATTGTGCGTTTGAAACAAGCTGTTAGGATTTCTGTCCACTTGTGATGTCACAAGTCTACAATATTTAGACAATTACACACTTTTGAATGTAAGCATTCTCAGTGTGTCCCAGTTTATTTCCTGTTGCAGTGTATGTGAATGACATCATCTGACAGGAAGTAAACATGGACCCAAACTGTTGCCTAGCAACGCAATTCCGTTGCAATTCTGTTGAAATGCACTAAAACGGAGCATTTTAGACAGAGGATAAATACAGGTATATTCAGGCAGACAGTATGAGGAAAATAAAGGTTTTCTTTTAACATAACAGCATGTAAACATGTTCTAGTAGGAACACAAAATAGAAGTATGAACCTGAAAATGAGCACGATATGGGACCTTTAAGAGAACTTGATACAGTGTTCGAGGCGGGGCCCTGTTCATTCCTATCAAAGTTGCTCAGTGGCGCACGATGCCAAAATGGCTCGACTTCCGAGTGGAAAAGTACTGGGGGCTTGGGGATAGCGCTGTAACTGGCAACCAGGAAAGGAGCTGCAATTAAAAGTGACCAGCGCCAATGTAACGTCCACTAAAGTATCTGGCAACATTATGGAAAGGACCCTACAGAGAAATAAAATGTTTTTCTCACCTTTCTCTTCATCCGGTCTGTTTGTTATTGTGTCCAAGTCCCACTCAAGGAGGAGTCTCGTTGTAAAATCTGAATATGGAGCAGCAATGGGTCCCACTCTTTACCGCATTGGGCCTCTGTGGGCATAGATAGGGTCACAGTACCCACAGGAACACCACCAGTCTCTGGAGCCTTGCACCAGCTGCTTCACCCTCCGCTGTTGATCCTCTATCTCCTCATCCACTCTTCAATTTGTAGGAGCTCTTCATAGGTATACTCTGGCTCAAATAAATACGGGCAGCCATCAAATTCAAAGATCTCATCCACATTGTCATCTAGTCATCTAAATATTCAGCCATGAAGATCTTTTAGATAAACTACGCTTTCTGTACTCCAACACAACAAACTCTGCCCGGCTGGTGTTACCGGCACTCCTCTCTCACTCACATTTCCATTCATCGTTGTGTTCTGGCAACACGTCACCTCGCAAGGTTTCAGACTTCTCCTTGAGTGAGACCCTTTACATAATGTCAGACACTTCTAATAACAATCAGAGCCTGTCATATCAAAAACAAGCACTTTTAGTGGATGTAAATGACGGTGCCAGCTTGCCCCAATAGGATTACATTACAGCCCGTGATCAGCAACCGTCACAGCGCTCTCCCTCAATACTGGACCAATTTAAGAAATTGTTGTCCCTATTAGTCAGTTAGACACCAAGACATGAGGAAATAGGGTCCAGATTAAAAAATACAGATGTTACTGTTAAAGCTGAAAATGTCTGAAAAAGTCATCCTTCTCACAGCTGCTGCAATGGTGTGAGTGTTTACCATGCTGGCTACAAGACAATCACTGAACTGTGGTTGACTGAACTCAGACAGAGTTAAAGTTTACACCTTTCGTCTGCCAGCAAATGTTAAAAATGCTTCAAACCAAAGAATGGAACTTATTACACCTTTTTCACGAAGTTTGACTTGAAAAAATGAAGAAGAGGGCAGAAAGTAGGGAAACACCTGGATGTGGAAGAGTTGTTGTATTACATTTAATCCTTCAAAGGCTAAAGAAGTGTGTTTCATGGTAAGAGGGATGTATTTAGTGCAGTAAAATTTTCATAAATTGGATCTTTTATACGTATATTACTGATCTGAGCTGTCCCACTGCAGTAAATCACACTCTTACAGCGCTAAGAGTGGGTTAAAACATGGTGGAAGTTTGCAGTTTGTGTGTGTGTGTGTGTGTGTGTGTATGTGTGTGTGCTGTCTGCATGTGACTGTGCGTCTGCCTGTTTACTTTATGCAGCAGCTTTTGGCAGCTCACTCTCTCCTCCAAAGCTCTCTTCCCAACTTTAATTAACACACACACACACACACACACACGCACACACACACACACACAAACATGCACAGCACCCCAGAGAGTCCAGGAGAGCAAAGGGAACCAGGGAAGGAAAACAAAAATATTTCTCTGACTGAAAAGGGGAACCTGCTTCCAGTAAAAGGAAAGAAGGGTGTTAAAGGTTGTGTGTGTGTGTGTGTGTGTGTGTGTTTGTGTGTGCGTGCGTGTGCATGTGTGTGTGTGTGTGTGTGTGTGAGAGAGTGTGAGACCTGGAGGATGCGGTGACTCACCGCTCCTCTGAGTCACCACTAACAACGATGAAGGGATAGAGGGAAAAGAGAAAGAAATATGATTTAGAGAATGAAAGAATAGTGAAGTCAAACAGGACTCCCTTCACACATCAGTGTTGTTCCAGAAAACACGTAAGTGTGTGAGAGTGCACATGTGATTCTGCACTGATATGGAGGGTATGTTTATGTGTTTGAGTGTGATGTCCCACTGAGCGTGCGCAGTGTGTTTATTTTTGCAGCGTTACAGTGAGTAGGAGGACTGTCCTTCAACCAGATGTCTCGCTGTCACTGAGCACAGTTGTGTGTTTACATGAAGTCCATAAGTCGGCTGCATTCATGCTTAAAGGGTAACTTCGGTATTTTTCAGCCTGGACCCTATTTTCTCATATTTTTGGTTCAAAGTGACTAATGGGGACAACAATTTTTTAAATTGGTCCAGTACTGAGGGAGAACGCTGCAGCCGCCAGCCACTTAAAAGCTGTAATGTGATCATTTGGGGCAACCTGGCACCGTCAGTTTACGCCCACTTAAAGTGCTTGTTTTTGACGCCGACAAGCTCAGATTATTATAAGTGTCTGACAACATTATGGAAAGGACCCTCCAGAGAAATTAAACCTTTTTCTTACTTTTCGCTTTCTGTTTGTCATTGTGTCATGTGACTTGTAGCCGGAAGAGACAATGGTGGAAACGTGAGTGAGAGTGGAGAGATGAGTGCCACTGGACACCGGTGTTGTCAGAGTTTGTTGTGTTAGACTACAGGAAGCATAGCTTAGTGTTATTTAAAGATTTTCAATGTCATGGCTGAATATTTCGGTGATTTCAACTATGTGGAGGCGACCCAAGGTTTCAGAACGAGACCTCTCCGAGTGAGACACACAATAACAAACAGACGAGATCAAGCAAAAGATAAGAAAAAGGTTTAATTTCTCTGTAGGGTCCTTTCCATACTGTTGTCAGACACTTATAATAACAATCTGAGCTTGTCAGTGGCAAAAACAAACACTTTTAGTGAATGTAAATGACGATGCCAGGTTGCCCCAAATGGCTACATTACAGTTTGTTTAGTGGCTGGCGGCTGCAGCATTCTCCCTCAATACTGGACCAATTTCAAAAAGTGTTGTCCCCATTAGTCACTTAGACATAAAAGCATGAGAAAATAGGGTCCAGGTTGAAAAATACCAAAGTTATCCTTTAAGCTAAAGAAAGGTGTTGCTTATAGCAATGAATCCGCAAATACTTATTACCCTACTGTTCAGCTCTACAGCGCTTTGTGGTTTCTTTTAGCTCATTGTTTTTGGTAATCCACAAACTCCACTCTTAGCCTTGTTTCCAGCTGTAGCAAGCAGCTTTTTTAGTCAGCAAGCAAGCTATGATAAACCAGCGCTGCCTGCACAACACCTAATGGAAGACCGACAATGCTAGTGACTAGCTGGTGAGCTATTAATATTCACTGTTTTTTTTGTGAATGGAGTCTGGTCTTGTCTTGAAGACCGTGATATAACGACTTCAATCCTCATCAGAACGGGCTGTCTGACGGCGAGGTAAAGAGGTGAAAATATTCTAAATATAGCGAATATTTAAACTGATATTGAATCATTTTTTTTTAATTAATTTTTCTGCTAAACGACGCTATACTTTGCCGTCAGACATTACTATTCCGACGGTAATTGAGGCCATTATATCAGGGTCTTCGAGACCAGACCAAACTCAATTCACAAAACAGTCATTTTACTTCGTGCAACGCGGGAGTATACCTTCAACCCCACTTCAGGATTTCCGAACCAACCCTTTCAGTTATTTCCAAACTTAGCAGAGCTAACTTTGACTGAGCTAATGCTAGCATCCACATTATTCCTACCTTATTGATTAGCTTACTTTGGAAACCTACGTCACTGTTATTAGCTAATGGCTGACTGGGTGTTTCCATTTGAAAAAAAACAGAGCAGAACACAGATGGACCCACCCTTTAACTGAATTATGAATCAAAGAATTAAAACTGGAATGTCATGCTTTTACATGTAAATAAACGTCCGTTGCATTCAAGCCCTTGCCAAACGAGTTCACAATGCTGATAAAGCCACTCGTCTCCAGGGAACGCGCTCTGTATTTGGTTTCTGGTGTCTGTGGCGACTTTCCCTCGCTAAACTGGATATTCCCGCTCACTCTTTATACACAGATTACTACATGAATGCATATATAAATAAAAAGTCATGCCCACTATAAAAGATTGTTAAAGTTAAGTTTTATATATGTCCTTGTAAAAATGTTATTTTTTAAGGTTATATTACTGCTTGTGATATAAACTTCCTGTTTACATAGTTGATAGCTTTTGATTAGACAGTGCTACAGATGTTTCATAGCAGCTGTTTTACACATTACTCAAAGGGACCGTTTGTAAGAATCAGAAATTGCTTGTTAACAGCGACACCTGTGGCCATTAAGTCAACGAAAGTCAGCGTCCTGTTGCTCGCGCTTGTGCTCGCTCTACATAGACATGAACGAGCATCACTCAAAACAGTGAGGCGACACACGTCAGCTAAAAGCACAATATCACTCTATATTTCAGCTGCTTGGCAGTAATGTTAGCTGACCAGACGAAGGTCTCTCCATGAATCAATGCTGATCCTAGTGTTGGCTTTTCCTGCCTCAGCCTCCCGACCACGGCCGGAGGGAACGGGGGAGACACCGGAGTTTTGGTCGGAGACGATAACGTTTCTCTCTGCGGAGCCCCGTCACTTCACAAGACACGGGAAACCTATGTTGGTCTGGAGGAGCTGCAGCAGTTATTTCTGCACAAACGTCCACTTTTTTTTATGTTTTCAACATTCAATCCAAATCCCTCTGCTGTGTCACCATCACTGCTGTCTCCGGACTCCTACCACATCGTTCACCTTTACACCTCCAACTAACAACGTGCTGTCAGCAGATCTGTTCCCAACATCAGGATGAGGCGTGGTGCAGCTTTGTGATAAAACTTTTTATCGCGGCGATTGAGATAAGGACCCGCTGCACATGAGGTTTATATAACAGCCAGTGTTGACTCGCTGTGGACTCCAACCAGCTGAGTCATGTGGCTCCGGCTCCCTGGATGATGTGTTGGTCCAGCGAGAGAAGTAAACAAAGCAGAGAGGACGGAGGGAGGACACATGTGAATCGCACACACATGGACATACACAGACACGCACACACCTGTCCGATGTTTTCCGCAGCTGTGAGTACAGTCTGTCTCTCCCAGGGGCTCTGACAGAGAGACGTTGAGCGCCACTCGCACTCCTCTCCACCTCCCCCATCATGTCCACAAACACACACACACACATCAACACACTTCTCTGTGGTTTAGAGATGTCATGTCTGGCTGAGTTTGAAGTGTATCTAAGGGGCTATGATTATTATTCTTCACAACACACACACACAAACACACACAGGCACGAACACAAACCACACACTCTTCTCTGGAGAGCCTCAGTGGAGCTGGGGACTCATCCAGTATGAAGGCTGCAGTCAATGACTCTGCTCGGTGCGGTTTAACGCTGCCTCGGGCCAGTTTGATCCAGACCTGTGCTTACTCTCGACTCGCTCCACTGACCGTTCTACCTGCTACACACACACACACGCACACACGCACACACGCACGCACACACGCACACACGCACACACGCACACACGCACACACTCACACACATAAACAAGCTCTGTTCAAGGACTCATGAGACAAGGACTACTCTGTCTATGACGGTTTGGTGTATGACAAAAAAAACAACACAGGTGGTGTACTGTACACCATCTGTAGCTGTATTCTGTTATGTTTCTGTTACATAAAGCTTTTTGTTGTTGTTATTGGTAATCCATACCGTCGTTTGACTTCACATCTCACCTTTAGACTTAAATTTGCAACGCTGATTGCTTTCATTCTAACACATGATCTGTCAGTGTGGTTAGCCCTTCTGGCCTGCCAGTCAAACCTATAATTATCTTGTATGTATGCTTATGTTTTCCTCCATCCAAAAGAGTGAATACATCTATATCCAAATCTACATTTTTTTTTTAAATTGAGGCCACTGCTAGGACTGTGTTTACATTCATTCTTTTAGATAAAGTTGCCTTTTCCCTTTGTCTCATATTTTTTGTTATATTTGAAGTATGTCTGTCAATCGATTCAAATATTCAATTGTGATTAATCACATGGTTGTCCATAGTTAAACGTGATTAATCACACATTTTTTATCTGTTCAAAATGTACCTTAAAGGGAGATTTGTTAATTTAATACTCTTATCAACACAGGAGTGGACAAATATGCAAATATATGTATATATTTATTATTGTAAATCAATTAACACCACAAAACAATGACAGATATTGATCCAGAAACCCTCACAGGTACTGAATTTAGCATAAAACAATATGCTCAAATCATAACATGGCAAACTGCAGCCCAACAGGCAACAACAGCTGTCAGTGTGTCAGTGTGCTGACTTGACTATGACTTGCCCCAAACTGCATGTGATTATCATAAAGTGGGCATGTCTGTAAAGGGGACATTAGTGGGTACCCATAGAACCCATTTACATTCATATATCTTGAGGTCAAAGGTCAAGGGACCCTTTTGAAAATGGTCGTGCCAGTTTTTCCTCGCCAAACTTTAGCATAAGTTTTGAGCGTTATTTATCCTACTTTGTGACAAGCTAGTATTAAAAAGGTTGGTACCGAAAGATTCTTTAGGTTTTATAGTTTTATACCAGTATCTTCACTCTAGCTTTAAAACTGAGCCGCTACAACCTAAAAATTGCAAGTTGTATTAATGCGTTAAAGAAATTAGTGCCGTAAAAAAAATTTGCACTACTGCATTATCACGTTAAATTTGACAGCCCTAATTTGAAGCGTTGTCTTTTTGCTTCTATTAAAAATCAGACTCCTTGTTGAAAGATACATATACATTGCCAGTTCATTTCTTTTGGGTTTTAGAGTGATTTCTGTCTATTTAACAGATCGTTCTGCATCAAAGACCTCAAGAGACATTTTCAACTTGACAGGATTGTATTTCCTCCGCGGCAGCAAAATATGTTACATGAACTGTCAGAAACTGCTGTGGCTTAAAATGGGCTTACTAATTCTAAAAGGAAACCTATAAATGGACACGTTCTCTTGATGTAACAGCTTCTCACTGTAACTCAGAGACTGGCATTCACTCCATTCAAAGAGAAAATGACCACAACTTTTTCAAATGTAATATCTAGAAAACAAAAAGTAATCTCATATTCAGGCCAGTGTAGTATGTTATTTTTAAGCGTACTGCACATACACAAATCTCAGATAACATGCAGAAATTACACATACATTATGTGCAAATGTTAAATACATTATTGTAATATCCATAGTTTTCAGCCAACAGCAGTGAGAATTATTAAAAAGCATATCAGTTTCATAACAGGAAGCAGCTGAAAGTTCAGCTGTTTGGGAGGTATTTATGTGTCTGTGTGCATTTTGTGCATTTGTATGTTTTTGTTTTCAACTCTGGTCAAAGTCAAATATACAGTTTATATCTTTTGAAAGACAGATGGTTGCTGCAGATTTAGTTGTCCATTCAGAAGTGGAGGTAAAAAGGCATTGAGAGGAACTAAATGTCCCCAGGACAACGTGTCACAAGGTCAGGGACAGCTGAGTCACAGCTTCCCTTAGGGGGTCATTACATCGGACAAACAGTGTGAGCCATGGAGTATATGTATGTTCACTGTGTGTGCGTGTGTGTGTGTGTGTGTGTGCGTGTGTGTGTGTGTGTGTGTACTAAGTGACATTGGATCAGTTTTGGAAAACAGTGACACACTGTCGGTTCAGCTTTGTTAGTAGAACAAACATTGTGCATTTCTGTCTGCCTAAGTGTGTGTGTGTGTGTGTGTGTGTGTGTGTGTGTGCGTGCGTGTGCGTGTGCGTGCGTGCGTGCGTGCGTGCGTGTGCTGTCATTACAAAAGCACTATTGGCAGAAATGACACAGCACCTGCTGATGGTGACATACAGTATATGCCGTGCCACTCACTGGAGGAATATATTTTTTACAAGCTCTGTGTTACAATTTCCTGTCTGCTAGCAGTTCTCTAGGCAGTGACACACACTGTGGTGAAAATCAAGCCACATTCCAACAACACCAGTGCTGAAAAACAATATGTTAAGATTCGTTGTATATACGGTATGTGCACCATTTCAGCTGCTGGATGTGATTATGTGTCGTTTGTACACTTGTCTGATAGCAGGCAGCTGTCCCACAGTCCAAGACCTAAAGTTCAGTCAGAGACATTGACCCTTGACCACTTATAGGGCCTCTCTCTCTCAAACTGGACCCTCCTCACTCCCACTCCGTGCCTGAATGAACTCACACTCACACAGCTGAATAACACACCCTTCTTTAAGATATAGGGTGTAAATACAGCGGCAAGCTTCGGGACCAACTTCCCCCTCTCCGACAGAAACCGTAACATTTCGTAACCATAGTTTCGTATCAAGCAGTTCACAGTATTAAGAATAAAAAGAATATGCAAACACAGAAACTAAGGATAAAAACATACTCCCATGCTTCTGTGGTGGCATTTCTTTTCTTTTTTTGTAAACATCTTCCCGTTTTTAACACTGATGTTTATGAGCTGCTAGGTTTTTGCAACAGTCCCTGTAAATATACAATCAAAGAATTTACAACCAAATGAACACGTCTAGCGTCTTCTAGACTAGAAAAGGGTCGATTTGATCATAAATACAAAGTACATAAATACGTAAATACCTTAAGTTGTTAGCGTCTGTATAACCATATTCAATGTCTATCTTAGTTGAGCAGTTGATGTTTGTACAGATAGTTGCATGGAACATTTTTGCGTAGCGTGTTCCGTGATGAACACGAAACGCAGTTGTACATGTCCATTAAGTGGGCATCGATGCAGACTCTCTGTTGGAGGGTTTTATAACCCACCTCCACTCCCCGCTGATTGGTTTGGGATGGAACTTAATAAGGTGGACCCTCCACGCGAATCTGCAAACGAAGTGGAAGTAGGTAGGGAGTAGGGAGTAGGGGGTGGTTTGAGAAAAGCCCAAAGTAAATAGTTATTCAGTTAGATCTGGCTCTTTGAGGGAGCTCTCAGAGAATCCATGCAGCAACAAGGATTGTGCTGAGAGAGCGAATCACACACACACACATATGGACATTAAATGTGAGTAAATACCAACAACAAATAGCACATAAAGAGGAGGTTGGGGTGGTATGTAGAATCAGGTTATAATGGCTGTGCTATATACCTGCATGAATAGAATTGGATGCTACTAGTCAGCTCACACAGCTGATGAATGAGCCAGGGATTGTTGAGCATGAATGGAACTGCTCATACCAGTTAGCTAATGCAAGCACAATCCTCAAATCCTGAGAAACTGGCAATTGTTTTTTATCTGCTTGATAAATAACTTAAAGGACTATCGATTATCAAAATTGTTGTCAACTTGCCATCAATCAAAAAAAAAAGACTTTGCAAATGCTTTATAAGGAAGGGAATGTATTCAACATGTTGTTAGACCTCAAGGTTGCACAGTAGCTGTGTCTCCATTCAATTGTCAAGCGAATTTTAAGCAAACGTTTGAAATGTCACAAATAAAAAGAGAGAATTAGGCCCGTTCCATCAGCTGGTTTGGAGCGAATAAACTCGGCATGTCGGCTACAGCGTAGTTTGGTTAGAAGTTGGTGCTATAGGCTAAACATGGCTCTCATCCACCAGGAACCAGAGTAGAAGGAGTAGAGGTTGGCTTGGCCATCTAACCATCTACGAGAGAAAAATGGAGAGAGGTCTTCAGGAATTTGTTTCACTTGGGCAAGTTTTAATAGTTCTGCCATGTCAGCTAGTATTGGCCATATTTCACGCTGTACAGAGACAAAGACAAGCATTCATCCATTATGGGAATATCTGAGTAGACGTCGAAAGCAGAAACGGCTGAATTAAATGTTCGCTATGTCAGAATATATATATAACGCGAAGGCGTTTCCATATCCCATTTAAAGGTCCCATATCGTCCTCATTTTCAGGATCATACTTGTATTTCGTGTTTCTACTAGAACATGTTTACATGCTGTAATGTTAAAAAAAAATACATATTTTCTTCATACTGTCGGCCTGAATATGCCTGTATTTACCCTCTGTCTGAAACGCTCCATTTTAGTGCATTTCGACGGAATTGCAACAAAATTGCAACAGAATTGCGTTGCTAGGCAACAGTTTGGGTTCATGTGTACTTCCTGTCAGCTGATGTCATTCATATACACTGCAACCAGGAATAACCTGGCATACATTTAGAATGTTTACGTTTAAATCTGTGTAAAGGGTCTAAATATTGTATATTTGTGACATCACAAATGGACAGAAATCCTGACAGCTTGTTTCAAATGCAGAATTTCTGAATACGGGCTGTGTGTATTTCTCTGTGGATTGAGCGTTTCGATACTTTCACAGTATTTATATAGGACTGGAACCTGCTTTATAATAAAAAAACATGAAAATCTCACTTTTCATAATATGGTACCTTTAACTCTTTTTCGATAAAGGCAAAAACCACCTCAAGTGAGCGTAAAAACTTTTTTTTTGCAATTGAGGAAGTTTTATCAAATTTTGCCAATAAGAATATGTGAATGGAAACGCAGCTAGTGAGTAACACTGACCATACCTTTTGTTTACCATACTCCACAGGGCATTTTGAAGCCAGGCTGACTTCATCCCATGTCCAGCTCTGTGCTGCAAATAAGTGTATTTCATGAAATGCTGAAGCCGTTCCTTAAAGCAAAGTCTTGCCAGTAAATTCCTGTTCATAATAATGATAAATGCTTTTAGCACAGGTGCTGATGAACGATTATGTTCGCTTGACAGTGTTTTTCTGCTGTAGTTTAGACACTCCAAGTATTCAAATGTGGGTTGAAGAATCGGCCTAACTCTTCCTCCGATCAGTGAGTCGGCCCTCATCCACCTTTATTTTGTTCATTTCACCAGCAGGGACAGTTACTGAGATATGCAGAAACTCTGCAGACAGCTGTTAAGGACATAAATAATCCTCATGGCTGGCTCTATACGTGTGTGTGTGTGTGTGTGTGTGTGTGTGTGTGGGTGGGTGGGTGTGCGTGTGTGTGCGTGTGTGTGCGCGCGCGTGTGTGCGTGTGTGTGTGTGTGTGTGTAGGGGATAGCCTGCTGGGATCGAGCAGCAGTGACACCCTGATCTATTGCCAGGCCTTGAGCATGACCGTAAAGAGGGACCTGTGTGTGTGTGTGTGTGTGTGTTCGTTGTGTTGTGTGTGTGTGTGTGTGTCTATGTTTGTGTGTGTGCGTGTGTGTGTGTGTGTGTGTAATTTTGGAAGGTAGAAAACGTAGAAAATAATAAAGGAAAGTGAAGGAGATGAGAACAACAGAGACGAGTGGAATGTGTTTAGATTGGCAGTTAGCATATGGCACTAAATCTTATCTGTAACCGCTAACACCTCAGATGTGTGTGTGTGTGTGTGTGTGTGTGTGTGTGTGGAGGTTATCAGCTATCCAGAGTTTTACTGCCTGTGTTAAAGCGCTTCCACCAGAAAAATGTTTTGATCCGCTGCCACACATGGTTAAGCATTCACCATCTGACTCTGCTTCGTTTCACACAGCGGCCTGAGGGAGGAAGACGGGGAGAGGCGGCGCGAGAGAGAAAGTCCAAGTTGTGGAAAAAGAGGTGTTGAACTGGTCAGGCATGCCTGCCCTCACCTCCCCGCTCACTCTTACCTGGCCCCAGAGCTCCCTAAAGCAGATATACTGGATCGCTTTTTTCCCCTCCAGCTTTTTTCAACCTGCATGGACATTTGCTTTCTTTCCACTTCCCCACTGTCTCTGTCTTTCTCTTTCTTTTCTGTTGTTTTTTTTCCCTCATCCTCAGGCTTAACCTCTCTCTCTCTCTCTCTCTCTCTCTCTCTGTCTCTCTCTCTCTCTTTTTCTCTCTCTCACTCTCTGTCTCTCTCTTTCTCTCTCTCTCTGTATATCCAAACTCCTGCAGCAATGGGAAATCCTTCAAAATCCATAATTCACGCTTCACTGCTCCTCTCCGTCTCTCGTCTCCCCCCATTTCTCCCTCTGCAGGCCTCTGTGTGTGTGTGTGTGTGTGTGTGTGTGTGAGAGAGAGAGAGAGAGAGACCTGAATGCAGATGCAAACCCCTCGTGGAAAAATACTAACAAACATATGGTTCTGCACACACACACACACACACATTTCCAAACACGCATTTTATTTACATGCACACACCACACATTACACTGTTGTGTAAATAGTTGCTCATTTTAATGATTCTGTATGCAAAGTGAGAAAAAAATATATTTTAATGATACTGTATGCAAATGAGAGAGAGATTTCCACCGACACATGCTGCACATGAGAACTAGTAGTTTATCAAAGAGAACTCCATGGCACACAGATTAAAATGCATGTAAAGCACCGCCTGGTCTGTCCAACCCTTCTGGGCGTGCAGGCCATTTGGGACGGATTCAGCACACTAAAGCTGGTTCAAAGTAGAAGCTTTGCCAGAATGTGTTTTTCTGTAATGCAGAGTATGGGACTGATTTGCTGTTTAAATTCTTGTATGAAAAAAATGAATTCCCAGCTAATAGCAGAAATATTAGAGTTATTTCAAAATCTGACAGAATCGTTGACTCGTGTGATAATAAATGTCACTGTTGAATTTAGGTTACAAGCTGTCGTAAACCCTTTACTCATAAGATATTAACAACAGGCCTCACTGCAGACGTTTGAACTCGTCAAAGCCAAGGCACATGAGATGCTGAATATTCTCCTTTTCGCAGATCATGAATGGTGTTTTGTTGTCTCTTAAATGATCAGCTTTATCATAACTTGAGTCTTATTTTAGTAGTTTTGACCCTCATTCCATACTGGAATAATAAGAACACTTCAGTAACCAAATTAAAGCAGCAGTGGGTAGAAATGGAGAAAATATGATTAACAAAAGTTATTTTTATAAAACTGTTGCTACATCCTGACAGTAGCATGAGACAGGTGATCTGAAAAAAATCATATTCCCCGGTGTCCTCCGTTGGTCCTAACGGCATCTGCAAGATGTCACAGGCCAAGCAGTCAGAGCTGTCCAGCTGCTGTCTCTGAAAGCCGGGTCTCAATCACTCGCGAACTCCGACCAAACGGTCAAACTAGGCAGCGCTGTTCAAATATGAATCAATATTCTGTTACTGTAATGCCTATTTCTCTCCTCAAATGTTTTCAGAATCATCTTGTAGTGTACTGTTTAGCTGTAAAATGAGAAAGTTTGTGACCCGGCAGCCATGTTGAGATCTGCTGAGGAAATACCAAGCACCGCCCACCAGCCGGAGCACAGCCAATAGGAACGCTCTCTCTCTCTGAAATGACCTGTGATTGGTCAAAGTCTCCCGTCACGGGCTAGATTTTCTAAAGCCTGAAAACAGAGCCATGAGGAGGAGCAGAAGTCTAGTTTTCTCTCAGAACACTTGAATTACAATATGCTGAAAGGTTATTATGGGATTTTTGCCCAATGATGCCAAAGACATTCTGCCTACTGAAGCTTTAAGTTGCTGAGATCTGGAAATGGGGCAATATGGCATGAAATAAGTCAAGACAGGTTTTAAACAAACTCCCAGGTTAGTTCAACTTATTTGGAATGAAGGCAAATGGTAAAATGACTCCTTAAATTGTCTGTTGTAAACATCCATCACAGTTCACACACCAACATCCTAGTACAACTTTTCCCTACTGTACTCACCGTAGTTGTGTGCACACCGTTTGTCTGTGCAATGCGGGGTAATTACACACATTTGGTTTTACCTCTGAATAAAGGGTTTTAGATAATCCGACTGGTTGACAACATGTCTGACCCTCTGACTGCTCACTTCTTGTCCTGTCAGACTTCATTGTAGCGTTGTACTCAGGGGTAGTAATTACTTTGTTGTGTACAATGTTATCATAAATGATTCAATTATGAAAACAGCGAAAATAAGATGCAAGTAAAGAAAGTTAATTCTAAAATTCAAAACATTTTCACTCACTATCACTCTCTCTCTATATATATATATATTTACTTTATGAATATTAGGACTGTCAATTGATTATAATATTTAATCACGATTAATTGCAAATTAATCGCACATTTAATGAACCTTAAAGGGAGATTTGTCAAGTATTTAATATTCTTCTCAACATGGGAGTGGACAAATATGCTGCTTTATGCAAATGTATGTATATATCTATTATTGGAAATCAATTATCAACAAAAAACAATGACAAATATTGTCCAGAAACAGAGGTCAGAGGTCAAAGGATCCCTTTTGAAAATGGCCATGCCAGATTTTTCTCTCCAAAATTTAGCGGAAGTTTGGAGTGTTATTTAGCCTCCTTTGTGACAAGCTAGTATGACATTTTTGGTACCGATGGATTCATCAGGTTTTATAGTTTCACATGATGTACAAGTATCTTCACTCTAGCTTGAAAACTGAGCTACAAGCTAAAAATCGCAGGTTGCGTTAATGCCTTAAAGAATTGGTGTAAAAATGAATTATTATAAGCATATAGTATGCATAATTTATACACTGATAAATATCAGTATATAAAGTATACTGTCTATTTGCTTTTTTTGCATTATATAGTATATTAATCTCACACACACTCTCTTTCTCTCCAACAACCTGAAACACACACACACACACACACACGAACAGTGATCCATCTCATAAATCAGCAGGCTCTCTGAGAGGGCCGGAAACCCAAGGACAGCTCGGACACGTGGAGCAGACACAGCCAAGACCTCCTGGTCCCACGCCACCCTCTGTGTGTGTGTGTGTGCGTGTCTGTGTGTGTGTGCGTGCACAAGTGTGTGTGAGAGTGTGTCTGTCCATATTTATGGCTGCCTCTGAATGCTCATTCCCGCGTGTGCTCTCACAAGCATGTGCACGTTTATCTGTGTCCGTTAAGCGTGTGCACGTTTGTGTTTGTGTGTGTGTGTGTGTGTGTCCAGTGAATGTGTGCTGCTGTCTCTCGCTGCCAGATTGGCCTCTTGTCTCCCTCTCTGGGCTGTGTGGACTTGCACAAGGCCTCTAAGTTGTGAATGTGCAGACAGCGCTCCCTCTCTGGCCCCTCGGTCGCTCTCTGCTCCACCACTTGGCTTTTGTACAGGCAGAGCTTTCAGCTGTGCGTGTGTGTAGGTGTGTATGCACTAGGGATGTCACGAGAACCGATACTTCGGTACCAAGCCGATGCCAAAATTCTAAAAAAGTGACCTTACTCTTTTTCTACAGTACTTGAGGTACCGTACGATGCCTGTAATGGTCATTAGTAGGGATGTGACGGTGAGGAAAATCTTCCTACCGGTTAATAAATCTGAGACAACACTGGTGTTACCGAGTACACCGGACATTTTACAAGAAGAGATGACGGTCAACATGTGCAGAGCGCTGACTCTGATCTTTACCGTCGGGTGGCGGTGTGTCTGGCCTCTCCGGTAGAACTTTTGCTGCGGTGCTCTGCTGCGGGGGTCTACCTGGCGCCGCTGCTCCGTGCACGACGGCTGCTACAGCTCCATCCGCCTCGCGGCGATTACCTCATTAACGTTCTGGTTCCCTAATAGCGTTGAGATTAAACGTGAAATATTGCCAAATAGGTGCATTTGCTTTTCGCTTCGACATTAAATCCTCTGCTCCTGCTCCTGCTACTCTGAGCTGACGGACCAGATGCATTCACGGTCAGTATGTAGCGTCTGTCGTCTGACTATCGATTGATAACATGCCGCTGATACGCCAAAATGAACAAAATGGGACAATTCTTTTTATTTATTACTTAAAGGCTACATGCCTCTGTTTTTTGTAATGTTCAAATGTTTTTAATAAAAGAGTGAATGTTGAATTACAGGGGATTTACTGTTGTTGTTGTTTTTTTTTTTTACCGTGGTATCAAATTTGGTATTGAGAATTGTGGAAATTCCCTGGTATTGGTATCGACTTCTAGATTTCTGATACCGTGACATCCCTAGTATGCACGCATTTATTTGTGTCTTAGTCTGTTGTGCACTTGTGTCTTTACTTAGATGTTTATCCCTGTCATTTTCTCCACGCTCATGCCGTTTTTATGTTCCTCAACGACATACACACACACACACACACACACACACACACGCACACACACACACGCAGACACGCACACACACACCCACACACACACACACACACACACACACACACACACTAAACTCGCACTTAACGAGCTTTTGATCCCCAAATGAGCCTGACCCCCATTAATGGCCACCTGTTCTGGGCCTATGGGGAACGTGCTGTAGTCAAACACTGTGTTGTTTAACATGATTAACATGCAACAATGTGGGGGGGGCGGAGGATGGAGTGCGCATCAAAAGGAAGCTATTGGTATTTAATGATGTTTTTCAGCCTCTAACTGACTCCATAGAGCCACACTGACTAGAGAGCATTGAAACGAAACAGCAGCAGGAGAGCGTCCTGTTGTCTTTTGTGTGTCTGGATGGGACTGTGAGTTATTTATGGGGGTCTTTAACACACTGAGGGGACAGGGAGGAGGGCTGGAGAGGTGAGCGGAGCGTTGGACGGAGGGGGACGGCTCATTCAACAGAGCTGGTGCCAAAGCGGTGCAGCTTTTCTCCGTCTCCCTTTGCAAAATTCCTTCTCATTCTTAACCCCCCCCCCCCCCCCCCCCCCCCCCCCCCCCCCCTCCTCCTCCCTCCTTTTCTCTTTCGCTTTTCCATCTCTCGCTCTTCCATATCCAGTACTTTCCACAGATCTGAGGGATAATTCCAATTTTTCCCCCCTCAGCCTCTGAATCAAATCTAATTCCACTCAGGTCCACTCCTGCTAATTTGCCGTTAATGCTTCAATCCTGCTCTTCCACCTCTCTTATCTCTCTGCAGCTCTTTTACTCACAATGAAATTCAAGCGTAATTTTAAAATCTCCCACTGAATCAAATCTAATTTTTCTCACCATCTCTCACACTAATGTGTATTTAAAAAGATCTAATGCTGTATTTTCTCTCTGGTTGGATCCATCCTTCTCTTATCTGTG